>NW_019211457.1:26367654-26404966 GCF_002443255.2 Varroa destructor
ATATAGTATTTTTACAGTAAGCCTTTGTTAGCGTGTTTATTTCGATTTTAGGTAAATAATACGTAACAGTAAATCCGTAGATGACTGGTAGAACCTGATAGGTCTAGCTAACTTCAAAAAATATATCCGCCTTTGGTTAGAGCATACGAATATTTCAAATAACTAAATGTTTTGGAAAAATACGCGCCGCAAGCGCATAGCGTGGGTGGTAAAAGAGGTTTATCGAGACTAACGAGGGATACCAGGATAGGCTAAAAAAACTGGCTAAGCGTTCGGAACAAAAATCCACGTAAAACGAAATATTTGCAACTTAATTTAGGAAACTATTGTAGATGGAAAGAGTGTCGTTGTGTTTACATTTCAGCGAAGATCAGCAAATTTATGAGCAGAGTACCTCAGCAGGTGTCTTATTTCGCGTGTTTTATCATCAGCAGGGCTATTTGTGTCTATCTTCGTTCAAATATGCGCTTTGCCGATTAACCTACCCGTTGAGATTACTGCCACCATAATATGAAATACAATACTTATCTCTTTTTAGTGCAATTCCCAATAAAGTGGATACTAATTTGTTCCCTATGTTAATTAGAAGCTTGATTACGTAGGTGATAGATTTTATATCAAGTAGCTAACCCATTTCAACAAAGGTTGCGGCCACCCTACAATCTATGTGACATTTTCGAAACCCATAAATGACTATCATCACTTGGTCAGTAACAATTTTAAAAGTCGAAGCATCTCGTATAAACTTGTTCCGAACATAATGATGATTTATGTCATTGCTTTTCTTCTACAATTTATCGTTTGTTGATAACCAAGTAATATATACTGCAGGAAAACCTTTTCTCGCTTTATAGGGCTGTTGTCATCGTCATCTGGCACATCATAATTTGTTATGATATATTTATTATTGTTATAAACTTGAACACTAAAGATGACTATGTCTACTAACAGAAAATAGCATTGATTTCAATACCTTTTACTTGTCTAGTACTGATGGCAACAAGCTACTGAAACGGTGCTGGGTAGGCCTGGCGTGTACAAAGGCCCCCTCAAATTGAAAGTGCAACTCTAACGTGGTTTGCTACGAATATGACTTCAATCTAAGGAAAGCACTTCAGCAAGTTTTTTTTTTATTTCAACGAGGACTGCTCAGAGACTTTTTTTAAAGAAGATAATGGTTAAAATAGTCTGTATTTTTCTGGATAGCAAAGCATTTACCGTGCATATGATGAATTTTCAGTCTTGCTTTCGTAGCTTTTCAACATCGGCCAAGTTGGCCGATAAGCCAAGTTTTCGGAGCCTACTCTAAACAAACATTTTGACATTATGACAATTACTCTACACGGCACGTAAGACAACATGGGCAAAGAGAAAATCCGAAAGTCAAAGAAATAATAAAAACTGCCATTATTTTCTAAATAAACTAATACTGTAGATGCGGGGAGCAAATACAGCCGCCATAAGCCACGCATACGTAATAATGTATTTCCTTAATAGGTCTACCCCTGATGTTTTTACAAGTAGCCACAATGCAATAATGAGACGTCTTCCAGACAAAGTAAATGTATATAATACAGGCAAAACATTGTTTGTTTTTGCCACTATCTATGTTTGCTCCGACGGTCACCAGCCAATATCGGTCGTCACGCAGTTTACTTACACCATCACCACCGATTACAGTAAGGATAGTCTCACGCATAAACGAACAATTTAAAGTGCCTATGCCGAAACTATTTTAGCAATATGATGTTAGAAATAATATTGAATTGTATTCTTTTTAAAATGAATAGCTTCTTCGAGAACAGACCGTTCTCGCGATCCATTCAGCAATCGTCTACCATTTCCATTAACCGCCCGGACAATGGTGACTAACACTGTGCAACTAGTATTATATACGCCGCATATCGCAAGATGATGCTTCATTCATCGTGACGTCAATTGTAGCTATCCTTTCAGCAGAAAGGAGAGAATGCATTCGATAGGTCCGCTAAAATAAAAATTACAACCAGACAGGCAGACAAACAAACCAAACAACTAAATTCAGATTTAACTCAGATTCGGGCCTTCCCAGTCGGAAATCCCCACACTCTTCTTGAGACGTTCCATTGAATTATCAGTATATTACACTCGCATGCTGTCCGTCATAGCCATTGTTACTAGCGCATACTTTTTATTCAGCTATTTTACTAAGATAGGTCCGACTAACTACATAGACTATGAAGGGTAGCCATTTAGCCGTAGCGGACTGGGCGGTGCACCTCTCGCACTCTAGTTCTGGCGGCCGCGAAATTGACGACAATATGATGAAGCAATCGATTAGTGACGAGTCGTTCGCTATTCATCTCTTCTAGCATAACTGTTGGCTTTTCGACGCTCCGGTACACGGACAAGCACCAAGTTCATTACTAATTCTACGTAAACTTTTTTCTTCGCCAGCAAATTTAACGGTGTGGCAAAGTGCCAGATTTGTCTCGATCTTTTTTCGTTTTCTTCTTACGCTTGTCAAAAGCAACAAATGAAATTCTGTATTCTTTAGAATGGCTTTGGGGCCAGCGATAAATAGAAAAAAAGCGGCTCTACATTTCGAAGTTCCGGAGCTAATGATGAACAACGTTTTAGATATTCAATCAATGCGACGAAACAAAGCATCAAAAATGATAGTAGTTTATTAGAAAAGAACGCTGAAATCGTACTGGACATTTGTTTCGTCGTTGTTATTCAATTCTGATAGCTGCATATTTGATTGTTTTGATTTCGAGACGATGAGAATGGATCGTGTTGTGAACTGAAGTGAACTAGGCAACATGGAAACCTTGATGTTATTTTTTAAGAACAAATATTGTCAAGGCGGCTTGTACTACTAAATCTCAGAACATAAAGGGCAGAAATTGCTGATTCAAACTCTCTGGCATGATTTTTTTTTCATCAATGGTGGTCTTCGGTAAAACCTTCGGTAGAATAAAACGAACACAGAATAGCAAATAGAGTTGTCAGTCATTCTGAGTTTTAGTCTTTGCAATTTAAAATCAGGCGAATAAAAATCTCGAATTCATCGTGTCAAATGAAGATCTTCATTTATTGAGTGTCTAATATTTCTATCGGGTTCATAGAACTCGTCAAATTCGTAATAATTGCCAACAGTGCCATGGTAGCAAAATCAAAGACGATCTGCTCCCGTTCAGGTATTAAATGATGATGACAACAACAACAACATGCGGTAGTTTAGTTTAAAGCCAGGTAACTTGCTAGTAGTGATGACCGTTCAAAACTATTTTGTCATATATTTTTTTGGGTTCTTAGGTCTAGTTACTGAATATCAACGGTTGTATTACGGTACGTCCAGTAACTCGAGTCACTTTGCCCTGTCAGTTGGCATGCAATTGGCACAATCATTCGTATGTTCTCCACATCAGATTCAATAAGACATTTCGATCACAACAGCCTTCCGGTAAGACATACATTACTAATTCCATCATCATTGTCATTGCTACGCATCCCTTAAGAAGTAAAAGCACACTGAAAATTGTTTTTCAGTTTCGTTCGACTAACTCGTTTACTGAAACAAGAAACAATCGTTGGTGTAATAAAATATGAAGTTATCATCGGAGTGGCAGCTGTGACGGTTGATCGGTAAGCTGATTAGCTCCGCCGGCGGAGTCCGACGACCGTTAACGGATGAAGGGCGAATTATCACCACATCATTGGTGCATCAACGGTACGAAACTGCGCAAAACATGCACGTTTTGTTTCCACCCGCTGTTGTTCAGCCGTCTGGGGCATTTTAACTGAAGCCGAGTGGACTAGTCGCGTTCGTCTAGGCAAACCTCCGTCTTATCCCATACGTGCGCCACCATCAATGCAAACTGTGGAGAGAGAAAAACCTTTACATAATATGTCCGCAACGACTGCAATTATAAGGTTGGAAACAATAACATATCTGAGGGAAGCTGCAAGGAGAATCCAGCCCATCAGTGAGGACTACATGTTCGTCTCTCGTTTCTCTTAATTTGAGGAAAGCTCGGGAGTGTGAACGCGAAAATAAAGTGATCGTATTGCTTGGATCTCCAAGAGTAGGGATGCGGACCGTCATCTGTATCCATATCTCGTTTCGGTATGATGATTCTGATTTTCGAATGAGAAAAGAGCAAGGTCAGTTAACTTTTAAGCCGTTTATGAGGTACGCGAAAAATAAAAAATGCGATGTTGTTTATAAAAAAAAAAAAAAGAAAAAAGCGATGTTCGCCTCTGGTTTTCACTTTGAAGGAGAGACACGAAAAATGCATTAAACTGGATCTCATCACTGTTATAAATAAAAACAAACCATACCAAAGAGTCATGACATTAACTTCTATCCCTGAAAAGACATCGTTCTGGGCCATTATTGTTCTTAATCACGGCTATGCACTACCGCAATATTTAGCATATGAGGCCTGTTCCATATAGCTCAATGAGTGAAGCAGCGTAGGAACATTCACATCCACTTCATGCAGTTGTGGGCTATGTATAACAGACACTCCCGTGGGCAATTTTTCATACAACAAAGTGAGTATAACACAAGCGAGATATATTACTAGTCGGCAAAGAACAGATGGTGAATTTCCTAGGTTGCCCGTTTAGGTTCCATCATCCAGGCTTCCTTTCCCAGGCCGCATTACGAAATATGTATGTTTGCTTACATGCATCCCATCGAAAACTCATACGGATTTGTGTTTGGGATGCATAGTGGTCGCCGAAGATAAAAAATACTCGGGCTGAACACGTCACATTCAAAAGGGGCAGTTAAATGGGCATGAGATGTCATCGCCAACAGCGGCTAGCGAAGGACACATGAAACAGCTTAAACGACATTACGCTAAACAAAGTAAATCTGGAAAACAAACCAAGAAAGAAAATCTCATGGATAAATGCTTCATAAGCTTCTGAAAAGCGTAAAAATTACGTGCAAGGTGCTTGCAGGTAGCTAGGTATGAGAAGAAAATTTAGGAAAGAAGAAGCGGGGTCTGTTACTAACTATGAGACTTGGTGTCCAGATTGACAGTGCGCAAAGGGCCTGGTGGCGACCTGCATCACTTCATTTTATTGTCACCCGCAGCTAGTGTGTATCTAAGAATGACTGTTTCGAGCATATTAGTTCTACACCCGCTACTACTTTAGTTAAGCATTGCTCAACAAGGCTGGCTCGCTTTAACAAGAAACAAACCATCCACACGATTTTCAATCTAGGCCACTTCACATCTCTCTAAAATGCGTCGTTGCTGTTACGGGACGTTTAGTCTGTGCCTAATACAGCTATCCATACTTCCTGAAACATGGATCAAGTATATTTCATTAGAGTTTGCATTGAGAAATAGTGGATTAGCTGGTACTATTTGGCGTCCATGCGTCATTACTCATTTTTCATGAGGATTGGAGCAAGAAAACCGCAAAATATCCCACAGGTCATCCCGTAACTAAAACGAGTGCTCTATTTGGTAATTCATAATGCTTTAGACTCAATGTCCTTCAAATATAGCGCTTAGATACAAATGATTGACTTCGTTGTATTCATATCGAAAGCCATAACATTTTTAAGGTTTTAAATTTCTCTAAACTTAAGAAAAAAAAAGCGCAATATAATACAATATTGTGACAGAATTAGGCTACCGTACTGGTCCGTATGAGGTCACATGACTATTCCTACATATATTCAAAAGAACTGCTTGTCTTGGCATTTCTTTCCATTTAAATTTTACTAGAGACCTACCCCTGAATTAAAAATTACCACAATTGTTTCTAATTTCAACAAAAAAGACACATTTTTTCATTTATTCGCAATACTGATAGAAGATGAGGCCGCGAAAAAAGGTCAACCTTTGTACAGCCTGTGTCTTATTATACTGTATATAAAGGAGAGCTAGTTAACTGCAAGCTATACTATATATCCGGAAATAAACTAAAATTTAAATGATAACTGAATGTCATCATTGTAATTTTACCTGTTCTGTTGCCCGCAGATCTATGCAAAGTTTACATTATTTTTTTGATGGAATAATTCATTACATATATACACATACATACATTCACTTTTTTATTTAAATGTACTATACGGATGAAAACATTCGTATAGTATTTCATAACGAATTATAGTAATACATCTTTTTTGAATCTCAAATATCTTATGCTTTAATACACTTAGGTTAGCAGAAACTAATCTTTGAAGGATTCAAATGTTTTTGGTAGATTTTGTAAACGAAAAAAATCGTTCGGAAACATTGAATATATCTAACATACATTCTGTACGCTGTTGTGACCGACAGCTGGGTCTTTACAATGCGATGTGTTTGTTTCAAGAATTCTTAAGAAATTTTGGTATACTGTCCATACAGTCTGGAATCCGTCACTATCAAAGACTTGGATGCACTTCATAAATGTCTGGGTAAACGTTTCTACAGACAATAACAAATCAATTTCGAATTCTAATTAACTTCGGAAACATGGCTGTAACCGTAAATATATAACAAAAATCGTACAAAAAAAATAGACTCAATGACATCTCTGTCCATCATCATCTTAACCAAGGCCGCAGCGAAGGTTCTCAAAACAAGATCTCTCCAAGAAACGGCACGGACTATGTCTATTCGGGGCCCCGAATCTTCTTGGTGGGTGGTTCTTCACTCTTCTCATAGGCACCTTTATTATCCTGGTGTTTATCACCATTGCTAGATATATCCATTTTATCGTCTCTTACAGATTCAGAAGTCCATCCTTCAACGGCCGAATCCTCCTGATGTTCAGATGCCACCATTTCCTTTTCAAGTTCAGCACAGGCGCGCTCGATCTCGTAATTTTTCGACACAAGTCCGACCCACTGAGATTCAAGCAGCTGTAATCTTTCACCAACTTCGGTCTGTTCGGTTTTTCTGCCTAAGTGAATGTCCTGAATCTGTGCGCGCATGTCACGTAGCCGTCCCTGAACATGCCGCGCTAGACCGACAAGAACCTCATTATGGGCTTTGCACACTTCCGCGCCGTATTTCTCGAGTAGTTCCAAATTAATAATGCGAGTTACTTGCTGTTCTAATTGTGCGTACGAATTTTCTACGGCCTCTGTCCAGGCCTGTAAGTCGTTGTGGCGTCCGTGAACCGGGGGGGGCAGTTCGTAGCGTTTCATCGAGATCATGTCCATTGGTGTGCGAGATTGTAAACGCTCAAGCTCCGCTCGCATAATGTCCGTTTCAAAGGCGTGCAAATTGAGCGACGGGAGGTGCTCGAGATAATTTTTCGTAGGTCGGTATCGGCGGGTCTCTTCTTCCACCATGGCTAACACAGCTTCACGCACTCCCGGACCATCATACTCGTGATCAATATATGGTAAAGCATCGACAACTACGGCACCACCATCCCCGGCTGGACCGCCCACAACGCTGCCAGCTTGTCCCGCTCCACCTGTACTGCCTATAACCTGGTACACCATTACGTCACTTCACCCTGACATACGTCAGAGTAATAGATTGAATTTTGGACGCCTAGTTTGAAACAATCTAACACAGTTTTCTCTTCACAAAATGTTTCCAGCTATATATGAGTGTATTGAACCCATCAACACCCAATACAGTCAAAAGTTCAGCTGTCTATGCTCGCAGATGGATGCATCTTTGTTTATATTTCAACGAGGCGGGCGATTCAGCCAAGTTAAAAGGGTGCTTTTGGCACGGCTGTTCCACATAAGAAATGACGCCTATCTACTGGCATGACCCATCCGTTATATATATATGTATATATTTAGTATAGACATATACATTGGATATGATATGAATATTACTTTTTTGGTAAAACTTCCATGCAGCTGTATGGCCCTTTCACTTTCAATGGGTGCTTCCGTACTTTCTTCCGTACTTTTTCATATGTAAAGTAAGTAAGCTTCCTCCGTACTTTTAAATTCCATATCAGTTTACCTAGGAAAATTGTCAGTAGATCCCTACCTTACAGTCATGTATCCAAAATGCATTTAATGCCCGCTCATACTGATTTAATTTATTAGACCACTCCCAACCGAGCATCCTAAGACTATTAATGTGTTTTTCTTTCCGGCCAACATTTTTTTCTTCACAAAAAAATAGTTCTTTATATTCGACCATCTATCAGTACCACAGTGCAATTCAACATGTTTGTATATAAAAATTGAGCGTGTGAATAATACATATATTTGACTTGAGCGACTAAAGGCCTTTTGCATTAGCTCCTTTCCTGACACAAACTTTATTGCCGGTACTTATGCTATATAAAAGGTTTTTATCATGTATACAGTAGCATCTATACTGAAGGCCTTTTATACGGCTCAGACTACTGGGTACTAGGACAACGATTACATCGACTTGTTACCTGCTAACAGCTATAGCATCGAACCCCCGAGCCACATGCATGCGTTTTTCGATGTCAGACAAATGGCGGCTAACGTATTTCATGGTATCACGACTGTATCATGTAGAGACATTATTTCTAGAAAATAGAATCCTTTAATAGCGCATTTTTTTTCATAGACAAAAAATGATGTAGTAGATGATTTCTATTTGGTTGAATATTATTGCTGCCTACAAATATGTAATCAAAGACGTAGGCAAACTTTGACTTATTGCCATGAACGTTTGTTATTAGGAGGATTATCTAAAAATTATGTACGAAATGCAAAACAAGTATCATTCCATAGTAATTGGACTCTATTTGTTTTCTGATAGTATGATTCTTTTTTATCCCTGTTTTATGATATTTTATTATGTGGCTGATTCCCAAGTCCCAACGTGATGCGCGGCAGCTTTTCTAACAGCTGCATTTCACATACATCAAATAGTCTACTTGACCACATCCGTTAGGTACACGTTGAATATATAGGTCCCTTCCGTGCTTGTTAGCTAATGGTGGGCCGGAAAAGGACTAGCCACGTTAACGTCGGAGACGAACGCATCATTCTATTAACGTACGAATCAAATATAGATCGCACCTTTGTGCCAGAACCAATTATTGTTGCTAACATAAATTTAAATACATAACAATTTGCTACTTCAGGAAGGCTGACGACAGTCGATCTATACCAAATGTCGCTCGATTCTATGAGAAAAAAAACACGAGATTCGGGCAGCAGAACTGGATTTGGCGGTAGTTATCCAAATTGATCTCATCAAGGATCCACAGATTCGTGTAGTAACCAACTCATAAAACACCGTTCCGGATATACAGCCGAGCACACACAGGTATAGGCTATAATTTACTATTAGCCAGTGCAGTTTAAGCTCTGTCTAATGGCAGATCCGAAATCGACGCGTGTTCTCCTTTATCCGATTGTTAGTATTTTTTTTGTAGTAGTAAGACTATTATGAACGACTAATATTCTTGTACTCTAAAAACTAGCGAAGAGTCGATTTCTGATGAATCGTATTAATTTTTAGTTTGAAATAAACAACATTGAATGTCATAGTAATCATAGAAGGTAATAGCCTGCGCGCTTTAATCGTTCTCCGATCGTATAAGCAGAACATGTGCTATGGGGTTCGATGTTACAAAAAGTAAACTGCTGCTCAGATATAGTTAAGATCCTGAACTCAAGTTTATCTTCTTCTAATTGTAAGTATAGCGTCTAACTTAAAGAATGAGTGCAAGTGCGTAAACCAAGTTTTTAAATTTGAAATTGTTTGACCTTAGTCACTAAAAAGATCATCAAGATCATTATGAATATACAAGGCTAGTTAAGCCTTAACTTTTTCAAAATAAACTTTATGTTCTTTAGTATTATAATTTCAACAGGTTACATTTAGAATCGACGAAAATTCCGTCGTACCAGATAGAAAAAACATGGCCTTTACTTCCAAGGCCGTAAGCTGCTTAACGTAAGTTAACTACATAGTTAGCTAGTCGTTCTACCTCAATATAGCAACGTATAGGAGATAAATAACTGTCTCACTATAGCTACAATTTACACTAGGATCTAGATGCAAACATGCTTTTTGTCCGCGCCAACAAAAAAACGTGAGAAGATAACTCTAGACTTTAGCATAAGGTTCATAATAGCAAATTATCGAACCGCTTCTGACAGGCAAACATCACAATAGAAATCTCAACAGAAAACAGGATGATTCCTCAAACTCATCGTTCTTTAACCTATACAGCCAATATATATATATATATATATATATATATATATATCTATATTTATATATGCAGTGTAGATTGCTTCGCATAAAGCGAGACTAGTTCCTGTATAATTCTAGCCTGTCTTCATCGTAAAGACCGTTGATTCAGCGGGGCGTTGTTCCAGTACGATATATCATGCATATTGCAGTACACATAATCCAAGTTGAAATAAACTAATAAAAAAAAAAAAGTAAATACAACCTGAAAAAAAAATGTATGTATTTCAATGTAAATGCTACCTCGAAAAAAAGGATACATCTGAAAATAAGAGTATTCTAATTACCAACGACTATATCTTGAGGCATTCATATAACTTTGAGATAATTAATCTTTAAAATTAAAAAGAGATATGATATAATATCTACTGAACTGTTACTTGGAAAATATCATTGCGTTATCCGTCAATACCAAAGACTCTATTTTTGACATGTCCTACAATGTATTTTGGCCAAATTAAAATAAAATGATCTATTATTTGACATAATAAGATATGAATATAATTCAGTTGACATAATAAGGGTAATCAGTTTGATCGGTCATCTTACGTGTTTGGTTTACGAAATTTTGTCGCAAGTTATACAAGTTACTTATGTCAATAAGCAGCCGCTTCAACACGAAAATTGCTGTTTTTAGCTAGCTGCCTCTAATCGTAAACATATATGTCTAGCAGACTGCTGAGCGGATAAAACATGACGATCATGATTTGTCCTTAGCAAATAAAATGAAGAAATCACTGACAGCGAACAACGATAGTAACAACCAAAACCCTTAGCTGTCACAGTTTTGAGCCCGTTGCACGACGTCTGTATATGGTACTTTGTTTCCATGTTTCGCAAATCCATGATGAACAGGTATTTTTAAGAAATTGCTTTTGAAAAAAAAAACGACCTTTGTTGTCACTAACATCCATTGCCACCTTATTCGTCTGTTTATATATTTGTCTTCTGGCCGTCGGTATCTGTAGGAATAGAATGGGCTCTATTGACACGAGCAATATGTTTACACACCTCAGACATTTTGTTTAAAAAGCTGATAGAACAGAAGCCTCGTTCTTTGATGGTTCTGGCCTATCTTTGATATGTTTTCCTGAAGCAGGACAAACGGTAGAAATCTTATGCACGAAGATGGATAGTTTGCTCGGATCGCTTTGTTCAGGCATATTTTTTTTACGGGAAGCAAAACGTTACACATGTAACATCATCCTGCTCCTAGTAAAACATTATCAACATGGCGCTAGAATAAGGTCATCGACACGAAAACGCGTCCAGTCTTGCTCAAAAACAAGTAAGATCAATAAGACTGTAGATCGCATCACGAACGCTGGTTATTGGCTAATATCTAAAACTATTTAATAGCTAGAATATGGGCAAAAATGATTTACTAGTCATTACTATAGCGATAAAGGTGTGTCTACGCCACGTGTATTGGGTATACATCAACCAAACTTAATACAACAATGCACTGGTTAAGCGTTCAGACACGCTGACAGCGCATATGATTAGAACGTAGCACCTATATTGAGTTTAAGCAGTTCTACAGGAACGTGCCAGTCTTATCTAATGGCGGCGCTTTTGTTATAGCATCAGAGTTGGCCTTAATGATTATCAACCGTTGAAAGTTCGTTGTGCAGGTGACGCTGTGCAGAAGCACGGGGGCAGAATTGCACCGGCTAGAACGAAACCTCAGAGTGCAGACGAACTTTATGTTAGTTCCTGAAGCGTGGACCTCGCTTTCCATGGAAAGGATGTTTGGTACATCCTCATGCGTATTCAAGTCACGCTCAGAGTTCTATGTGCTTTATTGGGCAGCGATGTTCTATTCAGCAAATAACTTTGAAGTATTGAAAGAAAACTGGCCGAAAATATTCCACTCTGCCCATTCATTAATAAACGTCTGTGATAAACGTCTGTCAATAAGCTATATCGAAAATATTTAATCACCACCAAAAAAACTAAATGAAAAACTCGATGACTACAGGTTTCACCGCTAGTAATAGAATAATTTCACAATATTATCTATTCGAAATAATGGGAAGTACCTTAGAGGTATGTGCATGGTATGAAATAAACCGGTCTAATTTAAATTGTCTTCGGTAAGTTTATCATTTATATACATACGTAAGGTTGTTTATGGTATTCCGAAGTTTATCCTTTTGCCAGCGGTCCACTAGATCGATAATTAATCTGAATGAGTTTTTTTTCTTCTAATTTATCAAGCATCTAGTCTAGCCGATAACGGGGCTTGAACCGGCATTTTTGGGCCCGTCAATCGGAATTTGAACGTTCCAGGTAACCACACCTATTTTTGGCGATGATCGGATTAGTGAAAAGCTGAAGTCTAATTAGAATTCCAGCCACATACAAAGTATATTCGCACCACTGCCGATGCCGACGTCAAAACGTTCTCAAAGAGAATAAGACGTAGAATGCAATAATATTCAGTCTATTGGGGAATATATTCTAAAGTTCCTAATAAGGCCAACAGGAAGCGAGTCTGCTTTTTATTTGTCTATGACTGCTATATACGAACATGGGGGGTCAATGGAAACGGAGTTTAGCTACCCGGCTACAGACTCCCTCCTGCCGCCTAGATAGCGGTGGATATATTCTAATACGGCATTAAAAGTAACTGAACATAAACATGTTCGTAGTTGACCTTGAAGCTATTTTAAGGCCATGAGTGCAAGGCAAAGTTATTTATTGTCACGAAGAAGACATGCACCGAACTCGTCCTATACGTAACAAGCAGATTACAGGGGTGATCACGAAAATGGACGAACGCCATGACTTGACCGCCAGGGGAATAGCGATTTCAAGTAGACACTTTTTTGTTCGATGTTTAGGCAAGGAAAAAGCAGCGAATTCATTCGATTAGAACCTACATAGTCGGTAAGTTTTAGCAAACTTGAAATATTGCCAGTAATTGTTTTAGTGTGTTCAACAGTGATCAGCAATAAACACGTCGCTTAATGTGTACGTGTATAGGTGTTATTTTGTGGCCGTTACGGTTGCCGCAATGATTTCGAGCGTAAGTATAGCGAGAGAAGTTAATTACTGCGCAGAAAAAAAACATTTTTGACACACTCCAATTTCAAGCTAACATTAAACCTATTACTGACGGCTAACTTGACTACTTGTCGATTTTGTTAATTTTACTTTATGTGTTACAAAACTCCAAGCGTGATAAAGAACGTGATCACTTTTTAAAAATCGACTGTTTTGATCGAGCGCAGCTGGGATCGATATGCGGTAAACATTAAATATTTTATAATGCCGTTTTTTTTTCTACATTTTTCTACGTGGACTGTCTTTGAGGTCGTTCGAGCATTTTAAATCTGCTATTCGAGTACCTGCTGTTTGAAATTAAGTATCGTACAAAATGACACTATACACATGTAAATATTTATGCATCTTTGGACTCCCGGCAGAACTGATGACGTCAGGGTACCGACGACGATTACCATGGCTTTTTCCGAGACGCCACATCCGAACGATCGTTAACTGCTCGAAAAAAAAAAGTACAAAATGCCAATTTTCGGATGAAATCTAAAGAGCTCGTGTTGTTATTGGTATATGAGGGTGATCAATCAACCTTGTAGGCCGAGAATGAACCTTGACATTTGGCTGTATGAGATCGTTGGCGTTGATGAGGCGTTATTACTACGAAAACGTTTTTCGTCAAACTGTGCTGCATGGTTTACGAGACATACTATATTTAATATTATGTAATGTTGGATTTGCTTGACATCATAATGGGCGCAGGGGACGTATGAGCTGAGTTCGGTACGCGGCGATCTGCGTGGCGGAAGAGTGAAATACAGTATAATAACGGATAAACAATAAAGTCCTGATATTTCTTCTGAGCAACATAGCACAACGACATTCGCCGAGTGGTCGCATCTCGCTCTAGACGAGACAGGGCAGGATTTCACAGTTCGGTGATTATTACTCGCTAGTATAAAACAGTACAGCTTAACTTTATCTGGACAAACTGAAACTTGCTACCAGTGATTATTTTGAGTATAGTTTCATAGTAGTTTAGTCACACACAAATTACAGCGGACAACATTGCTTACGTTTACTAGCCAGTGTTAAACTTCACAACGGCAGTTCGTTCTGAAGAAGGAGAAACGTGTGTTAGTACGTGTGTGCGTTATTTACTCTTAGCTATATGCAAACGTCACGATGGATAGAGTCTTGTTCGAGATCACCAACTTGGACCAGTATCAATTCAGTTCGATGCAGGGCCATCAAGTTTAAGCTGTTCCATACCCACCCTTCCGCCTCCGCCCCTCGATGTATAGAAGGCTAATTACAGAAGCCTCTAGATAAGCTGACTTTGAAATAACTTTTACCTGATTTTCTATGGCCAGGAAGTATTCGTTTAATCTTGACGGACGAGGCTAACGATTTTTTTTTTTTAATTAAAAACAAATTGTTTTTAAACCTGCTCGAAACATGTCTTCGCCGCTCATTTTGCTCAGGAGTGACTTAGGTGCTGTATCGTAATGTCAATCCTATAAAATCAAAACCTGCCGTTGAGCTAATGCGGCCGAATTCATGGCGGTTACCATAAATTTAAGACTGGATCATGCGGGACTGACTTCGTGTGCACAGATCCAGCGACGACTGTGAGAGCTGTGTTCGGGATTCACGTTCGTATGTAGTATTGGTTGTAAGGTTAAATTTTTCGAGTAACAGCCAACAGTAATAACAATATTATGATATATTCTAGCACTGGATATGTAGCAAAAATTTGTAGCCGGCGATTGGAAGCCATAGCGGCATAGTGTTTATTTTCACAGGAAATGGACTAATAGATTTTGCGTGCCAAGGATATCGCTGCTTATAGATCTCACGTAAGCGCATCATGTCAACTATTTCCAACGTCAATTGCCTCAGAGTATTCAAGTATGTAATAGCAATGCGAAAACTTTTCGTATACCAAAACCGGCTACTATTATTATAGATACATACAATTCTCGTGCACAGTAATGGCCATGCGGACGAAACATTGAAGGTTCAAATATAGATAGTAGAATTTTGAGATTCACTCATAAATTTCTGAATTTGCTCTCTACTAGCAGAAGCTATCCGGTCGCCGATGTGCTCTACCCAAGTCTGCGATTGATTAGCCAGTGATGGACAGCCTCTTACGGAATACAGGTACGTACACTTCAATGTAAGTTAGCTTACGGGAGTAATGGTCAACAGAACAGCAAGTTGAATTTCTAATAGCATTTTCCTATATGCAGAGGATAGTGGAAGACTACACTAAAATACGGGAGGCAATTGAGTAGGCGTTTGCCACTAGAACCATACACAATTCAGCGTCGTGAATAAGAGCGTTACGCGATACTAATATATGAATCAAGAAGAACCAGAAATAAAAACCAGAGCTCACGCAATACGCTTTTTTGAAACGTCGCGTATAGTACCTGCTCTAATAGATGGGGCGAACTGCGGACAAAAAATAGTAAAAATGAATGCCCTTAGCCAATTTGTATCATGTAAATCACACAAACGTTTTCCAGTCAAACGCACGTTGTGTCACTAGATTCGCTTTCATAGCGAATATTTTTCCCACAAATTTATGAATGATATTTCATCTAAAGCAGTCATTTCAGATTTGGTCGATGACTGCCATATATGATTACTACAAAACGTATTTTTTGCAGCACTCCGGAACCATCTTCTTGCAAAGGTCTGCTCAGGATCATGCTACACACACTAAAATAAGGCGCAAAAAGCTGTCCTCTTATTGCATCGATGGACTATGCTCACTATAGTCGCATTTGCGTGTGGGCGCAACGTGGCAAGGGAAGACACTCTAGGTCGCTGAGGCAGGTGATGGCGTAAACTTTTCTTTTGTGTGCCAGTGACTTGACAGCGCTTTTGGTCAGAACGAGCTGATGGCAATGGAGAACGCGGTCTTTGTCGTCAAAATTGACTATTACGAGCACCACAAGCCCCGGCGCTTCATTCTGCTTCCGCACGTTTGATTTTCCTGCCGCTGCCGGAGAGTTCGGGCAGCGTTTGCAGCACAATTGTAGTTGTATTCTGAACCAGTCCCTATCGACCCGGGTCCAGAGATTCAGACTTACACGACCTCTTCTCTCAAAGAGAGATCGAAGTTACGCGTATTTTTGTGTACGCAATTCTGCTATTGTTAGGAGCGTGACAAGCAGGAAGTCGCACAGAGTGTTCGCAAGGCTGAATTGTTGAGACCCAGGCGTTCGTTAACGTAAAAATAACTTCCTACTTTTATATGTAAAAAGAAGTTATATCTGAAAAATGCTCGTTAATGCATAGGCGTCCCGTTTTGTGCTGAATGTGTAATCGTCTGGGGGCAAGGCTTTTGAATTTGCTGTACAGATAGAAAGGGCGATATTTTGTAAACGTCTTTTTCAATACAGAACAAGTTTAGGGCCGATTTAATACAAGAAGTCAAAACCTTGTAAAACGCACTTATTGAAAGGGTATCGCACTTTTACATATAATAATAGATAAAAAAAAAGCTTCACAATTTCTAGCGTAGTCTAGACTGACGCTAACTTATCGGATGACCATCGATATACCGTCGCTTTTTTACCAAACCAATGACATGTTCTTTTTTCATAATATACTACAAGCAGTATGTACATGTATGAATTAAATAACAAGTTTCACGCCTAAAATATGACAATGTCGACGTTTCTGTAAACGAACCCGTTATTATATTCATAACAACAATTAGTGTTTATTTGTATAGTGTAAACCTTTGCCGGTCAGACAGAAAATTACTCAAAAAGTTATCTATTGGACTATAATCATACATAAAATCAATGAGTTTAACCAGTTTTCACAGTTTTGTGGAATTACTATATTAACTAAGCACTCCAGCCAGGTTTAAGCGAGATAAATTTTGCAAAACTACTGATATCAACGATTTCACTAGCCATTTTCAAAAGTATATGGCGGAACTTATGCATAATTGCATCTAGGCAGTTCATTAATGATATGGGAACTAGTAGTCAGTCGAAGAGTCGCGATTTGTACCCTGTTGTAGTAAGCTAGCTCAGATTTGCCACTTCGGGAAATATGAAAGGTTCTTCTTTGCGATGCTAAAAGCCCTTGCAGGGAAAAGATACTGGTTTGGCTCGACAAAAAAATAGGGATACCTGAGCAAATTGTCGACCTGCGTCGTTTGAAGCATATAGCATTGAACCATATGTAAACGTGTATGCATAATGGATAGAGAAAATGCCGCAAGAATTTTATGCTAACCGAGCGCGATCTAGTGACAAAAGCACGAATTCAAACAAAATTGAAGCCATCCTAAAACAACGATGTGTTTTTAGGTCTGGCCGAAAGCTTTTGCGTTGAACAGGCAAAGTAGAAATAAAGGAAATCGTTCGCTCTGGCCAGGAGGAAAAGTGCTAACATGTTTCATTTCGAAGTTAATAACATTTTTCATGAGTTCATAAAAAGAAGTTGACGGAAAATACGGGAAACGTCACATAGCCCCAAATAATTCAGCAGGCACCACATGAATACTATCCGCGGAGATTCGAGATTAGACGGAATCTTGGCAAATGTCTCAATTAACTAAGTTAAGACATAGGATTGTAATAGTGATGAGCAAGTTTCGGCTGCTTAAAAAAGGTTTAAATTGAAATATACACATTTTAGGGAAGAGCATGTTTAAATTTTATCATCAACATTGAAGGAAATAAGTTTTTTGTAAAATAAATTGAGAGCAACTGGTCGAAGCCAACGCTAGCTTCTTAGTCTATTGTTAAATTATGACATGAAGACATTAAATGACATGAGGACAAATCAATTTAAATAGTAAGTGTATCTAGCGAGACCGGACACGCGTCGCGTGTGTTTTTTTCGGGTTTCCAAGCTGCTGAAGCCTTCTTGAGCTGTCTACAGGGATATCATCTTAGGAAAACTCTACTCAACGTCTGCAATTTTTACAGCCGATTACACCGCTGTTCTTGCAGTTAGTTGCATTTGTTTCCTCATTGTCATGCACTCGCATTCAGGTACAGCGCTGAAGGTGGACAGTCGTAGCGGGAAAGTGGTCCAGGAAGTGATCCGTGCCAGACATGCACCAGGTCGTTGAAAAGGTATTGACTGTTTTTGTAGCTAGATAGCTCAATGTTTGGGTGCCACACGGATTGACGCAATAGGATTTACTCGACCGTATTTCCGCCTGTTCATCATAACTAACTCTGTAGTGATTACCCACGAAAAACGAAATGTGAATCACCTGTGACAAATAAAAAAAAGTCCCACAATTTTTGGCGAAGTCGGGACCGACACCAGACAAAGTGCCATGCTTTTGATTGGAAGAGGATCATGCACCATGAACTGTTGTCGTCTGGTAAAACGATTGACTCGTTTCGGACTTATACTGTCAACAGCTGGCCAGATTGCAACAAGCCATTGATAGTATTGACAACCCCTAATAAAGACAAGAGGCGTCGTCTCTTACGATGAGAATGTCAGACCACGTAGAACTTTAGCTACCCGGCAAACATCAAGAGAAGAAAAATAAGCCACATCTGGTACGATCAGAGTGACGCCTATTTCGGTCTCTGAGAAACTCTTTTAGTGACATTAGTTTAATTTCAATGAAGGGAAATTAAAGGGGGTGTAAAAATCCGTTGTCACGAACCACAGGATACCTACAGTGGTAGCCTAACGGTGTCAGCAGAAAAATGGTCGATGGTTCTCGATAAAAACGGCGTAGCTTAGAAATATTGTTCTAAAATACAACAAGTATTTGCTTAAAATTAATTTAACTAACACAGTTCTACTCATGCGTCACACTAACACATGAAGATTAAGCCCCTGTTGAACTATATTTCAGTAGTCGTTGTGTAGTTATACTTACAGTTAATTCTAAACACCGATATGGGAAAATGCAGTAAGAAGTACAAGGTTTGTAAATGGGTTTGGAAGTAACTGCACGAATCAATTATCCACTACCCACGTACGCCTGTTCAGGAAAAGGAGCCTCGATGATCGAGCAAGCTGAGTTCTTAACATGTTCTGTAGATATGAGCGTACGAGTGCGTATCGCATGTAATAGTCGGTCATACCAATACCTATTTTAGGACACAACAGGACCGAATGTGGGGCTGGGCAAAAAAAATCACACAAAACTTGGTTTAGTCTACGCGTAACCTAACTGGGCTTATATCCCGCTACCTGATTTATGGTATTCGGTCTATTGATCTAATCAAAACGTGGAGAAGCAGCACGTATCTACGAAGATCTCTTGATTTGGTGATGTAATATGTAACATTAATGTTATTTGCTCTATCAAAAAAAGAATTACACAAATTATCGACTTTCTTTATCGTAGCATTGTGAAAGACCTTTATAGAAATTTCCGACAATTAGCTACTTAGTTAAATTGATCATCGTTTGTAGTTAAGGTATTTTAAAATCGAAAAGCTGCATCATTTTGTCACAAAAATTGAACTTTCCTGAATTTTTAAATATAAGTTACTTTGGTACCAGCACTGATAGTCCCATCATTGGTAAAGCAATGATTAAGTAGATACAAACCTGCAGTGTGTGTGCGGATCTGAGTTTGGTTTCGTTGAATAAATACGTAAAAACAAAGTGTATACGATACAGTTCAAACAAATCAAAGCCAGAAACTAGGTATTAATTATTTATATTATATATTAACAATAGTTTCCGCTGCCGTCACGTGTTTCAAGTTCGCAAACTCAAATGTTCCCGCAACAGTTCTGTCACTTAGATGGTAACATTTACGGTTGGCCTTTTCGCTAATCCACAGAGCATTGCATTCCCGTATTTAGGTATTGGTTATTACAAACGCGGTCCGTAATACTGATGTATTCGTTGAGCATAGTTGAGACTAGCGACTCTTTCGATGAGAAATGACGATCTTTCAAACGTTATCAGCATTTTCCTGTCCCATACTTAATCGGCACGATATATGCTTTTCAACGAGTTTGAGCAAATTAGGAGGGAAATCAAACATGGCAAGAACTTCACCATAGTGAAGGCAAGCAGGCGAACGACAGAGATATATACGTTTGGACATTCACACCGTGGCTATTGATCATAAGGAACTTTTGTGGATAATTTGTTCTTTTAATCGTTCATAGCTAACACAATAACGTCTCGTACCTCGTACGGGGAAGACACGCAGCGGTACCTTTTTTACATTTATTTAGATTCGAAGCAAATTTATAGAGGTCGATACATCTATTACAGGTATTACTACATGAAAGTTTCCATACGACAACGCTAGTCGCAGTAAAACAGATCGAACTGTCCCTCTGATTAGAAATGGCTGCAGTGTTTACTATCCCTTTGCGATACACACCCATTGGAAAAGAATATTTTGTAAAATCTCGATTTTCTTCTGTTTCTGTAATACGATAATAATAATGGTTACTTATAAAAATATAACCACATACTTAGCAAATGCGCATATTAGCCATATGTAACTGATTAAAGGTTGTTTCCTTATATCACTACAAGCTTTGACAGTACCTACGAATTTTTAGGCAGCGTTTAAGCCTTTTACCGTAACTGAACGCCAGGTCACTGGCTGACTGGTGTTGTCCATTCAATAAAAAAAAAAAGCCAAAAGGTAGCACCGTAGGTCGGCAAGACGTATCTCATCAAATGACTTGTACACAATGATCACCGTCGATGCAACGATGAACGTTAGGAGTGAGATGGTGATCGTAATGTAACGCTTACGGTGGCAATCGAGTAGCAAGTAGGCGATATGTCCTTGTCAACTATAGGCATGTATTGAGAGCTTGATAATTCCATCAGACGGGGCTCGGTGCGTGGCGGCGTCCAACGATTCAGTATTCAGCAGCAGGCAAACGGTTACCTATGAAATCAAAATCAGCTAACAGTAGCATTCACTACATTGGCTGAAACTAAGATACGCAATCGAATACGAGGTGGTAAAGTCTTAACTAGGCAATAGCTACTTGCCAGGAGCGACCTTGTTGTCAGCCACACTACATGGGTAGCACCATACGGCTTCAGCTTAGCCACTTCAGCACATATACATAGCTTTGTTGCGTGAAAATTTCATATAAAGCAATACCTAACAGCAATATCGGATGCAAAATACAATATATCTATTCTTTTATACTAATGCTTAACAGCAACCATTGTTTTAGGTTTAGAACACCTCTGTGTTCCTCCGGTCAGTAGGTGACCATACTCTCGAAGGCTTTTCTTGAATATAAGCACAGGTTTACTGTACCACCAAGGCTGTAAGTGTTGTTGATCTTAAAATTCAAATATTGTAAAAACAAACCTTTTTGCAGATCAGCTAACAAAGCTTTGCAGAAAACATGAGTATGATGATCTGATAACGTTCTAAGCCCTTGAGCGAATAGCAGGGAAACAAGTGTCTGGGGCTTTACGGCTATGGCAGTGCTCTTTGCAGAGCAGCAGGACACCGCTTCCAAACGTATGTACGAATGCTCTTTGGCGAAACTGCATTTTAGTTTTTAGCAAAATCTTCGATTATTATTATTCCTCGTGGCAAGCGACTCATCCTCGCGCACGAAAGGATAACAGAAAGCGAAAGGCCATAGGTTGTTAGAGCTACAAGTCACGCGTATGTAAATTCAAGCATAAAGGGCGGCGGTTGTTTGTACGTTGACTTCGTTGCGTAGAAGATGGCGGCAGAGGTCACGTTCCTAAGAGGTCATCGATGAAGGTGTAGTACAACGTTCTGTCATGGCGTCACGGGAGGAAGGGGTCGAGGGGGAAGGCTTTAGCGCTAGAGAACAGTGAGCAAAAATACATAGGCGCGATGTTTTTAGTTGCAAAAGCTGCTAAATTTAGTTAGAGAAGGCACCGAATCATAAAGTGTATGTGCTTCAACGCTGGCGGTACCAGTTGCTTTGCGTATGTGGATGTCAACAAATCATTGATCTAGTTTACCTGCTTCCCAAACGAGTTTCCCATCCGGTCGCTTCATCAAAAATGTAAGACATAGAGAAAAGTTGAGCCTAACAGTTCGTCGTACTTCATCAGCAAAATAAGGGCGAACGCTTACTTACACAATACCTAACTGCCTTTTAAAGTTACGTTCACTTACGCAATACCATATGATCATACACGATTGCTTAGTAAGCTAATGTGACTTTTCTATTGTACGTCGCGCAAAAATAGACCTGCTGGCAAACTAATAATTTTGTAACAAATAACAAAACTACCGCTGGGACGCGTAATGCCGATGTTGGATCAAAATGTAGGAATGGCACCTTATTTGGTGATATTGTCTAGAAAAGGCTTTTCGTGTGATTCAGGTTGTATTAAAAAGTAGTTGGTGACGCCTATTGATGTTTTGGCCTGCATGAACCTGCTAAAATAATGCGCACGTCGTCTTTCGAGAAAAGGTCTAGAAAAATCCTATTAAAACACTCTAACTGTTATTAGCTACACGCAATTGTTACAAATTACGGGGAGAAACCGGTGGCAGGAAAAGTAACGTATTAGTTTGTGACATTCCCGCTTTAGTCTCCCGCCTTTATATATGCACACCGTTCAGATACCACCGCAAATAAGATGGATATAGCTGTTGTGCGAACTTCACCAATCGATTCCGCATCTTCATTTTGCCATCAACCAATTTAACAACAAATCCTTTTTGGAATAATTTCTGATTATTCTAACTACATGTCATTGGGAGAAATTGAACCATATTATTTGTAGTTAAAGAAGAACATGAAGCGCTCGATACTAATGTATGTGATGGTTATCTGGTATAATGTGCTATCTGATATAAATGTTAGCACTCGCGTTCCGGAGTTGTCATTAGTACTGGGAAGATTGCAGCTAAGTTGAAAGCATATAGAGGAACTGGGTTATCACATAATACCACATCGCATCTTCATATGTACCGACTCGTATGGATGTACGTCCAGAAATCGATGACGCCTTTTCGGCCGGACTACCGCTTGCCAAAGAACTATATGCCCGCACAAAGGAGACTGAAGAAACAAAAATCAGCAAGCAATAGGAAGATACTCTGATCGATCGAGTACCTGATGGCGTTAGGGCCTCGTTAAATTAGGTATCAAGTTATCGAGTCATTAGGAACTGCATGCCTATCCTGCATAGAACAGATTTAATCCTGCTGAATTTCATCAAGAGTATCATGAAGATCGGAGTCAATGAAATTACTTATCTCATTCGTAAACTCAAACTTTCTTTATGTATATGAACTTTAATCTTGTCCAGTGATTAATGAGAGCAACAATAAACGTCTAGATCTTCGTTAGAAAGCATGAACATTACTTATTAATTGATAGAACTTGCCAACTGAGCCCTTTTAAGCCGTTTACTGGTGAAATCGATTACTAGTTCGAGTCGTTAATGTTAGGCATGGTGCTTTGCTCTCATAATGTCCATCTAATGGATTGTTATTAGTACGACAACGGTCAAGCTTTGGCATTGGATCAACTGCAGTAATATCAAAATAATGTTAAACGAAGACAAGTAGCAAGTTACGCAAAAAGGTATTTCATCATGCAGTAACGTATTTAAGTTTGCACAAACATTATCAACGTAACTGTAGTATTATTACGCCCCCTTGAACCCCCTTGTTGCATATACATGAGCTCTCGATGCATATTTGACCACCAGAATAGCGGTGGCGTATAGTAAAGTGTCGCTTATTTCGAAATTCACACATTTAGGTACATATCGCCAGTCTCTAACCGAAGCTGATAAAAGAAAAGAACTATGACACTAACAGTTAGAATCGAGATAATTATTTCAATGCTTTTTTAGGACTACGTATGTATAAACAAACCTTTAACTAATTGAAGTTTGCCTGTATCGTTGGGGCAATATCATGTCAAGCAAATTCAATCAGGCCTAGATACCTTGTCTTATAATCGAGAGCATTCGAATGTCACCAATTAGGTGAGCACACATAACGGCCCCCCTCTTGCAGTTCGAGAAGCTTGGATTTTTGATATAAACATTGACAATGATGCATTTAAGGAAAACTTACCATGAGCGGGGAGCAGAAAAGATTATTGCAATTGACATAGTAAGGCATTGCTGCTTTGCCTCAAAAAGAAGTCCTGTTTTGACCTTACAGACCCAAGCGGTCTTTGCCGAGACGGTCTTGCGAAACCGTCACGGCTTTCAACTGTTAACCGCAAACGAAGACGCAAATTAAATTGGATGCAACATGGGTCCCGCTGCTAGAAAGTCTTTAGCTTATGACGATCTTTACTATCGCCTGTTGCCTTTTATCTCTTTGTGGACACTTATTGTTCCCATACAGTAAAGCACGAATTCTAATTGAAAAAATTAACATGATCATGTGTAGTACACGTGAAGGTTCACTGGTCGTGAACAAAAATTGGATTTTCGGTAAGGACATTGACAATAATATATTTAAGATAGGTTCACATCTACCATGAACTCATAGAAAAAAGTACGGCTCTTGGCAAACCTGCCCGCATTCGTCGACTTTCTCTTTTCAATGGCTAACCAAGACAGAAAGGTAATATCGTTCGAGTCGTTCCGCAGTGTTGTCTGCCGCAATCTTCACCCGTGACCCACCGACATGGAGAAGCGAAGCGTGCTAATCCAGCGAAAATCTTCCAACGTCTTCGAAAACAGATAAAACACAAGACGGAAATTCGTCACCGATAACGGCCTGTGCCAGGTTAACTGCCCCCCCCCCGCCCCCCGCCCCCCGCCCCCCAGACTCCACAGAAGTCACAGAGCCCTTGCAGTTCACCGTGTTTCTTGTGGTCGCTTTTTAAGCGTAGAGATCCTATCTTTATTTCCTTATTGATATGACCAAGGCTGTTCATTGTTCACCGGCAGAAAAAAAGCGAAATTATGGACTTGTTTGCCCTGAGGCGACAGAGTAACGGTACGAAGGGCTAACGGTATAATTTAATTTCAAAGTGTCACCACCCAGCGCCAAGGCATCGCTAACAGGGTCGTAAAGGACTGATTAGGGGCTTTTGCTGGCCAGTAGTTTCGGCGTTTGTCAGGCAAGCCATGACACACTCCTGTTTCAGTCTACTGTCGATGTTTGTAAAGTAGTCGACACAGATATCCAGTGGCAAGTAAAGCGTTGCGAGAAATCGGACATACCTGAAGCATTCGTTCTTGGTTTGCCCTGTCTAATTTAATTACCTTAAAACTAATTGCCTCGGAGCAGAGTTAGCTACGAGACTGCTCTTATTAATGGAAAATTTAATGACGATGGAAGTTGATTTACTTTAATTATACTGAACTTGGAACTAAGAATATTCAATATTGTTTATTATTAATATAGTACACGTTATTGTACAAGGACTAATACCGCTACGTTATATGACATAGATCCGTTTCAATATCATCGACCATTCAATGGATATACTTGCATTTTACTGTGTTTAATGTTGTGCCTATTTTATATACTGATCTCTCAGTTGTGTACACGCTAACAGCTGTGAAAACGGGCATTGTTTTGGGTAAAAAAGGTTTTTGCATTGCTTTTCTTGCCATTATAGCTTTACATTTCGTATGGCTAGGGTAATGCTAGACAGCCATTAATCAAACGATAGGTTACGCCTTCTTCTGGTAGATTTTAAACCTCACTACCTTCCATAACATTTGCACTGTGTAAAGTATCAATACCTCGGGACCAGATAAGATAATCTATTACGAAATTACAAATGGTATTAATTTAGACCGTGTGCTGTTCCCTTCAAAAAATGCCGCGTCTTTTTAAAAACATTAATCTGCGCCGAATATTGTCAAGCTTCCATCGGCGCTCAGTGTCGATACTGCCAATTTCGTTAGTACGCATTTCCGCGATTGCCATCGTTGTTGTTTCAGCTTCGCCACTCTAAAATCAGACAGAAGTTACAGAGCCCCATTATAACGTGGTAGCTGAATTTAATACTGCATACTACTGGATCCTATACATATTACGGATCTTTCCGTTGTCAAATAGGTACGGAAGGAAATAGCATATCTTCACTGTTGTGGCCGCAAAATGGTATACACCTGCAATACGTATATCAACGAGCTATGTAGACTATGTCTATAGTAAGCCAGCTCTCACAGCTTCCAGTTCGATGAAGCGCATGGACAAAAGTGACTGCATCAGTCAATTGATAAAGCGTGCTAACAGACGCGAGATCCCCGTCGTCTTTCGACTGTGGGCCTAAAATCATGCCTATTTATCAGGCCTAAGCTAAACGTCTATGAGTGAGTAGTACTTGCCAAAATTATGTATACATCTTGCTATTGCTTTTTTGAATATTATCGTAATTGAACTTGACACAAACGTTAATATCATTGTTGTATGCTACTTATGCGCAATTTTTCAAGGACATCCCCTAAATGTGTATCGAGACGATGCGAAATAAAATGCAGAAATTAAGAAAAAAAATGGACTGATAGTAGGTTGAAGGCCCCCAAAATTCAGAGGTTTAAGGGGACGAGAAAGCTCAACTACCAAAATATTTCTGCCAAAAAAAAAAAAGAGGTTAATCCTTATTCGGGTGACCCTATTAATAATAGGTGCTACTTTTTAGAAAACAGCCGCTATTTTGCATATCTAATTTTTGTAGTTTTTTGAGGTCATTAGAAAATTTTTAAGCCCTTCAAATATAATGTCTAGCACATGAGGTTTCGAAGTTGCCTCATGAGTCTTTCTAGTATCCTTCGAATGCTGCACGAAGATTGCCTACGATGTGGCCAGTCGATTTCAGCCAGTCATTTATTCTTGCTTGAGAAAACCAAGGCAATGTTTCCTCTTAGTGGGAGTTTGTTTAGCGCGAATATATTAACGAATATCCAGTGACCGTTCATGTTCCGAGTACGAGTCTTCTACCTTCGCCAAAAAATGAATTAATAATTTTGCTCTAAAATTAGATTTATTCTAGTGCTGAAAATAGCAGATCAATCCAGGATAAGCAATACTCATTTTATAAATTGACCCAATTTATCCCGAATATATATATATAGTGATTCGACGCCAGGATAAGTACATTAGCCGTTTGAAATATTACACAACGTAGATCGAACAAAATAGAAGGATTTTGTTGGGTGCTAGCTATTAAAATTTACAAACATTTTATTAGTTTTGGCATATGGGTATTGCTTACGCTTCGTTGTTGGTCTACGCCTACAAGTACGTGTCAAGTTCTCACCTGACTGGTAGCAGCTCCTCCTTCGGCATTGTTCACTTTGGCATTATCTAAGTTATCAGTGATCTCGATATCCACACCCTCTTCACGTGATTCCTGCTGATCCTTGTTTTCAGTGTTGCTTTCCCGCTCGAAGGTGCCAACCTCCGTCACGGCCTCGCCTTCTGCTTCAATGAAATCGTTCATTTCTTCTCCAAGTGTCACTTGAGTGCCCTGAGCAGACGCAGGGGGCGGCATAACACTTAACTGATTCGCTGAGCCCTGTTCGAGCTTAAGTAGAACAATATTAAATTTTTACAAAAACATGACTTCGTAGTCATGGCGTGTTTCAACATATGGAATTGGCTGAAATGTGTCTGGTCATAGTTGTGGCGATATATAAATTTCCAAGATATTTACATAGCCACCCGAGAAAATTGACTGCAAAGCTAATTTTTTATTCCGAATTCAATATACAGTATATATATATATATATATATATATATATATATGAAAGCTGATTATATGTAGAAATGCTTTTTGTTGTTCTTGGTAGATATGCCGAGAAGCATATCTTCGTTTGCATAGGAGAGGGCTCTTTTGTGTCATTATACTTAGGAGCCGCTTGACGCATCGAAATTGAAATGTATTATCAGGCATAATATACCGATCCTTTCTGAGAGGCTGCCGTGGATGGGGCTGGTGCTAATCCGAAGTGTCGTAGAATTGCGCTTAAATTAACGATCTGACCCAACATTTGCAAAATAGCCTGCACATTGAGAAACGACAGTAACGTCTTTTTTTTCTCGATAAGGTATCGAAGATCGCTGAAACATTTCCGAAACGAGGCTTGATGTTGTACGCCGTCTCGTCAAACAAAGTATAATAGGTGGCCTATTTTCCTCATAGCGATAAATTAAGTTAAGAAGATATCGCACAATCTTTAAAATAGAGCTGATATAATTGGCGTGCTTACGGTCTGCACAAAGTGCATCGATGCTATTCTGAGATTTGATGATGTTGGAGGCTTTGCGAGTGACAAATGTCGTAACCCTAATTAGACGATACATACGGCTTAATAATTGGTATGATAATTCCATCCGACTCATCGACCCGATTCAGGAGAACCACGAACGTAAGCACTACAAAGCTCGTCACTGTCGAAGACTGTCGCATGTTGAGCTGGAGTAACAATATATGATGAAGCACATGTTTTAAAGGACAGCTTCGCTAAGCCCTGCCTTAATACATAGTTAGCATAACTCGAGACACGATCCATTAAACATAAAGCGAATTTATGTAAGCCTCTACAGTCGACCAACGGCTATACAATGATACTGTTCATTTCAAGAACTCTTTATACTCGATTTTAGATCCCCTAGCACAACAACTATCCAACGGACCCTGGCTTTCGGCATACAACAATAACGTGATAAGTATTCCGGCACGTACGGCATTTGTTACAAGTTAAAATTATTTTAGCTACTTCAATGAGCACTAAACTTTTTCAGAATTACAAGCACCTTTTTAATGGGGCAACTCTTCTTACAGTGACTCGCCGTTGACAGGCAAACTGCTTGAACCTCAACCACCTATATCGGTTGAATGCCGTCGGAACTTATTTCCTCAGGGAATATAAAGCTTTTCTCAGTCTATCAGTATTCAACCGGTAGCGATAGAAGTCAGCGTAAACGGAGATCGAAGGCAAGATTGTGTGGGGGCACTACACGTTGAATTCTTCAATTCAAGTCATTACTTTAGTCTAAGCCTAGCAACATTCAAACAGTTAACTGAAATTAGGCGGTCGACGTTCGTTGGAGTCAGTGAAGCAAGAGATCCCGCATGTCGTGGGACCTCGGGCGACGTCGATGGGACGGGTTGTCGTAGACCGAATAACCGATAACCAGAAAAATAGCCGACGCATATGCGACCTAAACAAAGAGTCCTTCTGTCACTGAAGTTAAATCGATGGAAACTAGCAGCTAAGCCGGCATGTTCACCCAGAAAAAGAAGAAGAATCATTTACGTACAATTACGAAGGCGGATTTCAGGCAAGAAGCATTCCTGTTAAACGCATGGTTTAGCTCTGAACAGGTTCTTTCGGTCGTGGATTATCCCTGGAAAGGTGTTTTGTTAGCTTGGAAACTTGGAATGGCCTTTAAATCAACTTCCGGTGTAGACTTATCTAAATATTATCCACAGTAAGGGCATCTATTGATCTTATCTGTTTACTGAAATGCTGTCAAAGTAAAGTAAAGGATAAGTATTTTTGACAATTATGTATATGAAATAATGCTAATTTGGCCCGGAATGACACTGTTCGAGGAAAGCTATGGAATCGTGCAAGGGAATTTCTCATTAGGAGAAAGAAAGCAGACGTTGTTTTGGGTAGATGGTACAGCTGAAGATGATGCTGGCTGGTGATAATGGGACCTTTGATTATGGAGGGACACCGGCTACAGTCAAGCTCCGTAATCACATACAGAACATTTACAAGCACAGCTGATTGAAGTCCTATAGGAAGACTTCTTTGAAATACGTTTACAGCACTTCAACTTCTCGGATGAGTATTTTAATCTGCAACTCGCTCATTAAAATTATCTGCTACCTGCTAAAGGTCCATGTTTGGACATCAAAATGTATTGCTCTGAAGCTTCAGCCCAGTTAACCAAAGCAGCAGGAAGTGTATACAATTTTCTATAGCGGTTCCATTTTGACGGTCAGTGTTTGCTATTCCGAGAGTCCACGTGTTCAGTAAGTTACTGGCCATTTTCATGACTCGATTTTCATTTCCGAACGCAGCAATGGCTAGTTTGAAGCGTCTGTTAAGGCACCACATTATAGTGAGAGTGATTAGCTAAGTATCTGCGCTTATTTGTTAACCTGAGTAACCTGAGTCAAACCTTATCCTTTGATTTTTAGCAAACCTAATTAAAGTGATTACATTTGAATATAAATAGCACATAACTTTCATTAATATTTTGTAAAAAAAATTTTTATTTGGAGGATACGATTGGACACTTTCTACTGTGGAATTTACTCAGCAGTTACTTATATTACCGTGTTGACTTTGAGTACTGATAGATTTTTATCAACCGGATCAGTAGACGACTAAATGATTTCGTTAACAGGGCAGTTCACCTCTTCGACAGTAAAATACGCTACGTAAACAATATTTCCCACATCTGCTACAGCGATCTCGAAAATTAAGGCATAGATATTTCGAGACTTTGTCGATCATCAGCTTGATACCATACCATTGATTATATAAAATAGAATCTTTAACGTACTTGTAGAGGTGCTAACAACGATAATGCAACTTAGCCATGTCTTTAAGAGCTTTTAAATTCAAATACGTCGAAAGTCTACATGGATATCCTGGTTAACGTTCTTCAATAGGCATCGGGTTTTCAGCCTAAAATAGTCCACTGGTACAGCTCATAAGTAGGCAGCCGTAACGTTGTTGCCTGCCCTTCCGTCAGGTATGTTTAGTCGTGACAACGTCCCATCACGTGAGGGAACTTCATCGACCTATTGCAAGTTTCGTCCCTCTAAAAAGAGATTGAAATTAGCATCATATGCAAACTTGCACCCGAATAGACTCGCATCAACAGACGGCTTTGGCAAAGTGTTCAACAAATATTGTCCTCTGCTACATATAATTCGATGTGGAACAAAGTAAATTTTGACATTTTTTACTTCTACACACATGCCTACATCTGCGAGGACCTACCGCGGCCTTGGTTATAGGACAGGCTAGATTGCAAGACACTTAAAGGGATTCGTGACAAGATCCCCGTAACTATCGTGTTTTTCAATTGCACACTTTAAATAATAGCCAAATATCATATAAACATAACAGCATAATTGAAATACAACATACTGTTAGGTGCATTTGCATTCGTCCTTTTTTTTTTTGCTAAAACAGCACTCTTTTCAAACGACGGTAGCATGTTGGTGAGGACGACGAAGTCAATTGATACTGAACGCGATTTAGTAGCAAACTATAGAAGCTTCCAGCTTGATTTTCTCAGGGCCTTCTTCCTTGCTTTCGAAGTACTCCTGCTGCGATAAGGTAGTCCAGTGTATTCATTCATTATGTTAAGTGTACCTGTGCAGCATCGGCGGTTCAGCAATAAAGAGTACATTAAAAGTGACAAAGTCAGTTATCACAGAACGATCATCCGCTTCCATTCTAAAAGCTTATCTAATTATACGACGTAACCAGGTCCATCAAGCTGCTGTGGCATTGTTTGATTGAACATCTCGCCAACAGAATTTCCTCTGTCTCTTGTGGTAAAGGCATAGCAAACTTCGTCATACAAACGGTGGTAGTCGCAGATCTGCTCCTACTGGCAATAACAGTTAATCGAGTCATCCGTCACGGAATGCCTGTCCTCTCCGAATGATTCGTCACTTCATCAATTAACTGTCATCTGCTACGGAGCACTGTTTCCTACCTGACGAAAGTCGAATGCAATTACGGCGTTGCGGGCCGACGTAATCCCGCTGACGTGATAAAATTTCTATGAAATTATGACGAATCGCCCTAACGACAAAAAGGCAATATTCGATATTTCCTCCATCGAACGTTTCTTCACCGAAATTGTAAGTACGATTTCTACATACTTACATGTACACAATTACTGATATTGTACTTCAACCCTGATTCCTGTTAATGCTCTTCCATAGAAGATAATGTCAAACGGAAGCTCTATGACAAATTTGACTGAAAACTAGGACATCCAAGGAGACACGACTCTTTATTCAGGAGCGCTTATCGAATGACGTATCCTTGATAATTTTGGGTTAGCCTTGATTTAGCTTTGGGTTAGCTACATTTCCTCGTTAAGTAGCCTCAACGGATATCGGAATGGCTGATACCTAATGGGGTAAGGTAGGAGCTAAATATTTACTGAAACAGAAGACCCCAGCCAAACTCCAATATTCTTTGGGAGAACAAAACATCTAGTGAAGTGTAGTCTTGCCCGATCAATTCTCTCTATTTTTGAGAGAAAATCATTTTTGATTGGTCGTACTCTTCCCTCCAGCACGAAGCAGATCTCATCGGGCGACCAATGCTGAAGAGCGAAGGAAAAATACTAAGCTAAAGATATTTCTGCTGATCTTTTATTTGCCTTCGAATACAGTTTTAACTTAATCATCTCGTCACTAAAGCCGGCCAGCCAGACCAACCCTGCGTTTCTATACCTGCGTGATTTGATTTTTGCTTATTTCTGTGATTACCTGTATGACTTCTACAGGGTTGAATGATTGCTGACCACGATTTCAATGTTGACTTATGCCGAAGGATCACTTCTTCACACCTAAAACGATTTGCAAAGGACGACCAAATCAAGCAAAAAAACAGTTCAGGCCAACGTGAAGCAATCTAATATAACATCATCAGATCATTCTAACAATATTTAGTGGTATAAAAATAGCGTTTAGCAATTATCCACACGTGTTTCTGCTAATCGATAATTTGGAACTTTCTATACCTACAACATTAACCCCTAATTAAGTGAAGCTTAAACAAAATCGAAAACAATATGAAGAAACGAAAAGTTGGTAAGTATTACCAGTTACTAATTAACATTATATTACCCTTTTGTTTACCTATTGCTTTCATCAGACCTCCCGATGCATCATATATTTTGCACGTAGATTACGGCTTTACGGCTATGTGAAACCGTGTCTAACGGAAGCTCTGAACGTAAAATTCGAAACACGTACTTTTAGACTGTAGATCAACGAATAATCGTGATATATCGCATAAACAGTGGGTCAAGGCTAGACGCGGCAAGGATTGTGAACCCGGGGTAAAAATTTACTGACAGTATCTAACTGGTTCTGAATAGGTTACTGGCACGCTAACGGATCTCTATCCGATTGACCCCGTGACCTGTAAGTGAGGGGTCACCTAAGCAGGGGGCTAAGCGAGTCAGGTTTGACCCTAATTTATTCGCGCATTATGCTAGCTCTTTTTGTATTAAGTATCTTTTTGTATAATTTTACAAATTAAATACTTAATGAATCTCAACTATCCTTCAGCAATTTCCGAATGACCGTAACGGCTTATTAATATAGCGATATTAATGTCAAATTGTATTATACAGGAAGATACCCAATTTATTTCATAGCAGAGCCGTCCATATTACAGGTAAGTAAAGCTTGCTCGTGCCTTTCTTTATCAAGCCCGATTCAGTTATGAGCAATGTGGAGAAAGTATCGTTCACATGTAGCATGCGTAGATATACGACGAACTATCGAACGCTTGTTATTATGTATTTGCTGAATGTGAGGGCTACATATGCATATGGTACGTTTACTCACAATAGCGCCCCTTACCGAATAATTAACGCTGTATGGACCTAATGATAGATTCGATTTCTGCCGTTTGACACGCTAGGGCGTGTCGGGTCCGCGTGCTGTCGCCACCTGAGTGACCTCGTTCAACTTGGGTGTCGTTAAGGAGGGGTCGACAAGTATACGTATATATTAATTTCAAGTAAACTTATCATACCTTTGCCTTTTGTGTCCTGCACTTTCTCAAGGTCAATGAATGTAATTCGTGCGACGTTAGTGGATATAACGAAAGAATATTTATATGTGGTTAGTGTAGGCAAATGCGTAGATACACAGTGTTACCAGACACGAATAAAAGACAGGAACGAAAGGCTAGACTCGAAGTTTGAAGCAAAACGTAGTTACGGAGAAAACTGATATGTGTAGTACCTAATCATGGTGACGAGATGCGTTTACGGAAGGTTGCACAGTGATATTGTAAAAGTGGGTTTGAGAACGTGTTTTTGAAATGAGAATTCAAAGGTAAAATGAGTGCTCGGAGTAATCAAGGTTATAAGTTAGCTTCGATAGCTATGAAGGTTATTTAGAATTATGCGTAATTAGGGCTATGCTTACTGAGAGGTCTTCGATAAAATGATACACAATGTCATAATAATAAATCATATAGTTTTTCTATAAAACTAAATCTCTTAATGCGCATAAAAGACCAGCTGTTTTAACAAGCCTCCACGAATGCGTCGTCCCATACCATATAAAATAGGCCGCTTTCTATGCTACTTTGTTTTTGCTATTTACCTTTTATACTGATAAGGTGAAGCGGGAGACACGGCAACGAAAGTAGTGAAAAAAATTAAATCATCCTATACTCTTAGCGCGTTTTAGATGGCAAAAACGGCAATGCTTAACCAATTGCAAGATGCTTATTTATTTATGGGTATGTTTAGGCACAATTTGAGCATGTTTCGATAACATTGATGACCAGCGTTTCAAAATGATTAGCCCGTCTGTCTGATCTTCAGAGCGGCACAAATCAATTGTTGGATAAAATTGTGATTGAGGAGGTTTCTCACAAATAAGCTTACCCGTTTAAAAGCCCAATATTTCGTTGCCTCAATTTTATTGGCTGAGATTCTGCGTAGCTGTTGGTGACAGGCCGTTTACTTCAGATTAGCTGCTTGATACAGTTCAGATATCGTATAATTGTCTTCAGAGCAGGGTTATACGTAAAATATTTTCTTGTCTAATCGCATGCATCGCAGCAGTCGCACGCATATAGCAAAAAGAAATATCAATTTCAGATACTTAATAACTGTCAAGGAGTAACAATTTCTTCAGTACGCACAGCTACACGTAATTGGGTTCAGCTCGTTTAGCCTGGGAAAAAGTCTGTCTAAGGATTGTACTTTTTCAAAACATTCATTCGTCAACGTAACACATTATTTCAACTTGGGTCCTGTTTGTGTTTCTATGCACGGAAAGACTATCTACACTGTAATTCTCTGTAATACAAGTCACATCTCTTGTTAGTGTTGCTTATATGGTGATTCTACAGCCGGGGGCTAACAAGACGTGAACGCTTTCCAATTAGACCGTCAAACCGATTCCTAAAAAATCTTTTTGATAATGGCTTTACGAATCGTTCATCACCTCGATGGGTTCAACGGTGGACAATCAAGAAGGCTGTGGGTGTTGGACGGTCCACTTTGGTAGGTTATCTGTGCGAGGATAAAGAATTCCCATTTTGGATCATAAGCCTGCAAACGTAAGCACAGGTATCGCTGGCTAGGTGAAGGAAAGCGAGTGGCTGATTCACAAAGAAAAGAAAAGATAAGAGAAGGGGGCTGGCATGACGCGTACGAGACCGGTTGGCCGCTCTGCCGCAAGCTGGCCACGACTCTGTCAATTCTTTCCGATGTCACAATGCTGTTATTGTAGAATGGGGAGTGTTAGTGAGCACTAGAGGCATTACGTCAGCTTATGTCCTCACGACGTATTGGCGCCGACTTGCCCTTGGCGTTAGGGCAACGCTAGCGAGGAAACCAAGCGTGAAGCGGAGAGATACCGGTGGAGAGATAACTCCAAAAAAAAAACACTAGAACATCACCGTTATAAAGACGTTGCCGAGCGAAAAGAAAAAACTAGGAAAAACTAGAAGGAGACTGATACAGGCGCCCGTATACGAACACAAATAAGTTCTAGAAGGGTTTTAGGGAGACGCAAACGTGGCACAGCTAAAGTGTGATATCAGTAGGGTCGCAGTTTAAGCATTGCTTGTTACCATTAACTGTCCCTGAAAGCTTCGATGATGGTGGCATTAAAAGTTTGTCATATTTGTTCTGTCCGATATCCTTCAAACGATCAGTACGAAACGTATGAGGTCACGTCTTAACACAAAGCGGAACTGCTTTGAAAAGGAGGCTAGATAGCGTGAGAAACATTCTATTGCATGGCCGCGTGAGTTCTTAATCTCCTGCGTCTAAGCGTAACCAATTGGAAAACCGTTGAAATTTCTAAAACATTATTTTCTATTATATAATTGGGTTTGCTTTCCCATTTATTCACAAGACTCTACTTTGTTCAAACAACTGATTTACTTACTGATCTTTAGAGTATTTTTAAAGTTTTTTTTTCTTATTAGTAAACAAAATATCTAGCAATCACTCCAGTAACTGCATATCGGATTAGTCGTTATTTGTGGGAACGACTAGTGATCGCTGTTGTGTTGGTCCATTTTTTTTTTATCCTGCGAGACATCTTTTGCAGAAGATAACTAACTGGCCTTTTGTCGTTAATTGCTCGTTTCAAACGAATCGTTCAAACGAATAATGTTATTTAGCAACTTGGCGGTAGATTCTCCCATTCATTTTTACATTTCGATAGACACCATCTAAACGGTCTCTTCTGTTGCCGTTCTATGCGTTGCTTCACCAAGCTTTCCATCGCTCTTCCATCCGCCTGCACTCGTTGTCTCGGCATTTGGGATCCTAAACGTACCATTCGAAATTAAATCTAAGATAGTGTTATCATGTGGTTCGGGAACAGAGCGCATCGATACAGGATTTTTGGCGGCTCCCTTGAGCGTATTTTATTCACAGTTTTAGAATGCTTCAAAGATGACATCGTCGACCTGTTCGGTGACACAAGCGCCGAAAAAAAAAATCCGTTAAAACAGTTGAGATTGCGTTGACTAGCAAGCGAGTTACGTCGGAGGAACTGCTATGTCTGACCGCACCCCCAATGTACAATGGGCATAAGCTAAACTGTTCCATAAAAAATTTCCATGTTTCGATCGTCTTCCGTTTTTAGTGTACATGTAATAATTTTGAACCTAAATAAGAAAGAAAATGAATAATCATTAAATGTTCACATGTTAAACATGGAAATATGATTTTTTTTTCAATTTATGTAACAAGCACACATGATGCTCATTTATAACCAACCATCTACGCAGTGGTTTATGTGACAATGACCAAATGTAAAAAAAACTTTTGTGGAATCTTGGTACCAAGATTGGATTTTTGCGAGAAAAAATATCGGTGTAGCTGATTGTGTCATGATAACATTTTTACTCTATGATACCTGCTTTGCTATGATGAAACTAAGCACTCCATGTAGCATGTACTGGCTGAGTTACGGAATATAATTTGTCTAATACAAATGCAATAATTATACTTT
>NW_019211457.1:26404991-26674007 GCF_002443255.2 Varroa destructor
ATATATACAGGGTGTTCGGGTTATATTGTGACAGAATAGAATGACACTTGTTTACTAGGGCAAATGAAAGACAGATCTCTGAATGACACCTTTTGCATGTGACTACAGAATTCTCTGATCGACATATTTGTTTAAGACATTACTCTATTCGTTTCATTTGAGACGTCGATTCGAGGCTTGACCAACTTCCAAATAATTTTGAAAATTCGTTATTTAAATGTAAGTTTTTAATAGTAACTACGAGGTAATTGGTACGTCTAGACTCGTTCAGATCTCATCAAAGACGGTACATATAAAAAACACAACAGGGTCAAACTTTGGACCGCTCGTATACCAGAAGTTTTAAAAATTGAAGGGATAGCAGAAGAAAAAAATCGAAAGAAAGTAAATAGTCAAAAAAAAGTAAACTACATAAACAAGCCTAAAAGCGATAGATAACTTACTCTCGACAACAGTCTTTTACAACTGCATAACAGTTCTGAGACCGCCAGAAATTGATTTTTGCGCTCCGTTTAATTATTCTCCGACCCTTTCAATTTAATTACTGCCAAGTGGGTTTTTCATCTTGACACACGAAAGATTTTCTCGGGCTTTTCGGGAACGGCATAATTATCATCAATGTCATGAACCGAAAACGTTACCGTATCAGGGATTCTGAATGCATTATCTTTTTACAGATTCAGCCGAAACAATGAAATTAGACAGCAGTTAGTCTTCACCCATGCTGCCTGCCTTCGCCATGATGATAAGTTGCAGTAAGCCAGTTGTAGCGGCATATATATATATATATAGGTACCGTTACTGCGATTTACTTGACATCCAGCAGTTTTTCAGTTTCTTTTATACTAATATGGACCGCACCAATCGAGGAATGATGAAGACTGCCGTATATTATATATTATTTATATGGTCACCTTCCCCTTCGAGGAGTAATGGTTTTATAGCTCTATAATGTTCGACGTTAAACTTTTACAATAGTACAAAGCCGCAGCAATAGTAGCAAGAGCGCAAGCAGGCTTCTAGTACGAGCTCACCGTCATTCATTCGAGCTTCATCAGGACTCTTAAACTGTGCTGGAACTTTGGCCAGCTACACCGTTCATTTTCAAACCGTGCTCTCATTTTCCGCTGGCTGTGCCTTGACTAGTGCAGACTATGCTAACCCAATTCCGTAGTACCCCGACCCTCCGCGAAACCCCATACACTCCTACGGTAGTGCTAGAGCATTGTCGGTTTGGATAATGCCGGAACCCTGCAAGAACATTGCAAAGCCCCTATAGGTAAAAATTTCAGCATTAGTCGTCGTCTTCAGCCTTATTTAGCTTCGCGACCCGCGCAAGTTTCCAATAAAGAAACACTGTTTCACGCGTTGCGGTATCATTTGGGATTCGATGTGCCCTGAAATCTCCTTTGACAATCAAAGATTGACAGTTTCATTTCTTGGGGCCAGGGAGATTTGGATTTCGTGCTTTACCCTCGATCCTATTCGCGAAGCTCTGATTAAGCACATACGTTTAAATATGGACTATTCCTTGTTGCCCCGAAATGATCTTGCGCAGTCGAGGGTTTTTCTCCGTGTTCTCCGCTACTTTTACAGCTTTAGACGGCCGTATGTTACTGGCTAAATTTTCAGCAGTTACAGGGCATTTGTCGTAACACTGACGAGGACATTTTACGGACGATCTCAAACTTCTATTTCTGTAGGGTCAGGGTCCAGGAAGCTTCACCTGCAAGTTTGCTTTTCTCTTCAGATCTTCCAATGCAACGCTGTCGACAAATACGTGTTTTAACTAAAGCCTATGCATTGACAATCCATACTAAGGTTAAGCACCCTTTCTCGGGAGAGTGACGTTTAGCTTGCAAGTCAATCAAATGGCGACTAACACATTTGGACGAGCGCCGACCCGAATCTGATTCCGCTAGCTTGCGTCTCTAACTCCACCTCAAAACCCAACCAGACATGGTACAGAACGACGAGCTCACCCGTTACTTTGGATTTCAGTAACTGATTGATTGACTCATGGTCAGAATGTCAATCAATTACAGGGTTTCAAGGGGACCCGCACTATCCCAACCTTCCTTTTCTCTGTGCAACAACAAGAAGGGATTCGGAACTGGATGAAGATTTAATGATACCGTTACGCTGCATGGCTTGGCCTTTGTCATCCATGATTTGTTTGTTCGTTAGCTACCTGTTAATTGGAGATAAAATCGCCGGCCATTATCGTGTGATGCATGAGTTTGAGTTAATTTTGTAGTCCAAAAAGATGGCTGTGTTAGAACCTGCACGAAAAAATGTCTAGGCCTTTTTTCGCTAGGAACTCTTTTCCTGCCAATACGAACCTGCCTGTTGGCCAAATTTCGATTTGCTTGTACTTGCCTTAAATTTCTTCTAAATATTTTCTCAGGTTGGATTTAGAGGGTCTAAAATATATATCTTGAAATGAATAACAATATTTTTAGTTTTTTTTTTGTCCTAAAGCAAAGCATCATATATATGTATATATATATGCAAACCGCTTCGATGGCAAAGTGGATGAGTGTCCAAATGTTTAAGCATGAACTTGAAAAATTTCCAGTTAAAACTTAATTATTTTTTCAAGTTGTTTGAGTGCTAAATTTGAACTTATTAAGCATTTGTGTTCGAGTAGCACGAACATCATTATACCCCCTGTTCGTAGTGGATTCCGTACTAATGTCTGCCTTGCCACAAGCCTTATTGATCATCACAGCCATAGGTGCTGAGAGGTCTCAATTTTCTCGATACCCTTTAATTTTTTTATCATTTGAAAATACTCCTTTTTGCAAATCGACTTGTGACATAACCAGGTGTGGGTTCGGCTAGCAGCCGGCGTCTTAGTCAACCATACCTAATTCACTATAGATAATTAGTTAATATTTACATATAGGTATCGTTCCTATTGCTGAATGTTTAATCAAAAACATGTGGGTCGATCCTAGTTCGCTTTACCACCTGGTAACATAGGGATACACATCTGGTATGCTATTATATTGTACGTTTCGCACAACGATTCCATTGCTTGTCAGCCTACCAGCACAATTATGAGCTTACTTGTGGATGTGTCGTACCCCAAACCCCCCACTTATACACTCAAACACTATATGCAGAGTGCTCTTCAATTTACGCCGACTGCCGCTCCGGGCACTGAGACAGCAATCTACGGCCTGCGAGTTCTCTCTTCACAGGTCGCGCATCGCCGGCCGAAGCATAAGCAACCTGAAGTTGCTCCTCTGGGGTGAGATCGGAGGATGTGAGCCACTTTCCATATGCTTGATGGTTATGTAGCACGATCTGATGAGGAGGCTTTATATTTTCTATCTGATAGAGATACTTGCTATTTACTATATGCACGTGAGAGTGCACGTTTGCGTCTCAGCATCGGGTTCGAATCCTCTTCTTTCTCTGCAGCTTGAACAACAACAGGTTTCCGGTCAGGTTGTGCCTTCTCTCTTTAAAGCTGTAGACAGAGCGTAGATCGGAGCAGGTCGGCTCCGAACATTACTCCTATTCTCTCTGAGTCCATGTACAAGAAGCGGTGTTCGCATCTCCGCAGGAAAGTAGACTGTCTGATACCCAACGATGACTACTGCTGGTACTCACAGCCTAGTGTGCCGAGTTGAATCGCCTGATGCTGTATCCTAGTCGAGGCCCTGACAGAAACCTACCTGGTGCACAGGCGAATCACGTCTGGGCCTGACCCATAGTAACTTACAAAGCACTGCTTGTTGCCTCTAACCTGGTGCGCAACTGCGCCAGCCGCTCTCACCCAGTAGCAGAAGCTGGAAAGGTCCCTGGCCGAAATCGGTCGAGGATGCCAAGAGGTCATCGGGTTCAGGGTTAGCTTAACTACTACGAACTTTTACCAATACTTATGGTAGGATCCTCGGCACTGGTTACTCGAATAAGGCTGAATTGAAGATTGAGGATATTTCTCTGTCGAAGGCTCAGAGACACGACGGAGCAGAGAAGGAACGAGAAAATCGCGGGTCTGAACGAACGCACGGCCGTGAAATGGTTTGAACTACCGAACGACTTCAGCGCGTGACCGACATCCCTCTAACATCCTGTCTGCCTAGATCTTTTTGACTAGCAACTATCGCAGGCTGAATCAGGTTGATCGCCCGCTAAGCAGTCACTGGTAAGACCTCTGCAGGAGCGTCTCTCTACAGGATCGAACAGGATGTGGAGGATGTCCGACGGCGACATTCACGCGAACGAAGGAGGGAGGATCGCGACATTGAGTAGCTGAAAATGATGTGAACTGTGAACTGCGCTTCGAGGCGACAGCGGCAGCAAACGGAGAAGAACTAGGCTTCGTCTTAAACGTTGCACATGGCGACATCAATGGATTGTTGAAGAAAGAAACCTTTGATTTTGAGAAAAAGCAAAACCAGATCGTTTTGCGGGTCACGAGAGCAGCCGATGAATGAAACAACAGATCCATGCAAAGATGTTGACCCCTTACATTTTTGGTCCGTGAGGGTTTGCTAGGTACGACTATGACAAGCAATCGTTAGGCTTCAGTCTCAATGTTAAACATAACTGGCTGAATAGTTCCGAACTCGAGCGGTATGAGCGAGTGAGTACCCTTCGTGCTTTGAAAGGGCACAACGACAGGCCTTTATAAAGTATATAAATAACACATAAATAAGTAAGAAAATATATGACAGGTAAACCGGGTATATAAATGTCTACTACAAGATAAACAACGAAAATTCCTTTTAAACAAGTCTTCGGAAAATCATGTATGTCAGAATTATTTAGTATCCGTATGATGAGTAAAGATTAATTGTTACATCTGACTAATTAGACCGCGTAATCTTCAGGGTACATTCGCTGACATTACATGAACCAGCGGTACGCATTTATTTGCGTAGACGCCGACAAGTGCTATCAATTATTTTTGCCAGTTTATAGACTGTAAAGTATGCTTAACATCCTCCAGAAGCGAAGCAATACAAGAACGAAGCCTGCTGCTATGGTGGCCTGCTGAACTGGTGCATCTGTAAGCGATTGTTTTGGATGAAAAACCCTAGCATATATATACCGTGATTTTATTATCTATTATAACTGTGATCTTCCTTATCTCAATTTATCTTCGTTTATTGCTAGTCGGTTGTTGCTTATTGACTGTTACCCATTTCGTTTATCTTCTTCTGCTGGCTATTAGGAGTTTTTTTTCATTATAAGACAAGCATTAGCATTTACTGCCGCTACACACTTCCCTCATTGTAAGCTCAATAATACCATTTTAGATGTAGGAACAAAAAGCAAAGAAACACGAGGTGCTCGCCAGGCGCCAGAGTTTCTACCCGTTTAATACCGCCATTGCCGAATTGGACGGCCCGTAACAAAATTCAATGAGATAATAACCAATAACAGCAGTAATAGTACTTATCGCATTGAGACCATGTTGATATGCTGGCCGGGTATGGTCTATCGTTTACGTGTCTCTCCGTCAATTACGCGTGTGGTTGATTGAAGACACAAGAAGGACTTGAATCGATGCCAGAGCTTCTGAGCGTCCGTAAGCGGCGACACGGAGTTATCGAGCACGACAATCCAAGAACCATTTTTCCTCCCTCTTTCGCGTCGCAGCCGCAGCCTCTGCTGAGCCATTGCCGTTCAAAAGGAGGAAGTGTTGGCTGGCTTCCAACGCTTGACACAGGTTGTCGGCCGCTGAATCGCCGCAGTACGACCATATTGGAGCGATGCGCACTTCATAGTCGTGGTAATGTATGCCGCCGCATCTAAGGCTGTGGCGACATCCGCGCGCTTCACTTATGTACGTACATGGCCGGGTTTGTTTTGTTTCATTTGGTGCAACTGCGCTAGCGTTGGTCATAATCAACGGGAACACGCGCCAATAGTCCATCGAAGTTTCCTCGATGGTTAAAAGTACAGTGGCTTCTTCCAATATGCACTGGGTGCTCGCTGGAACGTCACTTACTTTGTTGACATGGCGACTATATAGTAGTTGCTTCCACGGCGCACAGACTGACGCGGTCGGTTGTCCTGTGCAGATTGCTTTCAAAGGGAGAACGAGCTGATACTTGTTTAGCAAGACGCCAGTGTGAGAACAGAAAAATGCCGACGCGGGCAAATCGTTGCTCACTGCGTTCGCTGAGACGCGCCGTCCTCTTAGAGCCAGCGGAGGTGGCAAAGGCAACTATTACGGGTGTCTGGGTGATCGTAAATATAATGTCGTGCGCAGAATGGCCAATCCGGGGACAGCGGCAAGCAATCAGCAGAACGGAAGATATGATGTAAGCAAAGAGTAGCGCTACTTAGGAACAAGATCGGTGGAACAGAAAATAACTATACTTCGATAATAATAGATAGATACTGCACCATCGAGCAAAAACAGCGGAGCCTGCAACATCTGTGTGTTGCATAGATACATGTGTTTCGACAAACTTAGATACTGCCTGCCTCCTCTAGCGGAAGAGCAGCTTAACTAAAAAGCAAAAAAGGCCTTGTAGAGATTTAGTGCGACACCGTTCATCAATTGACTGCTATGTTGACACTATACGCGACTCGAATATCGCTATTACCTGAATTAGTACAATGAAACAATAGAATATTGTCGGAAATTCATTATCGTCCATTTTGGCACTTGCGGATATTTTCTTTCTGATTGTATCTACTGATTGAATGTATACGTAGTGAGATAGAATTGTTTGTAGTAATAGATCCAAGGCTAATTGCCTTTACGCGTGGCATCTGCTAAGGGAAACACTGGTTTTTTTTTCTTGCACATCGAGTTATGAGGAGGAAACTAATTAACTCCGATCTCATTTACTCTATGTAGGCGTGTCTTGGGGTTCAGACAGTTTGAAATACGGACCCGCTGATTGACTCTGTTAGGTTGGCAAAGCAAAGCAAAGAGTTCTGTGTGTTAGCTACCGTCCGAAAACTTCCTAAAGGACATATGCCATTTTTAGTAAATACTCAAACGATATACTAAACAGTCCTGCCATTAAGCATTGCTCTAGAGAAATATTGGAAATGCACGAAAGCGACAATGCCCAAAGGAGTGACAAATCAGCTTAGCTGATCTGAGTGCGAGTAATTAAGCACTCGCTCCTATATCTGATCTGATAACAAAAAACAAGAAACTCGAAATGGTATAGTACACTTCCTTCGAACCAGCGCAGTGTCAGAAGCTTTGTTCAGATAGCTGGAATGGCGACGAAGTAGTTTAAAATAACGTTCGTCTCATGTCTGCCTTTCCAGGCCAACCTGTCATCGAATTCCATCGAAAGAGCTGCTCAACAGGTAACGCTAGCAGCATCGGTGGTGGGAGCGATCGAGCATCTTCTCCAGACTCCGAGCCCCACAAGTGCCCATCTCCTCAGATGTCGACGTCGAGTGCCTCCGCTTCACCAGCGGGCACTCCACCACCAGCTCGCGTATCTGTCATTACCGGTGGGCCATTTCAGTTGGCTCCGCGCGCTCGATCACCCACCCCAGAAAGGTCACCCAGCCCCGAAGACCACCTGCCAGATCACCAAAATCCTACCGGGGAACGTCGCAATACGGGCGATTCAATAAGTTCTGGATCCGGCTTATCCTCCGCATCCTATTCAGGTTGGTTCTAAGGAAAGTGTCGAAGTAGCTTCAGATAATCTGTTTCATTCGCAAGACGCGCTACCAAGATTAGAGGGATGGTACGGGCTGTAATGTGTTCCCCTTTAAAAAGAAACACTTTTTTCACGCTCCAGGCCATTTTTATTGTATGAAGAAGTCTTCAAAATTACCTACCATTAGAAGATCTAGTTGGGTAGGTCCTTGCCAGGCTTATGATTTTTTTTTCAAAACAGCATGATACTAATATGTCATCGTGATCATTGGCCAACGTCGATACTTGAATCAGCGATGACGCACGTCTACGATTATCATAACACCGCACTGGAAAAAAAAATGCATACGCATCCGCTGCCTGGAACGTGCCGGCCCTAAGGATAAACCAGTGCGAGAAGATTAGGAAGACAAGAGACTGCACGGCGTTGAAGCAAACCACATGTAAATGTCAAGCCATATCAATCTTGCATCGCCTTGTTAAATTGCAATGGCTTAATTTTTGCGACTGCTGATGTTTCCTTGCATCTATCGATGTGTCAGATCAGTTACTACTGGCCTATAACAAAGCCTGCTAGCAGCATTTTAATCTCGCAACGCTGACTTCTTGCGCAGCCTTGTAAATGTAAAACTTCAAAGTGTTTCAAACTACTCCTACCTGTTTTTACCTTTCTCGCTTTTATTGTTCGCAGTATAGTGATTCTGATGTGCGCTGTTCGACCTAAATGTCTGTGCTAAAAGTTTTAAGGGCAGCTAGGTGAGGATTCTTTGTCGCTGTCGACGTTGGTCGTCATCCTTCTCACTCCATCCATGAACAAGTCTTGATAGCCCGTCAGTCGATCCCCAGCAGGCCGGCGAATGTCGCCTTTGGTGCTGCGAGCCCGTATCTCGCTCATGAGCATGTGCAATTGGTGCAAGTGAACGTTACCGAAGGCATGACCGTGTTTGCCGCCCCTCGGATTGGTGACACTAAGCAAACGGTTCTTGAGACGAGGGGCGACAGGATCTGACGAAGGGTTTCGTTGAGTTTCGTTTGTATCCCCTTCTCTGAACGACAGCCGCTCTTCTTGTTGCTCCTTCGTCGTATGTTCTCAATACGCGCTTCGCTGGTGCGCTCCCTGGCGTGATACTCAGTAGAATGTTTCAGCGGGGGAGGAATCACCCCCCAACCAGACACAATGAGTAAGCCTCCAGACAATTGAGCGGCGGATCTTTGGAATAGACGAGCGGAATACGCAGCATAGAAGCGGGTGCGAAGGTACGAAGCGGGAAGAACTTCTTACATACTTACGTCTATGGCATATACTAGTTTGCCGGACTCACGCAGCTCAACTGTTGCGATCGAACAAATGGACGACCTAACTTCGCCGAACAAAAAATCACTTACTATTGTTGCCTCGATGCTCTAGATATCAAGTCAGCTAGCTTCGGTCGAAGGCGGGGGTGGTCCGCCTGCAACCTAATATAACCCAGCTTCGCCTCATTTAACCTAACTTAAACCGGGCCGACCCAGCTTGAGACTTGACTGTCGCCGTTATCGCCACGGCCAAAAGTAACTAGTATATGTTAATGGTATTGCGGTGGCAATAAAGGGGTCTGCGGGGCGGGGGTGCGGGAGGGACGAGTGGCTTGCTCGGCTAGATCTTGAGAAAGGCCAAGAAGACGAACGGAACATCACTGGGCATTCACATGACCGCTAAAAACCCATATGCATGAGCGTGAGCCATAGAACGAGGCCCGTCGTCAGTGGTTAAATTTCTCGAGGGGAGTTTTGGTTGATGAAAACATCCGGCGGATATAAAGTTCTTTGAAACTGGTTTAATCTAGTCATGAAGGATGCTTGTAGAAAAGTAATGATATCTGTTAGGTTTAAAATGGTCAAGCATTCCATTGAGCTATTATAGAGATAGTTGTTGGGGGTGGATCTAGATGAGGATCACATGAACCGTTTGAGCTAAGGTGATTCATATCCGATTTGTTGCTTAATATTTTTGTCTAAAATATATGAAAAAAATAATGATAGTTTTTCTAGAGTGAATATTCCTGTTGACCGATAACGTCGCTCCTAGCGGGTGAAAATACCGTGTTCGACCATTTTTTTTTTTGTACGGGCAGATCCAGAGCTGGAACACGACCCTCTGTACGTTTCGCTTAGTGACCTACGAAAATCATAACTTCAAACGTGCTATCTTCTATCGTCTTCTACCTGCATCGCAAGATTATTCAGAACGACTAGTTGCACCCTGACTCGCTATCTCACCATTAGGCAGCAATTAGTTGTTTTTCGTCTTTATAATAGGTTCATTATGACTTTACAGTTATTAACCACTAGTCAGCAGACTGCCTGATGGCACCCTCTTCTTTCAGTCACGCTCAGCGGGGTTGATCACTGGCGAGTTTAGCATTCACTTAGCCAATGAGTCGGCAGCCTTCGAGAATTCGTCACTGTCGATTGTACGTCAAGCTAGCACTAAATACAAACACACCTAACCTGGCAGGCACGGACACGGCCTCACCTCGTGTGTCATTTGCTGCGTTGTCAAATGGCTACAAATAAAGCTGCAGAAATCATTATAATACCCTTGAGATTGCCGCTTCCCGCTTAAGAGCTACAATCCTACCTTTATCGATTTGTTGCAGGCTGTTACGTGACATTGACCGTTTTAGGATGCATCTGCTCTTTACTTTAGGGGTACGGCAGGAGTAAAAGATATCTCCTGCTAAAAAGGCGAAGGATTTCTTGCCTGCATTTATTTTTCTCCCGCTGAGAAACAAGTTATTTGTTGAGAGAACGGTATCGCGTACTCGGCTGTTCATTTGACTTTTCTGTCTAGAAATAAGTTGTTTTTTTGCGGTAGATCTTGAAGTTCGACGACTAGCCAACGAAAGATGTTGGCCACATATGGGGGCAAACGTTAACAACGATGTTCTGTGATGGCTCATTTGAAACGGTGGTCACGATACCCAGACATGTCAAGACTATGAAGTTACGCTGCCTTAACTTACACGTACAAGTTAGTTAGATAAATACTAATTGCTGTATGTGAATTGCTTGGTAGTTGAAAAGCGTTTTAAAAAACGCTGGAGGTTTTTACTAAACTTCAATATAAAATTATTTCGTAGTCAGTGAATCATAGCAATCGTAGTAACGCACGCTTCATTTCATCATTCTAGTATTAATATTGCACGCTGGTTGGTCCCATCTTTTTCAATCAGTTGTACACCAAAAAACCGGAGGATTTTACGCGTCGTCAGTATAGTTCAGCCAGATATTGTCATAACATTTACCTCCAGTGTATCGTACCATCGTACGAAAAATGGACAAAAACGTCCCCCCATCTTATTTTATACTGACCAACGATTTTGATCGCACTCCGTCTTTGTATCGACAAATATGTCATGGTAATTTTGTTGATCAAATACGCCATTGCCTTACTGCTACGTTTTCCGACTTCTGATAACCCGAAGGACTCGCGGCAGACGAAAGCTAGCGCTTCATGACGAAATGAATTTGCCGCTGTTTCGGCTCACGAGTTTTGTTGATGTCGTATTCTATCGCGTGTAACACTTGGCACAATGCCAGTGTCGCTAGAGATATTTTCGGAAGGTATATGTTATCGTTACGGCTGCAACAACTTCTACAGTTCATACAACTGATCTAATCGATATGTTATGATAACCACTATTCTTCTATAATTATTCTACTATATTGTGATTATCTGTAGAATTAATACATACAGTTGAAAATAGTCATTAGAACAGGGATGCGATGAGTCGCATAAATCGATCGAAGACGCGGCTACCGATGGCGGGGGACTATGCGCGAATGATGATGCGACACAGGCGCACAGGCCGATAGACAGGCACAAGGGCCGTTGTCATTCACGTGATATCAACAGCGGTCAGCTGCCGACTTGATTATCTATTGAGCTATTAAGGCACCCGCCTGACGCTAACGTCTCGACATAGACCTGCAAGCAATGCTTGTCCTATCGCTGTTATACTAGTACTATATTGATGCTGAAATTATCGAAGCTGAGATTAAAGTGGCTACAGCTGTCAAACTGCATTGATTGATTGGAGGGACGCACGGTTGGTCGGTTAATAGAGGTATGATTATCGCGCACTCGTTTCCCCTCGGATCGATACAGCCGCAGCGGCAGCAGCGAGGACGCCAGAATTATTGGGCAGACTTCGGGAAGAGTTTAGAGAGGCCGAGAGAGAGTGTAGAAAGGGTCGTGTTGACACCAGCTGACAATTGACGGACCTACGCCTCAGGATGTAGCATCAGAAGTAAGGTTTGGGTATAGGGAGAAATAAGAGATCGCTCGACTAGTAAAAGCTCCATCCGGGCCTACTCAAATCGAAACCGAGAAATGTCGATATGTTGCTTAATGAAGCCTGTAAGGAATAGCAGGCATGCACCCAGCGCAAGCTAGTGCCAGCTAGAAGGATACACTGGCAAGTCGCCATTGTAGAAGCGTTAATAACAAACGTAGCTAGTACGCACAAATCTTCATGCCACCTCGCTTCGTTCAGCTGATCGCACATTGCCCGCTCGTTGAGCCATAGTCATCTGCAACCTTCACCTATTGCAGCTGCTGCTATTCAGGTGCAGACCGCAACACACACACAGACACATATAGACAAACAAACACATATGTACCGGTACAGACAAATAGACCCAGAGACTTGGAAGACTCACGTATACACCTGGTGAAAATATGCAGACGTTGGCAGGCCTGGCTGCATGAGCTCTCACTCCAAACGAATGAAGACACCTTCGGATCCACTCGCACCGCTGTATCCTTCGCACTACCTTGTGTCGTAGGAAGAGGTACTCTATAGAGTATAGTCGCATGTATGAATTCATTCATATATTGTTGACAAACTGGCATATTCAGGAGAACAAGGAATTGTGCCGCCGCTTATACAGCACGTAAACCTGTAGTTGTGTATATGCATGAACATGCTGAATCCAACTTTAACAGTCATCCTCTTTGAATAATGACATCTAAAGAGTGGATCTCGGCGCGGTTAGGTAAATAAATGTTTTGAGTTCCACTTTCGGCAGCGCTGCGAAGCACTGCTTCACAAGTGCACTCACTATAAGCACCTGGGCTTTGGAACACAGACGAAAGTAAACCCAGGTTAAATAAGGACTACCTCTCATCCGAACCTAAATTTCACTTTAGCTTTATTGTGAGCCATTGGAAAAGTGAACTCTGAGAGACTGGCGTCGCTTCGGCGATCCCTCAAAAAGCTGAATCGACAGTGACACTTTTCGGTTACGATTGAATCTAGCAAGCAAACGAAGCGCGCTTGCTATTAAAGAGTAGGTTGTACTAAGCAATGGGAATTAGTACGAGTTGCGCTACCTTCCGTTCAGCCGCAAGCACCAGCGGGAGGTGAAACCTAAGCTTTCGAGTTCAAAACTCAGCACTGAACGAAAAGGCCGATGCTGTCTAACTAATCACCTTCGAGCTAACTCTCCGTTGTCTGCTACTGCTTCTGCTATTGCTGCCGTCCCCAAAAAAATGCCCTTAAAGCTCTAACACATACATGCATACAGTCGCCCCCACCCCTGCCCTCGCCTTATAGTCCCCCAGAAATATAAAGGCAAGCACATATCCGAATAAAACCTAGGACGCGAACTGTAGTTTAAAGCTAAGTGGACGGAAAAGATCTACAGAAGAATGACACGATAAGAGCTTGCTTCTGTTTTCTGAGAGATCACAGTGGGAAACAACGATCAGCAGTAGAAAGAAGTAGAAATGTATTCGACGGAAGGACTGCGGCGGGAAGCACAACCGAAGGAATTTATTCGTTTTCGTACAACCCGTTGCGTGCGGCGTCTCTCGAACTAGCAGCACAACACGAATCTGCTGCCCCCTTGCTCCGACTCTCCGACGTGAACTCCGAAGGCATTCGTCGTTCACATGGTTTAGGAGTTCCATTATGATCAGCGATCAGACGAGTGTTGTAACTTCTTTATGCGAACGAGAAGCAGACAGACGGGTGGGTGGTTATGGCATTCAAGAAGGTAGAATGTAAAGGAGCCCAATCCGGGAAAAAAGAGGCGCTCATAGAGATTAAGAGATGAAGAGAAGGTAAATGTTCGTAAAATAACGCAGGAAAAGGAAATATACCGCTGACTTGTCGTGTAGCGTCCGGGCTGTCGAATGAGATGTTTACTTAAGGCTAGTTTTTCAATAGTACTGAGACAACTTCTTTTAGCTCCGTTTTAGGACTACTGGGATGGTTTGGTGTAGGCCGTAAAAAATCAGCGCTCTGTAACCATACGACCATATGAGTAGCTTTAGCATACGAAAGCGCATCTGTTAGAAAGTGATGTTAGGTATTAGTTTGTTTCTGCTAACTTCCCGTTTATCTCTTTACGGTGTTTCGGTGTCAAGGGATTTCTGTGCGTCATAAAAATATGAAAGATTGGCAAACACATCACATCTCGACTTACATTTAACTACATTGTTGTTAACGTTGACATCTGTTTGTAGATGTTATCAGTTTATCAGGCATATTGCAGGCCACTTCATCCAGAACCCGTTGGGTTTCCAGAACCGTACTCAGCCTGATTCACTGCGGATGAATGACAGATTTTCACCTGAATCGACGGACATCATAGCAAACAAATGCAACGAAAAATCTAAAGACACATTTTTACGATGACGACGACGGCGACGATGATGATGATAATGATAATGACATAGATAAACTAGGAATAATTTAGGTGAGAATAGCATAAAAGGTTCGTAGTATTTCAATCATCACAGGTAAGCAGACGCTGTCGTAAGTGTGACTTATATAGAAAATTACGACATCATGAATGTAAAGGTAAAGCGACAGATATTTGAATTGGGCACATCTCCCACCGTTCTACATATTCTGCAATGAATTGTAGACCACACCTAAAACTGTTGATGATGAAGTGCCAATTAATTCGGCCTGCTTTTTTCGCCTTGTTCCGCGGCTTTCACACTGCTCAGGCTATTTAAGCGCGACCCCGGCTCCAATGCGGCCGTCTGCCTGCCTTGTCTTCGTCACGCTGCCCGCAACTGCGGGCGCCGTCAGTGGCTACAAAGAGTTGTATAATCATACACAGGTAACCTTGGCGAGTGGGGCCGAATCGCTGATGAACGGAAGGTCAGACCCAATTTGCGTTTAGTTAGTATGTTGAGACAGATTACGGCTGAGGTGATGGTGCCGGCTTTGGGTCGCTTCTATCTATAAAGACTTGATTTGGTCGTCGGCGGTAGCGAGGATTTGTTGGTTCAGTTTTTTTTTTAAAACATCGAGAAAAAGTCTCCACTATCTCATTGTTGTCGGGAAACAGCATATAAAGCTCACAGCTAAGCTGGGTACGGCAAACGGGCAGGCAAGAAGCAGGTAGGCTGATATGCTACGTATGATCAGGGCAAGTGGTTGTTAATCGTCTTCATTGGCGTTGTTTAACATTTCTCGTCGGTGCTTTTAACATCGATTTTGTCGGCCGCCGCTAGGGATACCACTGTTACAGACTTAAGATTATGCTGAAATTGCTTCGTCGTCATGGACTTGTCCTAAATAGCAGTCTTTGTTCAATCCAAACGAACTAACATATCCACACAGACACGGCCACGAACCCACAGACCCCTCGCACACGCAGAGACACAGACACACACACACACACACACACACACACACACACACACACACGTGCACAGATAGAAGTCTATACAATGCACCCGACCAACACATATTTACAATTACCCCTCGTGTGCATTTTACCGCCAATCGGTCTGACTGCCACGACATTCAATGACGCGCCTGTTTGACCGTCACGTTTCTCGACAAAGAACTTCATGACGCCAACAAAATTGTTGACAAAGGTAACAAAGGCGGTGGCTACGAAGATTCACTGGCTTAGGGCTGTAATAAGACCAGTATCAAGAGTAAACAACAACAACAACAACAGCAGCAGCAGACGACGAAGATTCCTGAAGATCGTTCAGTAACTCGCGCTGCTGCTAATGCTTGCGCCACTGTTTCAGCAGCAGCAGCACTGGCGGCAGCTTTGATTTGATGTTTGTTGCTACAACTGCCACAACGTTTATCGCGCATGAGTATCCGCGCCCAGATATCCAGATGTAATATCAGAGAAGGTAACACAATAGACAGTGCATCGAGTAGATAGACCGTAGCAATAGATGGCGAAAAGATGGCCACCAATGCCAGAATTGCCAGGACCATTATATTGTTGTTACGGCAATGACGTCTCTGAGTCGATGTTGATCCTGTCTTTGCTGTTGGCCTTAACGGTGGTCGGAGCTGACGTGTTACGAAGCAATCGGGGTTCATGGAACACCGGTTCCGCGCAGCAGCCATCGTAACGACAAGGTATAGTCGTGCGATTCTGTTGCGATGTTCACAATGACATTGTCATGGCAGAATTACGGTCGCAGGCTGCTATCGCTCTGGTAATAACGGGTAAGGCTCGTAAAAGGAGTTTCCCGAAGAAAAAAGGCTACAGCCAATGTTAAAAGACAACGGCCCTTGGCAACAACAAGAGGAGCGCCAGCAACACTAACAATGATAGAAGACACTTTATGGGCATGACCTAACGACTTGGAAGAATAACCGCCCCATGCACCCTCGTTCAGCTGATGCCATGGATTTAGCCAATCTATGAAACGGTATCGGCATATATATTAACTATTACACTATTTAGTAGTTGATAATTGAATAAGAAGCTTTGAACAAAGATGTTTGAAGGGCTCAAAGGACATTTCTGAAGAAATTTACCAATTGAATGTTTCCCACTGTCGTAACAAGTACATAATAACCCAGTATGGATGCAGAGATCTCATTGGTTGAAGGAGTGCGCGAATTAGGTGAACAGATTTCTGAAAAAGGTACGTATACATGCCATCTAGAGTTGAACCCCGGTGCATCTCAATGCCTGTTTAGAATGCCTATAGTGCTCGGCCATACTGCCGCACTTCATGCCGTACTGAATATAAACGTGCAAGAGCTGGGCAGTTTGTGGTCTTTGACATTTGTCAATAACTGTGGAATCATACAAGCGCGCCCACACTGATATCGGCAGCTATCAGGGATGAACTTATTCCGCTATGCTAGCCTTCGTGAGGTTAAATCTTGTACTCAGATGGATAGATTGTCTTATAATTAATCGCTTTGTATTGTTTAAAATGAACTGAGACCATAGCGTAAACTGTGGTTAATTCTCATTTAGAGAGGAGAGGTGACTGTCAAGATAGGTCTAAGCTCAATAGATTATGATGAGTGATATTAGTAAGATATCAAGCAACTTCACGAGCAAGTATAGAGAAAACTATTAGTCAGGGACCGAACTGGAAATTGTTGATAATAAGGCGACTCCATAGGTTCGATACGGACCTTGTATAACTAATGTTCTCATATGTTATTACTTTCGAAAAATAGTGATTCATTAGGCGATACAAGAATTAAATAATGTACAATTTTTCTGTGTAAGGACCTGAACCTTAGTAGGCCGACAAACCCCGCTAGCTACTAGGTTCGACATTCAAGCCTTCGAACAATCCTCTTGAGCCATCAACAGTTTCTGCTTATGACTTCTACTTAGTGGGATTTAGGTTCACACCTGGCTGACCACGGTCGAATCCACGACGGAAAACGCCACTCAGCGGTCACGTCGTCCCGCGCAAAATCATGAGCTTGAACGATGGTCGTCGTCGAGAGTGATTTTTTTTTGTGAACTGTGCGCTCAGAACTCATTGTTAGTCAACTGACATTATTACATTGGCGACTACTGAATGCATAGCGGGGCTACGCATGACCAATCCTGTTCCCAAAGCGGATGGCCGGACGGAATGGGGCCCAGTCGGACCCTATCGTGAGGGTAGCCAGGCAGAAGTCGAATAACTCTGCATTGGTGCTTCTGGTAGAGAATGTATTGATTTTTGAGTTTTCGTTCGAGAGGGGGTGTACAGCCGCTGCTGTTGTCACGGATGCTATCGTACTTTCGACGTTGACAAATAACGAAGATAGCTGATGCGTCAGGAAGGTACTGACATTGGACTGCACCTACGAGCCCATGGATTTTATAAGTGACACACTTGGACTCGACTACTTCAGTAGCTTTTACCACTTGGCAGGTTAACTTTGCAGTTTTCCACACGCTCAGTGTGATCTCGTGGCATGCGGAAGGATTTTAATTCCAAATTGGGAGTTGTGAACTCATATGAAAATGTCGTATGAGATCATTGTCCATGACTGTCGGGTGATTGCTAGACCTTTCAGTCAGTTCGGCCAAAATCAACCATCCACGCAGAGCTGAGATCCGGGTTTTACGAATTGGGTGTGGCGTTCCGTAGATTTTCCGTCATCGTCGTGGTCACTCGGATGAGGATCTCAGCTGGCAAATGCTGAGTCGTTTCGTCAGCGAATCAAAAAAAGAACGAAAAAAGAAGACTGGGAACGCTCGTCTAATAGTCATGACAATTTCGAAAGCTGTTGACGGCCCTATGTTTCGATCTTATCTAGCTTGGAATATGTTTCTGCTGTATCGTAGATGGGTAGGAAAGTGAAACAGATTAGCCCGCCATTCCACATGCTCTTCCGGTAATGAATATTGCCGATTTAACTTGGCTGTCCTATAATGTTCGGGCAGTAGAACTAGACCGAAAGGAAACTGACTTGTCCTGTGGGCCAGCTGATATATTAGCGTACAGGTAGATCAATAGATACCCTTCCTATAATCCACGAGAAATATGCTTATCCTGGCCGGCTGCAATTTTAACGCGTCTATGTTCTCTCAATGCTTCCACAGACGCTATATGTACAGGTCGTCTTCGACATAGCTCGTATGTACAAGTATGGTCAAATACGTACTGCCATTGACGGAAACGCTGGCATCGACACATACTTCAAGAGAGATCCGTTTCTAGTAGATCACTTAAGGTTTTATTTCTCACTCTAGCCACGATTCTCTTGAATTTTTCGACTCTCTAGACAATTTGCAATTTAAAAATGATAATTATTGTGGCCTCGGTGCAGACTGATAATATTTTCAATCTCTTGAAGAAGATCTCTACAGCAAATATTTAATGACGATTTAATTTTCTGCCGTGTTAGCCGTTATATCTAGACTGAATTCCTTTTCTTTATACTATATTATTGAAAATGAATTTAAAGTAACGTCGTATGGATTAAGCACTTACAATGTATCGAGGCATTTTCTCACTTGGAATATATATGTATGTATGTATGTATACATACGTGTACAAATTCTGCTTACATTTAGAAAAAAAGAAAAAACAAACAGAAGCCAGACATGCAAGGAAGGTATGCTTAACGAGATCTTCGTTGCTTTGCGTCTAATCACTATCACATAATGCATGATAGTGCCGTCGACTTACTAAGTTGTCCTTGGCACGCGTGAAGAGCGCAGTCTAACTCTCCGTCGCAATAGAATGGCTGGTGCACACGAATCAGCGTACAAACGCAACGAAATCTATCATCGTTGTTTTATACACCCTCTGAAACATAAATCTAATAAAATAGGTCAGGCGCCATAAGCAAGCAATGAAGGTAGATGAAACAGTAAGTTCAGTATAGGCCGTACAGCAACAAAGGAACGCACGTTCCCGATAGATTCATAAGCAGCCACGAAGTACCGTGACGACGGAGCGGCCGCTTCGTACTCTACCCTTCTATCATGCAAAATAATCGGAGAGAAACAAACATATGGCTAGAGGAGTCACACAAAGCTAATGGTAAGACTTGGCTACGCCCGTATGAAATAGTTCTAATAGAAATGCTGTTTGTAACGTTTGTCGGACGCGCTTGGTAATGACGGCGGCGGCGGCGGCAGCGGCAACTGTAACAGGAGCAGATTCAATACCAGCATTAATCGGCAATTGCCACTTCAGCGAAGTTCACGCTGTGCACACAAGCAAGAGCCAAGAACTGGCTGAAAACAACAGAGAAATCAAGAACGAGCGAGGTGACGAGGAGCGGTGATGTTGTCGTCGGCTAAGGAACGGACACCAGCAAACAGCAGCGGTCGATGCAGGCGTACCCAGAGCCACAGAACGAGAAATCGATGCACAGGCTACATGCAATAGGTGTTACATCTGCTGAGGTGTGGAAGACGGCTAGATTCGCGTCAGAGACACACATACATACACAAAAAGACACAGCGTTCGTACAAGTACGAAGTCCACACACGGTGAGGCTTTAGCACTCACGCATATCTATACATGAACGGGCATAACTTCGGCTCAAACATTTCTCGTCTCGCGTCTCGAGGGACATGTTTCCTGTGACAAACGTCCGTCTTTTACTTTGATCATTATGGCGGAGGCAGCGACAGAACACCGAGGCTTCGTCATGCCGGGGGTGCCTCAGGGCCGCTGCGTCCATAGTGGCCGCAACAGCAGCAGCAAGCGTTGTTGTCGCCATCGTCATTATTGTTATCGCTGTTGTTTCTTGACGTATGACGAACAATGAACCGACCCTGTTTGGGCTACGGTTTCAGCGGATTCAGAGGTATAGACATGTACATGGTAGATGAACGGTCGCTTGTTGGAGCCGCGCCGGCACTGCGGAGGTTTGAGGTTCTAGTTATTGCTAATACCACCGGTACTGTACTCACGTGATCGTGGCCACAGAGAGCTACACGCTAAACTCGGCTTGTACTTGTTTCTTTACATATCGAAGCTGTTGTACGTGTAGTGTGGCGTCGTTGGCGTTCGCCTTCTGTTTTCTTCAATTGCTATGCCCCTTGCCGGAGTGCCTCCTAAGTGGTGTACCATATAACCATTCTGCCTCCGGGGGGCAGAACTCACTCCTGCGTTCCTCTGCTGCTTTTCGGGGGAACGGGGCGCTTATCTGACCATTCTTCAGTCATTCAGTAGCAGTCAGCCCCCGGCCGTCTTTCGAAGACTACACGAGCGGAGCGAAACGCTTCAATGTAGGCGACGTTCAGCGAGCTTCACGACTCAAAAGCCATCGCTTATAATTACGTATACCGCAGATGGATACAGTATTTTTTTTGCAGTAGCAAAACGGTTGTTAGCCGAGTGTTCGCGCAGCTCAAGCGACCTATGAAGACGTCTCCAATTCGAGACATCGTTGTCAAATGTACGTAAGTCCTAGTGCTCGCTACTGCTACCTCTTTTACCAGAAAAAGAGAACACAGAGGAAGAGCTGCACCTCGATGAGGTGTGTAGTGTGTACTCACCGTTTTGAGAAAAAGGTGCGGAAAAAGATGGTAGCCTCTTTAATAGACGGGACACATATCGTCGGGATATAAATAGAGATACACTTTTCGCTCAATAGCTCGAGAGAAAAATGCGGGACTGCTACGGAGAATCACGTGGAACGCCGCGGCGCGATTTTTTACGGCGGTTTACCCCTCGCTACATACGTGCTGACGTGCCTGTTACACGCTACTCTTACTAGACAGACGGTTGCTCAATGTGATGTTTGGTTATGATACAAAAAAATCTAGCTTGGTTTAGAAACATCGACCCCTTACATTTCATTGTGGGGATGGACCCATTTGGCGGGCACAGATTAGGGCTCATGATTGATACTGATAGATGTTGTGGAAGGACATTGTTATTGTTATCTATGGCGGTCTGTTGATTAGGCGTTTTGTTGCGTCTTCTGTAACTGGTCGTTCACTACCTGTGTTTTTTTTGGTAGACAACGATCAGAAATCCGCTATGGACAGATATCCCCTAATCTCAATCGCGTTGTCTTTCGCATTTATGTACATCAGAAAATTTGATTCGGTACGTTCATGTTTACTTTTCGATTGACAGTACATACTTGGAGACTATGAGGTTTGTAAAGAGCTAAGATAAATATTACAGTCTCAACAAGCAACGCTTACGCATCTTCTATATAATGGCAATTTCTTCGTCCACAATGTATTCTCACCTACATGTTGTCTCACCGTTGTTTTTGATTGTCGTCTGAATATTATATTATAGTGATTTGTGTTGAACAGTAGCACATGTATGCATTATACGAAATAAAAACGCGATTGAAAAAGACCGGATTGAGGAGGTGACGCCGAAGGTCAAGGTGCGATTTGAGGTTAAGCTCAGGGCGGTTTGAGGTTTGTCTTGAGGTGTCTTGATAGGCATCGAATTAATCACAAATTTCGCGTATAGGTCACGTATGTTTGTCGCTCCCACAAGAGAGAGAAACTATGCGGCACGACCTAAGAAGGAGGATTCGAGACGGCGGGGGGTCAGTGGGGGCTCATCTTCAGCCACGCAACCATTGTTAACACTCGTAGCATTAGTCCTACTTGGGAGTGAATGTCATGAAGAAAGCGCAGCGGGATGACCCTAGCGATATAGCAATTCAGCGATGGCATGTGCTCACTGCGCAAACATTCTCAGCCACTGAACTCCAATTCGTGCGATTAGGCCCCGACGCAACCGAAAGGGTCCTATAAGAGAAGCCTACGCACTCGAGAAAGCTGCTGTACAAAAAAAATGACGAGGCTCTCGAGACTCCTTTAGAAAAAGAGGTCCAAATCGAAACATGAGTATGTTATACGCGTGTGGTCCAAGAAGGATCTGTACTCTCAGGTTCTTTGTTAAGCTCTCAATGCAGACAGAGAAAGTGTTCAGTTTGACCGTGGCGACTCTAGCGATGCGTGCAAACAAACGGGCTGCCAGACTGCAGGATGAAGTGAAGCTTAGGTATTAGTCAGATCTAAGATTCGGTTGCTTCTGAGGGAGTACGATCAGACCGTGCTTTGATTAATGGCTAATATTGTGTTGCACTTGATCATTTGAAGTTGCATAACCATGTGTCTTACTAAGTAAACTAGGTGAGTTTGTCTTCAGGTAGAACTTTCTAAAGTATGATCATTTTCTCTACACAAAAATATCGTATCCATTCAGCGGGGTGTATTTGAACTAATTCCCCGTTCCATAGGTAGTATATTACGCTGAGGAACGTTATTTTCTTGATGTCACTAGCCATACTGTATGTACCTACTAAAAGTGTTTACACTTAATAACATTGTACGCTGAGATTGGCAATCTAGAAACTATTAGAAATTGTTGGACTAGACCGATTGTTGGAGACTGTCACACGAACTACACGTAAATGATACAACTAATAAATAAAAATCAGTCGTTTTCATTTACTGCTCATTCAAAATCTCCGTTACGTAAGAGCATGTTACACTTGTTCCTATTCGCTACCTTCTTTCCCACGTTGGTAATACTTACTTGGAAATGATCTTCTCTAACCATTATCACTGTTGAACCCTGTAGAACCAGGGTTTTAATTTATGGTGTTTTACCAGATTGCATTAGTTTAACGCCACTGGCAAAAACGACGAGCCGTCTTCAGTCGTGTCTAGCTTGTGCCCTCAATGAAGCCAAGCTTCAGTATGAGCACCGTCATTGTTGCCTCCATCCAGATAATAATAATAACGGTAGTTAGTAGTTTTCCAATAAGTCGCTAACGGGTCGACGGATTTATCAATTAGACATTAATATATGCCCCATTGATTTCTCTCGATACCATCCATCGTCCATCTTTCAAACCGACGAAGTCGATCTGGCCGTCAAGCCGATGTCTACTAGTCACTTGCTTTGTTATCATCACAATTTCTATTACTTCTGTTCACCGCTGCAGCCGTTCTGTAGTAAAAAAGAAAAAAAAAACTGCTGGTGCTTTTTGCGTCTGCTGCTCCCCGACGTCGTCGGTGTTGTTGCTCGTATTGGGGCCGCTGTTGTTGGCTGTTATGTAACACATCCTTGCTCGAAGGACGGCATCCTTCCGCGATCCGCTGTAGCGGCATCGGCGTACCGCTGCGACGTAACGGCCGTGTCAGCTGGTGATGGATGGGAGTTTTACCCAAACAGTGCTTTTGCCGCTGGTAGTAATAGTGCTGCCGCTGACGTTGGCGAGCATTGGCGACAACAACATCAGCTATAGCAGCGTAAACGCTATCGGGACAGACGCATAAATGCAAGTGCTGCAAACGCAGAAATGGTGGCCACCGCTTTGGCTGGCGGCAATGCAAAGACGTTAACAGTTACGGCGCTCTTGCCTCGCCACCTAGCTGGCCCCCAGGCTAGCTGTTGCAGTTGTTGGCGGTACTCACGCCATATCTGTAGGCACACACACACACGGAGACAACATTGACCAGCGAACCATTTGCTTTCGCTAGTTGAAGAACCCTAAATGAACTATTCTGTTGGAATAATGGCGACGTAGATGGTGATGATGTAGTCGTTGTTGTTGTTTAGGCTATGGCTGCCCCTGCCATTAGTGCAGTTAGCTGGTTGGACGAGCTATGTGTATCCCTAGGCAACCAAAGTCCCAGGGCTCGGGAAATGGACACGGGGGAGGGGCAAAACCCACGCTCACAATGAACCCCAGCGACGTCAGCGGGCCAAGGTTCCGCTTTGTTCGGGCTGCCCGCGAACGGCCAGCACCGCTGGGTCGATTCACTATTCACTTCGCGTCGTTGATTGATCGGCCCTTCTGAAAACTAACAGATGAAGGCGACAATAACAACAAGTGGTGTAGCCAGCGGCAGTAGCAGCATCGGAATAGCTTGAGTGCCCGGCCATATTGACGGCCGGCACATGTGCTTCGATTTCTGACTACTTGCAGCTGGCTGAACCGCAGCAGCGACCGCTGCTATAACGTTGAAGTGCCGCAGTGACCCCGGCTCCGTTTTTTCCCATTATGTCCTTGGCTTTTTCGTCGTCTTCGTTTTCGTCACCGTGAATCGGCATTACATCCTCCCACCTCATAACAACGATTCGCCCCCAGAACTTCGCAGCCCCCAGCCCGCCTGAAAGCCCATTGAGAACGGCGTATTTGTATGTTGTTTCTATGGTAACCGCACAAGTGACAGGGTTTCTTGTTCGTCATCAAGGAGTTCCTGGCGTTGACGCTTCTGATGACGAAGGCCCAGCCACTATGGGGAGAGAACAGTTAAGAAGCTGACGAAGAAGATGGAAAAGAAGATAGCCCGAATGGTGGCCGCTGGCTGGCCGTTATAACAGTTTAGATTGTCATCATAGCAATAGCAAAGATGGCGATAGTGGAGTAGGTCGCCGGAGCCGAAAGCCGCCGGTAGAAGACCTGGACGTCAATAACCTCTCAGGGACAGCAGAATCAATCATAGCCACAACAACAGTGATGTTAACCAGAGAAATTGGCTGGTAAGGAAGACGCAGTTTGTACAGACAGAAGTAGCAGACAAATGTATAAACGAGTAAAAAAAATCCTTAAACACCTCTCTCGGCCTTTCTGCATCTGGGTGCCCCATTCCACCTGGTAGTAATCAGTAACGCGGAGCAACACACGGCAAAACGTACTAACTGTTGTCACTAAGATAGACTGCGACCTCGGTGATGAAAAAAAAACGACGCCATGATAGCGGCTGCTTATCCACACTAATTCGTACTCAGGACGGTGTAGTTACGCCGTGTAGTGCGGGCTGGTAGTGTCCTTTGTGTCCGAGGTTTGTTCTCAAACCGTCGGTATTCACCACCCCCGTTGCAGACAAAGAACAATAAAGACAACGAACTTGTCGATGCACCCACTGTCCCACTATTGTTGCATGTCAAATGAGTAAATCAAGGACATTTCCAATAGACGGGTAGATGACAATCGGTCAAATGATCGGACGGAGCCATAAACAGTCATTGCAGGAGACGAGTTCTTGATGGTCTGTATATGTCAGGGCGAGCCATCCCACTAAATGAAAATCACTCAGCAACGAATAAAAACATCTTTTGCATTTGAGGTTCAGTACTATTAGCGTAAAGGGTTGTTTTAGATAGCTGAGACCTACCAGCCTGAAATGAAGCGTGTCTAGTACATTGCCACTGCATCGTCATGCAATAGCGCTAGTAACGTGCAAATGTTGTAAACCCTAATTTAGATTTGTTTATGCTCAATTTCTACGTGCACAGTGATGTGTCGTATTAAAGGGTGTGCAGCTGACTATATTACAGTATGCGTTATTTAACACGTAACAACAACAATAGGCAAAGAAGAACAATTTATGCTCACCCGATAATATTTAACTATTTTTCGTTGTGTCTTTATGCTGATTTTATGATACATTCACAACCACTGCGCATGCTTAGTTGGCATTATTTTTCTTTAACAACCAGGGCAATCCTTCGCGACCATACAACATCTCAGAAAATTATCAGTGTGATTTTCTGTTACGTATTTTGCAGGCATAGAACAGTGGTAATACCGTCACGGCGTAAATTTTAAAATTAATTGATTTCAAATCATTAATTTCACAAAAGCAAAATTCGCGACGGCGTCAACTAAAACCCGCGCCATCTTTAAAATGAACCTATACTCAACTGTTCCAGATATAATGTGGTATATTATCAAGGCCTGCTTATGTGTCTGTCAAACGGCACCTGTGTATTAATATGTACATATATATGAACTACTTAATATTTGCGAGCTTGTTATATTCAGGCTTGGCACGGGTCCTGACAGCCATGCGGTTTAAGTTATTTTTTGTTCAGTGCCCCACAGCCGCTACTGAGTTAATTAAGTATTTGTTGACGGAACTAGCCAAAAGATTAGTCAGACGTTTGTTAAACGAGCGAACGCATACCGGCATTTACCCGCTCGATAAAAATCGATTTTCTATAACCGCGTAAATTCACAACTTTGGCACGAACTTTCCTGTCAGAAGGGTCGCTCCCCTTCCGGTGCGACCGATGATCATCTAATGGCAAAAATATAACGTTATATAATATCTATACGCTTATTAGTTAAGAGAGCAACCTTTGTTACCGCCTGTTTTGGATTGATTATACATTAAGGAAGTAGCTAGCTGATCTTTTTATCCAATGGTGAATTGCCAGCCATGTTCACTTAGCTGGATCAGTAGTGTAATCTCTGCAAAAGGTACGTTCTCCGCCCGATACAGGAAAGCTCATACCGATTCACGTAATTGAAACGTGAGAGGACGACTACACCTGAGACACTTTGTTGATGATCACTCCGTGAGTCACCTTAGCGCCACCTTCTAAGGTCACTTAGGCCAATGTCTTATACAGGCGGTACCTTAGCAACGCATGTTTACCGAACAATACCAACATTTTGCCCCCCTCCCGGTCATATTATATACTCTGCTTATGTTATCGCCGCTGACATTTTCCATCTAACTTTATTGGCTTGCGCACCCGTCGTCGGTGTTACCAATTATTCTTTCTGGATGTATCCGAGTGTATCTTTATATACGTGAGCGTGTCGTTGCCGTTTTCATCTTTACGAACGTTTTCTACGTGTGTCCTAAACCACAGGATTTCGCATTTCATAACAATCTGTAATAGAATTCTAGAATCAGCTAATTACCACTAGCCCATTTTTGATGTCACTTTGTCGTTCAATATTTTGCTATTGCTGTTGTATTTCGAATAATATCGTAACTCGGGGGTGGCTATTTTTCTGCCAACATATCTCCCCCAGTCCTTCTTTTCCGCCCGAGAGCATCCGGAGCACGAGAATCGCAGCTGGCAGAAATAGGCGTACCTCTTGTCTGTAGTAACAGTTCAGCACAGTGACTTGAAACGTACTACAACCATGCAGGCGTATACAAAATTTGAATGGGCGACAGCCATTAGGAAACTGGTTTACGTGCCAAAAAAATCTCCACTGGCCATTGCCAACAACGGCGGAATAGACTTGGCAACGAATCAGATCGTAATCCGTCAGAGCGTCGAGATGTAAAAAACTGTTATACGTACAACGATTTAATACACCCGGATACACACATACGTACCGGATATAACGATCACAATATGCGTGCACGATGGATCTGGCCTTTTTAGCCGTGTCATGCTTCTTGGCACCGAGTCGACGTGTTCCGCAAAAACGTCGCCGAGTGCATGCCAACATAAACAACAATATCAACTACAGCATCGATATGGCAAGCGATGATTAAAACCGTAATAGTTACGACCGCGGCAGCCTTGCACTCGTTACTTATCGTTTATTGGATCGGTGCTAATTGTCCAGATCGACGGTTTGATAGGCTGCCAGCAGTTGCTAGTATCGGAGCAGTGGTCCTAATGGCCCCGTCCATCTGTGTACCTGCCCGTGAGTCGGTATGCGGACGTCTCTTGGAGGGACAAAAGCCATAGCAACGTTGAAGGCTACGGCGACAGCAGGCCGGGTAAAGTGCATTTATTTTTAGTTTCCAGTAGGATTCTGTACATGTCCTATATTCTAGCCTGATTATGTCTGTGGTTACTAACTTCTATCTGCTGATCCGTCTCCGTAATTGGCACTGTAAGAGGCATCGCATTGCCACCTTCTGAAACGGTATCCGCTCTACTAGCGGCGGTCTGTCGTTGACTGTTCATGCAGCACTCGTCGCGGCGGTTGGCCGGGCAGCGTCCGAGCTGTACGTGTACGTCAGTGGGTGAGTGCCTGAGCAATCTTTCATCGCTGAACGTCTATGCCGGCAACGTGCGCCAACTGTTACATAACTTTTTTAATAGCTAGAGGAACAAAAAACAATGTAAAGAGAAAGAGCGATAGAGTTTTTCTGTAATCATCAACCGTCAACAACTAACGGCCATGGAAGCAGCTGATTATTGTGTCCTAGTAATAGACGCAATTAAAATACCTTAATGCCACGCACACATTATATAGCGCGCAGTAGTAATACAAATGACAAACGGAACGGATAAAAGCGAGATCGACGCTGGCCAAATTCGGTCGACGCTATTGATAATAGTTGCGCTAAACTAATCTGATGGTCAACCCGGATATGTGCTAGATGCTTGGACAATAGACCTGTCATAAATATCGTTGTATAATAAGAGCTATTGAATTGGCTTTAGATAAGTGCTTGACTATTATACTAAGTTAACAGGCGGCTGTACGGTCAAACTTCAGATCAATCAGTTAAGTTCAACACGGCTTTCTATTACTAGTAGAACTCTAGTTCATTTTTACGCTGATCACGTATAGGCATGGGCTGTCGTTGGGTGCAAATTAGCTTAGGGATCTTGGGCAATGGGAAGGTGTAGTGTGGGCTGGTCAGGGGTTAAGGGTTTGTTAATAGGGAGGTCACTGAAGTTAACGACGTGTTGAATGAGAGTTTCTTGAACCTGAAACACTCATCGAGAGCTTCGCTGGCCAATTGGCCGGTTTTCGTTCGAATAAATGAACTTCAGGATTGTGTTCCCTTGTCGAAAGGCAAAGCGTTGGCTCACAAGTTCTGGGGGCTCTCGGAACTTCCCTGTTCAATGTACGCCACTAATTGAACAGCAGCAAAATCAGCGGCCCGGTTGCAGCAAAACCAGCATTTCCTCTATGTTTAGTGACTATGAGATTTCGGGAATACAAATGCAGATCGTAGATGTAACGACGGTAGCGGCACTAATGTCAACAGTATTACTAGCACGATAGCAGAAATATTTGTTGTGGGGGTCGTCATCAGAATGAAAGATAAAATGTTGAGCCAGCTGTTGGTGGCCACTACAGCTGCTAAGTCATCAGACGAACTCGTTGGCCCGATACCCCTTTACTTGCCAGGCAGTGAACAGGTACTCGCTACCTCTTCTTGTTTGCCATATGTCTATGAACACTATTAGTTGCCAACGCAGCTTACTGCTACCAGAAACCGTCCGATAAAGATTTACTGTTGACCTTTTCGGCCCCCCGGGAGGGAGCGTGGTAGAGAAGGGGGCAGGATTTTTGTTATTACCAACCCATTCGTTGCTTCTATCTCACTGCTGTTGACCTTTGCCGTCAGCATATTTTTTGTCCTGATCACAACCGAACGTTGGTTGTGGAACGGGCTAGTTGTAAGATTTCTATGAAATTCAGCACCGAGGCTGGTAGACGAAGGATGGAAAATGAAAAATGAAAAAGTTGACAAATAAATCGAATCAAGTGGGTTCGATACGGCGTCTCACTGCTACGGAAAGAGATATAGACATATCATATACTAGTTAATTGGCAATGCTTGTTGTATCTAAATAATAAGATTTTCTTATAAATGTGTACTTGTTTTTAACGGCTAGCAGATAATTCTCATCTACGCAAACACAAACGTCGAATTTAACTTAACTACAATACGCTGTGTTTCTAAATGGGACCTCATTTGAAATCACAGAAGGCAATATATGAACGGTTGCTTACCTTACAGTTGCGAATTATAACTTTGCACGCATTTGACTTAGGGACTAAAGTAACTTAAAATAATAACTAGTTTCATGTACTCTCAAGTTCTAGATAATCATAACTTATAAATATCTGCGGACAAATGGGTCTCTTCGAAAGGACAGCTAGTTGGGGTAATACCACTTCCACTAGATCCCAGTAGCCGCCCAGGAAGAAAGAGATCGTTCATTTATTTGGTGGAATGATGTTTGTCTGTGTGTTTATACTAGAACGCTATCTGTAACTGAGCATCTGTGACAATGTATCGAAAAACTGTTGTTGCCATACTCTTGTAACATGCCATGTATATAGGTCGTGATAAGGAGTTTCGCGCGCAGGTTCCCGGAAACATGCTCTTTCATAATTCAGGTTAACTTTTCAAGAGAAAGTTGACATTTTATGGTCTTATCCACATGAGCGTTTGATGTTTGCCTTTTCTCGAATGCTAGACTGCAGACGTGACCAGATACGCCAAGTTCCAGCTAGATTCACAGGAGATTAGCGGTATTGTTTACGATAAGCTATGCGTGTATCAGCAGATACTACCCAAACAGCATTGTACTGTCTTGTTTAGGTGGTTTGGTTACCTCACATTAAGTCAATTGAAATGCACAGATAAATACAAATAAGGCACAAATTTGACCTAAGACGTCAATAACTTTCGGACTCAGTAGTGTTTCCCATATACAGTGTTCCTTACCGATAATACCAATGGACATATTCACCAATTGCTTTACCATATATTTCTTCGTTATATACCGATAAATGGTCCGCGGCTTAATGTCACGTTTCTATCGTGTATTCGACAAAAGTATCTGGTCAGACGTTATCTGCTGAGGTCCTGCTTGTATCCAAGTCGATTTAACCTCAAAAAAATCGAATATCGTGCACTGCCCATGGGTCCCAGCTACGGTTCTTGCGTTCCCCGATACGTCTAGTTGCGGTTGATGTTTTCGCGCACCCATGGTCCTCTCAACGCAAGAGACATGCATTCATCGCACAAATGACAGAATCTGATCGACGTACGTCTACGTCATTTGAAGGTCTTGAGGTAACGAGGATCCACCGTTTTCACAGGACATTCACACGGATCCACAGGATCAGAGAGACATGTGATGGGTTTGACTCGCCCGTTTCTGAACACCTTATACATCGCATTGTCTCTGATGGACACACCTGATATGTTCGGGCATTAACTCACGAGTGACACGTCTGCTCTACGGTTTGCCTTCTGAGAAACAAAAGGGTATTTTTATATTATTAGAAATAATTATAGCCGCCTGACTTTTTTTTTGTCAGTATCGATAATTATTGTCATTATATATCCCGCTCCGTTTGTTGTCCTCTTTCTGCAGTGTTTATTAATCATCGTCATTTATCGCCGTCGCATGTATCTGTTGCCCAGATATATTGTTGTTGAGCGTTGTTGGTTGTCGATTACGCTGGTCAGTGCTTCCTTTCACGTCGGTATCGTTTGACCGTCACAATGCACAGAAACCTGTGCAGAAATACAACAGCAGCGTTGCAGTAATAAACCACTAGAACTTGTTACATGCGTGAGAATCTACCCATATTGAAATATAGCCGACGCGCCAGCTTCATCGCAGCCAGCTGCCACTGATCACTGCTCTACGGGTGTGGCTAAAGTGACCGGTCACCACAGACGCACTCGATAGCACAACAAGTGCTTCAGCGGCCCCGACGACGACGACAGCGTAATTCAGTGGCCGACATCGAGGCTGAAACCAACCTGTGGGCAGCTTTGGAAAAGGCGGCGGAAGGCTTCGGGTATGAGTCTTAGTCAACTTTGCCCCTGACGCAGCAGCGGCAGCATCATAACCATCTGCGGCCGGCGTTATTCGTAAACTGCACTCAGCCATATAGCAGTGCCATGACATTAGCGACATTACTTCGAAAGCTGTGAGTAGTGGGGTCAACTGCCCCGATGGTGATGCTTCTGGTAACGGTGATGAAGGCAAGTGTCGAAAAGTAGCGCTAAAAGTGCGCCGTAGACGCACCTCTGAATCATTGACGATCGAAATCATTTTTCTTCCGTTTCGTTCTTTTCATTTTTGTTTTAGTCGTTCGTTGCTTTGTCGCGGACGACGTTATTACTTTGCGTTTGCCCCGCCGTTGCCGCTGAGAGCTGCCGCGTGAGAATCACAAAATTGACGAATCTGGGCCATCCGAATTAGCAAGGTCACTCATACCGCGGCGCACTCGTGCGCCCTAGCAAAGACGGTGACAATATAAGCCGCTCTCTTGGTTCGATGGACCGTTGATATGAAAGACTGTTGCACTTGTCACAGGTGTAGTAAGTACAGCCCGATGTCAATGACGCAGAAATGAAGAGCTACATCAAACGATGCGTTACTTCGGAGGAGAGAGCTTTGGTAGTGGCAGGTGACGCTATAGCACAGCCAACAATATTGCTCATTAGATGATCCTAATGAGGCTTTTGAGGTCCAGGTGCCTGATACGTGGTCTCCGGTGCTTGGATTTTTCCGAGATTAAACGAACTATGCCTTATAAGCAGGTAGAACAGATAAATATACGCTGGCTATCACACGAGCATATAGGTTTTTTGCTGGTAATTATTTTTGGTTAGTTAAACAAGTCGCATTCATTGCGAACGGTGCCCATCTATTCAGAATTTCCAAGTGTGCTAACAGGTACCGTGTAACGACAAAGGATGCGTATATTTGAGAAATTAGTGTTACGTATGGGTGACAAGTAGCTAGATCAATGTCAAGACCCATAGAATTGCATATAATAAATACGAAAAAAAAAAAAAATAAAATAATTCACTTCGTGCCAAGCAAGCCGACCCATAAAATAAATCCCAATTTAATACAGCTCATGTATAATCGAATCAATATAATTGCTTTATGGTGTCCTTCTACAAACTGATCAGAATATACAGAATATAGAACTATATATATATATATATATATATATATATATATATATATATATATATATATAATGTCTTGTTTCGTAGTTCGACTCGTCTCTGTCTGTAAACAAGCTCATGTATAAAAAGCGTTCAATAGAGATAAAGTTTTACGCAACAGATCAGTGTGTCAATCCTTTTATCACGTAGCACACAATAATAATAGTTATGAGCAACTGAGTGGAAAGTACGATATGATCTGCCGCCAGATCAAGAGGACTGAGTCACATGGATAATATCTTTTACCGGTAAAAATCATTACAGGAACCGATGCTGTTATCTACTCGTATCATATCTTTGGGACCGGCCGTTACTGGTTCAAGCCCCAGTGACAGGGGGGTGATAAAGGGGGGTAAAGATATATCGTTAACAATCATACATTTGATTGAAAAACGGGTACTGCCGCGCTTTTGACTAGTGTAAATGATAATTCTAAGAACGCTAACTGGAATACGTCAACGAAATGAGGACCAGAAGTTTACCGAGCCCTTTGCTGGGCTGACTGGTCCCCTAGTGACTTGCGTGCGCAATCTATCTTTGAGTAGAAGCATAACAAAGATAGAACATTTGTTTTTACGTCGTCAATCATCTTGCCGTCCGTATTGGACACGCATCATAATTTCGCTGTTAGCCATTTATTTATATTATGTAACCGCAAGTAAGAATAAGACATTATCCCCAAATCTCAACGAAAGCGACAATTTACGCCGATCTGTTAATGTCAAATAGGCCGTACAGTGGCGGTACGTTGGCCGCAAAGCCTTGCTAACGATTTGGCGATCTTGAATCAACAGAGTCATGTAATGGCAATAAGATCGGAGAAGTCTATTTTTAATTTAATGTGACCACCAAAATTCAGCTGTAGCTTTAGTATGTCACAATATTTCCCAATGGAAATCGTTAACGGCCGCGATCAGACCCGTCGAACCTTGCAAACATTTCACCCATAGCGTACTGCGGTTAGACGCATCAGTGACTTAATTGACGGAATACCCTGCTGCCCTTTAAGTGTCTATGGAGACGAATATGGGATACGGCAACTCGGAGCTATGATCAAACTGGAAGCTCTATGATTAATGGAATTGTGCGGCATCCTGCCAACGCTCAAAGGGTGCAAGAACGATTTTTCTATCGGACGGTTCGAGCGTATCATGTATAGTTTTGGTTAGTTAACCTATTCCGTTTACGATAAGAGCAAGCCATAAATGCAACAACCTCTTTATCGACTGACACGTGGTAAACGCTCACTCTAATGAACCGCGTTGCGGACAATGAGTATATATCGTCTTCTCTAGGAATCTCGCTGCCGTCAAAAGTTCTGTTTGAATTTAGCTCGTCGTCGCATTCGTCCATTTACTGCGTCCGCTGGACTTGATCTTTACTTTCGTACGGACGATGAGTGCGCGAACAATTATTCATCACTAGCAGTATTTCGAAACGTCGTTTGTTAATTATGCGTGTGTCTACCGCGCTAATCACTCGATGACCCCCTATGTCACGCTACGATAGCGACCGTAGGCTGACCAGCGGCCTGCTGATCAAAAATCCAGCCAGTCATTGTTTGTTCAGCGATTTGTTCCCCGCGCAGGCCCTCCCTAGCCTCTTCTCGCTCTCTTTATCACCGCCTCTTTCGTATACACCTACATCAGCGTGGTTAGCATTGGTGACAATGATGGCGTTAAAAGAACGGCACGAACAACCAGCTGGCAACCTTTCCATCATCTACGGAACAGTCGGCGAGCCCAGAACGCAACGAGGTGCCGCGTACACGGGCCACCGTACGCGTTGTGTACTGTGAGTATGCCCACGGCAGCAAACGCCGCACTAATTGCGACTGGGCATCGTGTTACAGTCATGTCGTTTCTGGCATCGCGCATCTCCTACAGTTGCGGACGACGCGTGAAGCCTTGACGATTTCCGGGTGAGCTAATTCGGCCCGGCTCGATTCGACTTGCGCGGATGTCTATTGCTCAGTTTCCAGTGCCAATTGACGCTGACGGTTGCTCGTCTCTCGAGAAGCGACCCACAAACCGGTCTGTTCTTTAGCTCATTCATTGTTTGCGCTCGCCGGCCCTCCGCCCGCTCGTACGTCCTTTAATGTCAGCGTCAGCCAGTGCACAGCGTCCGTATGCAACGCGGTCGACGAACCATCGCGCAGCAGAATAATAAAGAAAATTTGATATGTTCAACGTCCGTTGTAAAACGTCTTAAGTAAGTCGCAAGCGTACGGGTGACGCGAGGATTATTGTCTCGACGACGACGACGATGACGATGACGATGATGATGATTCGCTACGTCGTGTCGGGAAGGGAGAAAATCGCACCGGATTGAAGTCGGCAGAGACGATGTCGAAGGGCTGAATGACGTACAATGAACAAAGATGCCCCTGTTTAAATCGTCCTGCAAAGCTGTTAGCGCCATCCAACAATGGGTCTGTTCTTACTCGAACGAACAGTTCTTACGCGGTTGTCATACCGTAACGGGTGGATTGATAAGGCTAACGTACCGCGCTAAGGATGAAATATAGGCAGAAAGTTACAGAACCACTGTACTGCTTCAACTACTACGCACAGAAATGCTCTGCGAGCGATTTCAGCTCGTGGACTGGGTTATATCGTTTATGTGTTATGGGGGAGAAATAATGTACAATACTGTTAAGCAATTTTGCTAAGAAAATGCCATTGAAAGTATTTAATTGTTAGACACGACATTGACGTAATGTTTGTAAGTCGTAGTTGGGGACGTTACAATCGAATTAGACGGATAGCAAGTATCCCATATCACGTTCTCCTATGTCCTTTCTGGACATTAACCGCATAAAACCGTAGCCGAAAATTGCTTTTTTTTTATATTAATCAGGTATCTTTTTAGAAATGGTACCCTTTCACAACATTCACTAACTAATGCCACTGTAAAACGTATTTTATTATTTCAAATATATATATATATATGAACTGTGGACGAAACATACGTGAGATTGTGTATATTGGTTATTAGAAACGCAAATTTTCTATTCAAGAGAGCAATAGATGGGATCCTGTATAGACACAGGCGCTCAATGATGGCCCTATCGATTATGTCCAATAGATGGAAGCATGTACCTACTTTAAAAATAGGAATTGCTCTTGCATGCTCTTTCTGTCCTTGTTGAACATCCCTTTCCTCAAGTAAAGAATCGCAGGAAACACTTGACCTGTCGATACCCCAGAAAGTCCAGATAAGACGTCGCGATCTTCATTATCTGCTGTGTGCATTCTGTTGATGCCAGTTGACTAAATGTTTATTTCCTTTCTTTTCCTCTGTTGTCTCCTTTTTGTCATTGTCGTCAATACTTCTTTTGCAGGTAAGTTAGCCAACTCTCCCACAAGAACAGGTGTCTATCGGCCGTACACTGCTCCCAGTTTTTGCTCTCGGAATAACAGCGATGCCGAGTGAAGGCCTCCAACCGGACGAAGTCCTCTATATATATATCTGCTGTGATTCCCCTTACGACTCTTCGTAACGGTTTGTTCTATTTTAAGCTGTAGGTCTGATTGATCCAATCGGTCGAATAGCTTCTGTTGTGTAGTGGAGGGCTGAAGCTAGAACACTAACCTGGCATTTGTCTACTTTCGTATGAAAGTATATTTATTTAGGCAAAATTAATAATTCGAACACAACCGTAACGTAAGTAAAAACGTATTAAGCGTAATTAAAATTAGGGCTACTTTATAGGCATAGGGAAAATAAAATCGTTTGTCCTAATGTAGGCGGGAGACTGCTTTTAAAAAATAATCTAATAAGTGTGAAAATGCCTTTATTTCAGCCTCATTTCCTAAGCTAACGATATAAAGTCACTGTATTGTTACCACGAATTAGGTGGCCTGTTTTTGTAACGCCTGCTCTTTGGCTGGTCGTTAGACCTTGAAGCTTTTTCTTGTACGCTTCGATGCATTGTACTCATACTTGACCTAAAATCTATGCAAATTGCGTGACTGCAAGTCATTTATTGGTAAAGAATATTGCTATTTTTAGTGCTTCGTGAGCCCCATTGTATCTATTGATACTGCACTGTTACAGACGCATGGCACCTCCGCTTTTCTCCCTTCGGAATTAACGCCGATCTAACATTATTGAGCATTTCCTCATTGGAACAATTTACTAAACAGGAAGTCATGGCTCCTTGCTGGCGGCATTTCTATTAGTTCTTGCTAATAAGACGCACTGATTTAAAGGCCAGGTGAAAAGTAGAATAAAATAAATAAATAGCGGTGATAAAAACGTAAAATGTAAGGGGATCACTACATATAGAACTCATCTCTAGTTCACTGCATTCAAAAGAATAACGAGCACTACAGCGTCAAAGTGCGGTCGTTCGCGATGGCCCTTCCCTTCATCGACCGGGCCGTAGCAGCATCGTCAGCTTCTATGCTACGGCCATAACACCATCTCTAGAAATACATCTCTCTTGGCAATCAATAATGCGTCTTATGTTCCCTCTATTGATATTGACAATGCAAAAACCTTACATAAATCAGAGAATTGCTGGTCGCCGCCAACTAGTGTTTTCCTGTATTAAAGTTAACTGCCCTCAAAAAGGCATAACTGGTTGTTACAAGACACCTCTTCTCCGCCGCGGTGTATGCTCCGTCGTGCGTACTCAGCCGCCCCCTTTGATGTGGCATTTGGATTAGAAGCGCCGTCCCCAGCGTAATGACAACTGGAATAATTCAGACGACTTCGTCGCCGAGCCGAGGAAAGTATCAATTCCCAGTATTCTTCTGTTTCTCCGACGGCCATTTTCGTTACCCGCTGCTCGAATGCTACAGTAGAAACAGTAGCAGTTATTGTTTGCTATCTATTTTCGGCGGTTAATTTGGCAGTAGCGCGCACCGTCGTGTCTAAATTCATATACGGAATACCGCATGATATATGGTATACCGTGTATTACGTGATACCGCTGCTAGGTAAGCAGTGGTTATGAGCGGCTGTTTGAGTGATAGGTGTACAGGCAGGCGGGCCTTCACCCCGGAAGCTCGTAGTCGCAGCTGAAGTCGCCGCCACTGTCGGAAAAACAACAGCGATAACGAGCTGTGAGGCCAGTTTACGAAGTCAGTCAAGTCCGTTCTTGCTTGCACTGTGAAGCGTCCGAGTGACAGCCCATCGGCCGATCACTTAGATGATTGTTCGCAAACTTCCCGACAATCACTCAGTTCAACGCCGCCTTCAGTAAGAAAGTACTGATGATGACCATGGCGACGATGCCCGCGTACTGTGTGCAAGAAGGGGCATTGGAGCCGTAATGCCGTTCTGCCGCTGCTGCTGCTGCTGCAGCTGCAGCTGATATTGTATCGCGCGAAATGCAATTTTTGGGCACCCAGTTTTGTCATGTGAACTAAGAGCCAACAAAAAGGGAAGACAATTAACACGACGATTTATGACGACGATGGCGTCAACCCCGTCATGTTGTACGTACGGGTAACTATATATACATATATACGAGTGTGTGTGTGTGTAGAGTAGACATTGACAGATGTGTTTGTACACAGACAGATTTGTTTTGTACAAGTTCACAAGGCTGCTTACATGGACTAAGTAAGTGCGTTATAAGAAATATATATATATATATATTATGTTACGGAGGGATGTTTTCATAATATGAGTGTTATATGGTATAGTGATACACACATATGACTCGTATACGGAATGATTTAGTACAACAGCCTACAGTTTTATGTTTGTTGACGTATCCAATAAAATAATTGTAATGAGGAATACTGATGTATGTAGATGATCTTCTTGATTGCCGTTGAGGATTTAATTTCTGAGAGCGTCAAGGTCGGTACAAGCCATAACATGCACAGGTTCTGCGTAAATAAAATGATCTCATTTCGACAAATCTGGAAAAAATTGTCCCGGTTAACTCTGTGAGCGATTGGCTTATGCCGGCCCATGCCAATGTTATTTAATATGTTCGTTTCCTTTTTGATCTCGTGTGCCCATTGTGGCGTAATCCATATGATGATGGTCTGCGTCTATTGTCGCTTAGGAACCTCAAATATGACTCGGCAATTGTCTACCCGGTACGTGACGTATCATTGACGCATCACCGAATCGGCGTACTATGACATCGCGATGTTACATCGACTCACCTCTTCAAACCAGGGATGACCTCTATTAGGTCACGCTGCCGCAGTGACAGGAGCTTCATGAAGTTAATGTTTGCCGACACGCTCAAGCCCACTGTGGGACTTCGTCCATGATTTGGCATTCGTCCTGCAGGCATTAAATGCCAGGCTCCGGTGAAACCGGACAAGCCGCCAGAGAAAGCCGCGCACCTCATCTAGTCACGTATCTAAAGATGTAAAATGACATGCCACATCGCTCCGTACCCCACGGTATCTCCCGCGCCCTACCTAACACCAGCACTCGACTATCCCAGTCAGACGGTGGTCTGTTTGAAGGAGAATATTGGCGAATATTATAAATAAACGACACATTTGAATATTCCTATGTATATGCGTATGGGCCATCAGACCAAGTACTAAGTGGAACCTCTCAAACGGCTCGCTCAGTCTTTTCGATGCGTGCTTGTCTTCTAAACGCCCCTCATCGGCCGGCCCGACTAAAACACATAGCCGGCTATGATAGAACTGACTGCAGTAACATCATTGTGACCAGTGGGATACGCTGACGATATCGGCAGCGCAACATTCACTACAGCATTATCGGCATCAACAGTGACCTGCATTTCGTGGCGTAGAGGCGCCGTCTAGCTATCGGATCGCGAGGTACTAGCGCGTAACTGAAGATCACGAGACAACCTACAGCCTTGGCCGATGGCATTGCGCTGTACTGATCAGACATCGCCTTCAACTGAAGTCCAACTCGACTCAGCCTGAAGTCGAGTCGGGTCTCAGCTCGCGACGGGTGCGCACGAGAGCGCCCCAAAGCTGGATTAGCCCCTCTCAGACGACCGACAACTAACCGGCCGTCGGTGGCCTTTCGGATACTTGCTTCATGGCAAAGCCGGATTGGCGTTACGCGCACCGCACGCCGCACATTGATGCTGTTAATGTCGATGGGATCTCGGTGATGATGATCATCATCATCATAAAGAAACGATGGCGACGAAGTTGTTTCTCTTTGTTGCTTTAAAAATCTTTTTCGGGAGCATGAACTAAAGAGTCAAGAGACGAACATTCTATCGACCACTCACCGTATCTTCCCGCCTCTCCCCATATCTCAGCGGCGCTTTCCTTGCGGCGTTTGCTCTCTCTCTCTCTCTCTCTCTCTCTCTCTCTCTCTCCCCTGTCTGATCCACCTCATGGCTAATTACTGGAGGCACTATTTCGGAAATAGTACATAGTCAGTTGTAGTAGGCAAAGAATCGATGCATCGTTTGGCTTCGCACATCCTTCGCCATATCAGGGCCGCTCGCACTGCTGTTGAACGTTGTTGCTGCCGTAGCTCAGATCTTAGTCACCGATCCGTTGTTCTGAGCAGTCGGCCTGCCCAAGACAACTGGCGTAGTATTCGGCTCGAGCGAGCGAGCGAGCGAGATTCGGTCACTTGATCGTATTGGTTTCCTATTCAAGGGTGTCTGATTCATAACGAGCAAATCACTGCGAAGCCAGATACGGTGCAGCCACTGGATCTTCGGCGATTACGTTTGGCGGCGATCAGCCGTCAAGCGATGGATGCGGAGGAGGCAGCGACGGCGGCTGAAATGAGCGAGCGCCTGTATCAAGATCTATACTGACCTCAAGCAAGAAAGAGAAAAGCGATAATAACAACAACAACAACAACAACAAACAACACTGGAACGAAAAAAAAAAAAAAAGTAGAACAATACATGTAAGTAAATACAGATACCGCGAGAGGAGTGTGCGGCGAGAATAAACATGTCCCATCTAAGGGCAGACACTGGATCATGGGCCCGTGTCGAACATGATTAAAGTAACTCGACTCAACGTCTTTGTTGGTATCGTCCTGGTCGTCCGGATGAACTCAATAATTTCAATAGAGTTTATTAAGCTGGCCCAGCAATTGAACAGGTATTAACGAAGGGGGAAGGATGAAGCTCCGACTCTTTAGTGATGGCTATACGGCCGCTGGTAGCCCCGCATAGCAAACCTCTTAGTGTATTATAGATCGTGAGGGATGCATAGCGACTGAAGATCTCAAGCTGGTCGCGGTACCGATAGCTGTGTTGACCGGATCTTCTCGCGTCTGAGATCTGAAGCTTTGAAGGTTACGTGCGCCTCGAGTGGAGAGACACAGCATTACGGTTCGACCGTGTATTCATATTGTGTAGTCGTACAATAGATGACGGCACAATGTTTTGATGTCATAACCGTGGGCTGGCTAGTACACCATGGACGCTAGGTATTGTCAGAGGGTTTCCTTATGAGAGTTTTGATTGAAATGGGGGCTAAAAAACAGAAAAAAGCAAATTGGGTAAAAACAGGAAAGACGTAAGCAGACGAGAGTCATCAGGTTATTGGCGCAAATATCCTGGCACTGGTTTATGGTCATGCTTTTGCAGGCTTTGCTCGATAGGCCTCAGAGAGACAAGATATTTTTCATGTTTTACACCGAGTGCTCTTTGCTCATCTTCAATGACGACTTTTTTTTGTCATCGACTTCATCTGACTTCATTTTTTGGGGAGCGGGCGGGGTAGGGGGTAGTTCAAAAAAGTTGTGGGGCAACCTGACTTTGCCCGCTTTGAGAAGGTTAGTGGAAAAAAAAAAGCTACATAGTGAACCCACGCGATGTCGTGACCAGCACAGGTGAGACAAACCTATACACTTCCTCTCGGAGTGAACGTGAAGCTGTCGGCTCTCAGATGTTGTCCATCCGGAGGAGGAGTGCTTTAGAATACAGTGATTGAGCACTACGATATACCTTACACAACAAGAGCCACGATAATGATAGCAATCAACTTGGCCACGAATACAAGTGCTGCCTAGGAACTTTCCCTGAAGTCTGTGATTACTCCGTCGCTTAGGCAATGCTATACTGTTTATCGATGTATTCGTTGATACGTTACTGCGTATTTTTGCGGAACGTACGCACAGCCAGGTGGAAATCTTCAATCCCGAGGACCACCGCTTCGTCCACCGGCCATTTTGCCATATTAATGCGATCCGACTGAAGCTGAAGCTGATTACGAATGGTAGCGGATTAGGCTTACAAAATAAGTTTAACTCGTTGATAATATTCGCTGAATTGTAAACCCACAATGGGATAGTTTTGAGAGTTTGTATGATATATATTTTTGCCTATTGACTCGAAAAATGCACTATTGGATTTTTGCGTTCAGAAGATATCGAACAATCTGCTAACGCCAGAGTTATTTTGCCCATGTGCCATTTACGAGAAAAACGGTTACCATTGGAATACCGCTTTCTTTGCGCAACAGCGCCAGCGGTCGTATTATGATCTAGTTATAAAAACTAAGTGAAAATTGACTCCAATTGAGAATTTTACCTAATCTATCCATTAAAAGGTAGAAAGCTCCGGTCACTGTGAATAGGCTTGTTCGAAGCTGTTGTACAGCTGCCTGTTTGCACTCCGCGCTCCCTTAGGCCGTTATATTATTTTTTCCTGAGCTCAGCTCAGCTCAAGTGTATAGTGAAGATCCACAGTCGTCGCAGATTCAGTCAATGAAAACCTTTATTTTTGTTACAGCTGCTACTGCTGCTGCTGCTGCTGCGTGGCGAAGCAGCAGTAACAAAATCCTACTGATCCTCAGCCTTACCATCCATGGGGACAACCTAAATATGACAATGACATCACCGCCGTAGGATTCTGCTTCCGTCTGGCCCCATAGGACCACCAGGAGTACACGTACAAGTTGAAGCCGTTCTGGTGCGTGCAGAAGCACTTGAGTGTCACTACACCGTCTATGGCAAACGCCGACACCTTGGTACGGGCCCCATCGGACTGAATAAAGCCAGTTGGCCGTTCCGCTACCCCTTTGTAAGCTGAATTTTTGAGTTTCTTTACAGTGACATACAGGCGACCGCTTTGGTCGCCTGCATGTCCCTGTAGAGCTGCGGCTCCTCGCTGATTCTTCTGTTTTAACTACTTTGGATTTGGTAGTTGAGCCCCCCTTGAAGGAACGAGCGGCCGTTTACATGTCGTAGCCTGTAACATCGGCGTTGTTCTTGCTCGCGCTGTTTCCCTTTGGATATGCCGTGCTGTTGTCGCTAATATTGCCGACGTAGGTCATCAGCGTCAATGTGCGATACTGCGGCGTTTGTCTCATTCGAACATCCGGTGCGTGCTTAAGGCTGCCGTCGTCGCTGCCGCAAATGTTGGCGGAGCGGTTAGGTCCGGCGTTAAGTCGTATAGGGATGGTTGTAGCTGGGGCGTCTTCAGGAATTGCTGTGAAGCGTAGTTACAGAACAGCGACGGCCCGCTGTGTCTTGTCTCGCTGCGGATATGCTGGGACCAGAAAACGGCCGTTGTTTGAGACGGTCATGTGTGTTTGTCTAGCCGTATCCATGTATGTGCAGGTATCGACAGGGGCAGACTGTATAAGGCGACCGATAAACTAACATCTCCTGTGTTGTCAACTTTTTGTTCGCTTATTTCCGAAGTCATGGGCGTCCCCAATGTCTATCCGTTCTACGACAGGCAACCCGGTGTCACATGGCAGCACGTCATACATCTTCAAGCTATTCGTTACAGTGAACATGACGATGCCCCCACATTGATTTTGTCACCGATGGAGCAATGCCCTCCCAGGACCTTACAATGATGTTGCACGGCATTTTCACACTGTGATCTATGATAGAAAACACAGTAGAATGTATAGAAAAAAGTGTACCGCGAACGCCTACCGTATGTCACCGTATACTGTGCAGCAGTTTCCTGGGCAGCTTCTGTGAGCGGCTCATCGGTAGGTTGGGCTGGGTCGAGTTCGGTTTATTCTTCATGACTCTCCCTTTTCGCGCTTTTCCCTCTTCGACGTTGAAGCTTCCGCTGTTGCGTCCGCTTCGACCGTTGTACGTACAAACAAGTAAATCTGTCTCTAGCTTCAACGTATGTGCGCTCGGCATTGTAATGGAGGACCGCACCAAAGAAAGATACGCCGCGGGACTCCTACACTGTCGAGTAAACGTTTAGGGGAGTTCAAGCCGCGTCAGCGTTCGTATGTATCCCGTCGGTAATCGACCCGTTGATTTGTCGTAGCCACCATCGTTGTAGTTTATCTGTAGATGCTGTTTTCCATTAGAGAATCGATCGTCTGAGAAATTACGACACAGAAAACAAGTAAAACAAAACAAAATCGGAAAAACATAGCAAAAGGGGAACGATAGCTAACTTGACGTTCGAATTGAGAGTTTCTCAGCGTACGTGCAAATGTTTTGTATATACCATAGGCAATGTAAGATGAATGCTAGGACGTTGTTGTCGTTGGCAGTGCTGTTGGGCCGTGCCCTTTTCTCTATCTCTTGTGGCTTATTCCTGTCCTGTTCCATTTATGTTCTTTCGCCTGTCTCTGGGCCTCTGTGCACAGTCATATTTATTCTGTTGCTGCCTGTTGGGTTTCTCTAGCCGTCGGAGTAGCCAATTTCCCCGCGATCAATCGCTGGTACTCGTTCGGTCCTACACGAGCCAGCTAAGGTAAGCGTATTGCTTGACGGCGTTCTATTGTCGTCGCCAGCCGTTTATCCCGCCACAAGCAAATCACCAGCTACCGGCGCGTCCATCGGTCCATCTCTCAGCAAACAGGTGAAGTGAAGACGCGAGCTATTACTATTGCCTACTAGCGGGACGTTTGTACTTTAGTAGAGCGTCGTTGAATCCGTCCGTGGGACGTCGCTTCGCACTCGTTCAAATCCACATAGCCGGCGGCGTAACCGTCGTAGAAGTAGGCTAGTAGTCACTTAGCCGTAGGCTCAAATGAGCCTGCAGTGAGTTACTGTCATCTAGGCGTCGAGTGCAGCGCCCTCACACGGAAAGAGCTTCATCAGCAGCAGTAGTAGTAGTAGTAGTGCCGGCAGCACAAGCGCGGTCGAGCAGCAGCAACAGCAGCAGTAGCAGCGGCGGCGGCGGCAACGGCCGCCATTGAGAGAGGAAGCAAGGCTGTCTGGCTGTCTCTGGCGCTGCCTAGCGAGCCAGCGAAACATTGAACGAAGCACATGACAGGGGTCGAGTCTAGTCAGTCGAGCTAGAAAAGTCACAGGGAGAGGATCACCGACGGAGCTGTTTTCCGCGAAAGACACACTGAGAGGACGGTGGAAAGGGAGTCCGTCATCAGTGCATCATCCCTCGCTATTGTAAGGTGGAAATTAGAATAAGGCCGTCGTGTTGTTACGTATCGTAGAAGTCAACTCTTCTGTCAGAGTGGCGACAGTTTGGCGCTTGTCAGTCGCTGCGTATACTATACATGTACACTAGTGAAGAAACGTACGGGAATTTTTGTCGTCGGCCAATCGCGATTTTTTGTATCAATCGTAATAGTTGCATTAGTACAAATCATCTTACTTGCAAGCATCGTTCGTCGTCGTCGCCGACGCCGACACCTCCGCATCACCGTTGAGTGATCGATCTTCAGAGAGTCAGACTGGACGTGCGTATCGCGAAAGACATCAGATACGAAAAAGGGGCAAGACACATGTGTCCGTCTGTTGTTAGAGTTTGTGCGCGATCCGAGGGCGAGAGCGAGTTGAGACTCGATTGTTCTAATTATTCAATAACGGAAAGATCAATCACGCCTGGATACTTCATCATCAACTAGGACATCATTAACAGAAGAGAGCCACCGAATAACACGTTACGTGAAGTGACGCGACCGACCGACTGATCAATCAATCAACGGCTCGTTGCTTATATATTTTGAGCTTTTCGTTTCGCTGTGCGAGGCGGCCCATCGTGCGTGAATGTGAATCTACCGTTTACTATTTTGTTGTATATGTTTTTGTGCGCGGATACTGAATTTCTGTTGTGGTGCCAACCGACAGCTGGAACTGAGATCGACGAACACTCCAGAGGAGATCTCTCTTGGCTGCAGCGTTACGAGGGCGTGCTATTCACGCACCTATTTCCTGATTTATGCGAACTGTGAAGCGAATACGGTTTTGTTATAGAAACTTGGAGAATAGCTGGGCTGTGTCGTTATGGACGTGGATTGGAACCGAGTTCCGCCTATGGGCGAAGGACTGATCGCTCATCTTGCCCATCTGCCAATGCAGGATGAACCAATGGACCTGCAGAGCCCTCGTAATCGGCAGGCACCTGTCAGTCTGGGAGGACAGACTCCTAAGCGAGTGGGCATACCACCTCGTGTTTCATCAACCCCTACAGTAAATACTGCCCTTCTTGAACAGAGCAACCCAAATCATCAAAGTTACTCGTCACCTCAACAGCAGTCCCAGCACCAAGATTCTTCAGTTCAGAACCCTCAAGCGATTGGGTACTCGCCTAAGGCACCTGTAAAGATGTCGCCTCGCTTCATGAAGAAGCCGCCACCTCTAAAATTTGTTCCGTTCGCCGAAGAAGATGAAGACTTGCGTGACAAGATCGACCCAGATTCAAGTCAACAAAACGGAGCAGCAGGTGAGAGGACTCAGAAGCGAGTTATCCAATTAAATCATCACGATGACTCTTGTGATGAGCGGAAATTCATGAGCATGTTAGGTTAGAGGTGAGTAAGGTCAACTCACCATTCAGTGGCCGAGCCTTCAGTCTATTTTAATGTCATCGAGGACGGTTGAATGGCATTAGAGATCCGGTGGCTACGGAGTTTTGCATCCCGAATTTCCGAGACCTCCGCAATAGGCGACAAACACCCACTACGAAAGATGTGCACAGGACGTTCCGTAGAATAAGAGAGAAAATATAGCGTAAATATGTTCAGTGTCACTACCTTCTGTACCAGTAGACACCTGCGACAACCGGCCTATTTCAAACAATTCGCAGTACCGCTGTATGTGAAAAATTATTGTAATTTTAGTAAAACAGATCTCTATAAATGGCCATTAAATTTCACATAAACAAATGTTTAGAGTTTTACATCCGGTTCTTTTACTCCCTTCAGACGGCCAGCGCCTTCACACTAGACCCCGCGCTGCATTCCCGATCACCCATGCATATTGTCTGTATAATTACTAAATGTCATTGTTTAGGTGAAACAATAGAATATACTTACTTATCAGTCCGATCGCTCGAAGCAGAGAGACCTAAATCCTATATTAAACCTGTATCTGTCCCGCGCTCGTCACCACATAGCGTGTTTCTACGAACTTTTATTGCGTTTTTTAATTTTCCCACTGCTCCTGTTTCAAACGAAAGGCGTTTCATGGGTTCGTGAACGGAATGTCCTCACTGCATCGAACACTCGGGCAGAAAGAGGAACGAATTACTCGTTGAAGATTATTTAGCTCTGACCACAATAGAAGAAGAAGAACTTTAACGCTCTCGGATCTTTCCTCGTGTATTATTGTCGATAGTTAGTAACGGGCGGCGATGGTACTGCACCGTATCTACGGTACCTCTCATTGCCCCGCTTGTCAAGTAGCGAGCAAAGGCAACGTTAAGAGGAATCCTGGACAATCCAAGACAAATCTGTTGCGTTCGTATAGGATTCGATCACTGCTGCTAAGGTCATGTCATTGTTGAATTGGGATAGCAGCATCGGCAGCTCTTATCACTCACCGCGCTTTAGTTCTATTGTACGTAATCGTCCGCTGCCACAATTACAGTCCACGATGTTCGGGGCGATATGAGGACAGCAGCAGCAGCAGCTGTCGCGACAGTGGTCGTAGATACAAATATTGACAAGGAAACTCGACGTTATCGTTAACGTTTAGCTGCTTTTTTTTTTTCTTTTTTTCTCTTAATCAACTCACTCCTGGCCTCGCTGCAGGAGGAAGTAGGCACCACTATGCCATCAAGGCATGATCACCTCACGAACACGTTCTCAGTTAGTCATCAATGCGATTTTCTAGTTTCTCCACTATCTCACGTTGATTGACGGTTCCACTAGCAACGACAGAAGTGATGGCGACTGAAAGCAACATTTACCATTCATAACAACCGGAAAATATGCTCTTTCCTCAAAATTAATCAGCGTATTCATCCGTTCGTTTGACCGGGTGTCCGTCAGTTTCCTTTGTTGTCTACGCGCGGTCTGTCATATCACTCTACTCCAATAGCAGTAGCGGCTGTTACTGAAACGCGGACGGCGACCGAACGAGCAAACGGACAACCGCAAAAAAAAGCGACAAGCGTTGCTACTAGTCCCTTGATCTCCGGTCTCGAGACGGCGAGGTCTTCATGGTCGACAATAGATGACCGTCGGCCATTTTTCAACGATCACAATGTATAGCGACATTTTGTTTTCGTTGTCACCTTTATAGCGGCTCATTAACGCCCTGCGGTCCGTATCTAATTTACACCTAATAGATGTTCGCAGAATTATTTGTGGACGGGATGCTCGATGGCGAGTGACAGACCAACGTCTGTCTTTCGCCATCCAGGCAGAATGTTAGAGACAGAATTATGGGAACTAAGGAGCGTCGATTAACATCAACTTGATTGAGCTATATCAGTCTGTTGTTGAAGTCTAACCATATACCGATGCGTCTATATGTGTATATATATATATATATATACATATATTTGCTACAAGTTGATAGAACTTGTCGTTCAGCAGCAGTCATCTTTAAAGAGTTGTGAACCGCTGCCGTCTGCCACCCACATTTTCGTTTTTTCAAGAGTGTACATACATGCATTCCTTCGACCAGTCGCCGTGAGAATTTTTTTATGAAGGCAAATTGAGGCTTCATAGGGATAGCCAGCTTGGTTTTTGTGGGAGTGATTCGAGAGTTCACGGGCATCAAGCATCGCGCGTATATACGCCTTCTTGTAACAGCGTTGTGTGTACTTCGATAAGTCTCGAAATGTTTTCGTGACCTTTTACGAAAGACGGACGGCGAACTGCTTGGCGGCCAACTCGAGTCCATCTGAATGTCGGACGTTGGTTGGACACGGCCGCTTAGTTCACTGATTCTGCCGGGGTTAAGAAAAGCCCCAGTAGCATTTACTATGGTAACGTACAGAAGATTCGCAGCAAGTTTATTAGAAACCAGGTGGTTCTGTCAGCCATCAGCCGCTTCAATGGCGGCTTTGTAGATTACTACTGGTCTTGAGCGCGATCTCGCTTCTACTGACGAACGATTACAGATCAATGAAGAAGACAGGAAACCGTAAGAGGCGCTTTTTCTTTTTTATTAGTAATCATTACTCGTGTCGTCGAAGGCAACGCTTCCTCACGTACGATCTTTTTGAGGCAACACGTCATTTTCGTCTGTTGTCATTGTCTGCATGCAGCAGCTTCTAAACTGCATATTATACTTATCAACCCACCCAGTAAGGGGTCACTAGCAAACAACTATGCAAAAAAAGTCTTCGCTTTGATTCACAAATGATAGAACCATAGCGTATTTGATTTATATTGTATTTTTGGTTGTTCATAGCTACCCCGTAAGGTTGCAGCGATCGTTTAACTTGACCAAATAGCATCTGTGTAGAATTTACGTAGAATTCGGGCGTTTCTTCCTTGCTGGTTGGGTCAGTGCCGGCCATTGTGTAAACCGTGCGCCCTCCGCCTCCGCCTTCGCCTTCGCCCATACTCATGGCGGACTGAGTCGCCAATGTGTTCCTTTTTTCTTCGCCCTTTTAGGTCTATTTCTCGTCGAGAGGTCTGCTCCCTTGGCCATCGGCCAAGCGCTGTGTCGCCGCCGATGACGAGATCTCGAAGTGGTGCTCAGCGTCTACACTTAGGTAGCGCGCAACCATCCTAGCAATTTGAGCCTCGTGGAGAACTGGAGGCGCTGCCGCTACTGCCGGCCACGATTCTGGTGCTGGTTTGCGACAACAAGATGCTGCCCGCTTGGTTCGTTGGTCGTCTTCTTGGTGGCTACTCGTCGCCCGATCGTTCCCGTTCCTACAAAAATGTTCTATTTCTTCGTCGTGGTTGTCTGCTGCTACTTCGTGCATGCGTGTATGTGCCAGGCACGGTCGCCACTTGTACGACTGCAGCGACCATAACTGGCGTTGTCTGCCTGTCTGCTGGTTTACTTGCTTCGACCGAACGAACGAGTAGCCCTCGGATAGTTCGTTCGTCTTTCTCTGGCACTTTTCTGTTGCGGCTCCAGCCGGCGCAGCCTTTGCTTCGATTCTTAGTTGAACCGACATAGAAGCGGCAGGATCGAGAGCGGAAAAGCATTCTTGAGCCGCCCCCTATCTGGAGACGGCGCAGCACTCAGATCGATGTACGGACGGACGGACTCTCACCAGGTCGACTTAGTCACTTGCGTGGCGATCCTACGAGCAAAATTCAACAGCGAGCGTCGAGTAACAGCAGAAAACTCTATCCGCTGTTGTCGTCGTTCCAATATTGCCTCTCTCCGTGCGATCGTTAGGCTGTAGCCGTGACTAAGTTGTACGGGCATGGCTGTGTTAACTGGTATAGGCTTCTTCGACGACGATTCTATCCGACGAGCCTATTATAAACTTAAGCCGAGCAGCAGAAAGACCCTATTTCTTTCTAGAGAGTAGAGAACGCGCGAAGCGTCAAGCGAGTCAAAATAGCACTAGTGCATGGTGCGCATGGGCGCTTGGCTGTAGGCAAATCCAATTATTGTCATTATAAAATGTAAAAAAAGAATACGATGCATGAAGCTAAACATCGCTTGCCCCCAGACAGGGGGAGACGCCTATGGTAAAGGTCAACAAAGATGCCACAAGGCGATACCTTAACGTAGAACGGCCTGAAACAATAGCAGACGCGATCTGGGAAGAGCGTTTTAATATCCACATATCGTCATAATAATCATCATAATAATGGATGCTCTTCGAATTTTCCACAATGTAACGATCAAATTAAACAGTGTGACTAACAATCAGCGATAACAGCCTTGGTCTTTGCTTGGCCGGAATTCCGTACGCTGATTGAAAACGTATCGATTTCCCTGTGGCCGCCGGTTAAACCTAGGTACAGGGTTAAGTTCGTCTTCGGTTATTGCATCATTTAGTACTAGCCGTAACTCTATCATTTCTCATGGGTGAACTTGGTGTCCTTCCGTTACTGCTGTCGCTGTCATAAAAGAAATTCTGGTTCAACTTGACCCACTAAATTATGAATCAAGATGGCGCGAAAACGGGGCTTGGATCCATAGTCAACTCTATGCTATTTCTCTGCTTTGAGAGCTAGTTGACATTCATGCATTCAATACACCGAGAGCGCGATTACTTTACATAGCCATAACCGCTTGCTGGGTTGACGGCGAACCCATTGGCGTTCGTAGGAATAGTGATCAATATCGTGGCGTTGGTAGCAGCTTTTGACCGGATCGCAGTAGCATCGTATTAGATTTTGCCTATTTTGAGCAAATTGCCGTCGTTTTCTACTATCTAAACCTTAGCTAGCCAGGAACAACATTCCTTCGACACCGACCGATTATGAACCGTGAGCGCCCCCGGAATTGACTTTGTTCTCCATGTTTTCACGTCTATCTTGGTTTTTTCGCTGGTACTTAGCTACTTGTTTCTGCTTCTGCATAGCTGAGTTTGTTTGATTTGCACCACTGACGGAGCCTACAACGATGCCGTTCGCGCGTGAGCCGGCGTACTTCAATTCAGTTCGAAATATATTTTTCTTCTTGTATGAGCTGCCTGACTACTAACAACATGTCCGGACTGACGTTGTTTCAAATTCGAGATTATAAATTCGTTCTTCTTTCTTCATTTTGTGCACAAGCTGATCTTCGCTACAGTTTCTCCTGCATAAGGATCTAAGCATACGGAATAGCCTCCGGCCGTTGGTGACGTTTACGTACTTGGCATGATCACTGTGGGTGTCGCTGACCGTACACATTCATTTTGCTACACTATCTCGTTCTTCCTAGCGCAGGGCTCTGGCGAGCTCGTCAGCGTTTACGTGCCCAATAGGCGTTTCCGACATTCTTTTGCTTGGTCCGCAGTTATAGAGTCGTCGCAGGTTGACACCCACGGCGTTAGTTGGAAGGGGCGAGCGCCTGAGAAATAAGCTCGCATGAGGATGGATTCTATGACGCTTCCAATTTCCTGCGTTCTTTCCGTTTCTAAAAGCGACGTTACAACTTATTCGCCGAGATCGCAGTGGTGCCGCCAGCCAGTCGGCCGGCCGGCCGTTATATTGTTGCCGGTGCGTATTCTAGCGGAAGCGGCCTCTTTTAAAAATGATTATGAAAATGACAATCAAAAATGCCCTCTCTAAAGGTATTCAGTTAGCTACCAGCCTTCGTCGGAAGGCGAGCACCCGCTACGGTTGGTATCACTGTTAGGCCAGCAGGATGTATACATGCAAGACGGCCATGTCACATATTACACGATCAACATCGCTGCGTGTGTGTATGTATGTATATGCGTATTTTACAAATACGTTCCTGTAGTTCACGACAGGGAGCTATTAGATTCGTGTTATTTCGCTCGTTCTGCCTAAATAGTCTTCCTTCGCACTCACTTTTATAATAATTTTAATAATTTCGTTCTTTAAGTTTAATAGCTGGACGACATATGTCCGTAGCATTACGTGCCGTATGTACGTAATGTGTATCGTCGTTGTGTTTACTTGCTCCGCTACGGAGAGATAAAAAGTAGCAGCGCTGGAGTTGAGATTTGGCTTCAGGAAACAGCAGCGGCAGCGACGTCGGATGCAGCGGCAGCAGCAATAGCATACTTTGAAAAATGAACTCCTCGGCGGATCTGTTCTATCTGATTAGCTCAGTTTAAGACGCGTTTTTCCTGCTGACAGATACACGCTGATTCGATATCAGGTGGGCGATGCATCGCCTAGCTTTTCACCGCTAGTTCTGCTAATGCTGAACGAACATACCAGCAGCCAGATAGGCAAACGTTCCACACAGGCAGTTTCGGCTCGCAGACAGTTCACCCCATCTTGTCGCTAGTCTAATAACCTAACATGCTCTAAATAACCTATTACGTAGGGATAGATAGAAGCATGCATCGTCCTCAGAACAGCCAAACCGGCCCAATCCGACCCGCCGTTGGGTTGGGATATTGCCATTTTCTGGGAAGAAGGTGATAGCAACAGCATCGACGGCCACTCAGGTGGGGCTACCGCTCCATAGTAAACAAATCTGTGCAGTATATCGCCTACTTGTAGAAGAAACACTGGTGAACGGGCTTTGATAGTTGAAAAGGTAGGCAGTTTGCCGTCCAACTCAGCTTGCTTCAGTACGACCTGCCTCTTTCCTAACTGCCAAATCCCACACAGGCGAAACTAGCGACAATCTGACGACGATGACTATGAGAATGGCGAAGATGACGACAAACGATGAAGACGGCACTCGTTCCTTTGCCATGCGGCGGCGGCGGCGGTGTTTTTTTTTCGTTGTTGTATCGCTCAGTTTTCGCTTCTTGCTGCTTCTTCTGTTTCGTTATTTCTGCTTCCTTTCTGCTAGCCTGTCAAATTACTGCCGCCTATGAGAGAATCGTGCTAAGGCCACGGTTGTCGTCATTGTGGAGTGGCCCGCGGTGTTCCGTATCCCCCCCACGCCCGCCTGCTGCAAACGACGACAATGAAGTTTAGGCCAACGGTCACCCAGGTGCGATGAAGGTGCGTTGGTGCCGTCGCCAACACGAACGCGGCCAGTACCGATAGCGCCAACACGAAAGAGCTCAACAGCTCACTCACACTGAGACAGAGTCGATACCTTCTGCTCAAGGTCTTCGTCTTCTTTGTCCACCCCTCCCCCTTCGTCCTCGCTTGCCGCAGGCCTTAGGGTTTGCACTGCGCGCCATCGACATTTTATGTTGTTGCTATTCTGTTGGTCTGAATGTGTGCACGGCCGTCTGTAACTGTGTTTATGCACGAGCCCCACAATATGTGCAAGCTGTGGCACATTATGTAGCTCACGATAGGAAAAACACCTGTTCGCGCATTTTCCGAAAACTGTTCTTTGACTAATTGTACTGGCAGTGTCGTTTGCTCTATGCAGACCACTGTGGCCCGCCGGTATCAAACAGCAGAGAAAGTCGCTGTTAATTAAAATAGAGCAATGTAGCTTTGTAAAGCTTCGAGTTGGGAACACGTTCGCTTTGTAAGTTTTATATTGAATTTCCGATTTCTACGGTGTGTGGTTTAATAACTACATCTATAAGCTAGCCATTTCGTGGCTACGAATTAGAAAAGGAAGTTACAGGACCAGGCGAAGCTCTCAAACACAGTGCTTGAGAGTGAACTGAAAGGCCGGCAATTGACTATAGTTATGACTGCCATGCTAATGTCTGAATGTTTATGGTCCTGTGGAGTATCGCGCTGACGCCTGACGCCCGTCAGGACACGTTTCCTGACTATATCCTGAGAAGCCTTAGAGCGTTTTGTATATATGTGTGTTATCTTCAAGGCGACCTACGACGGTGCTATTACAACAGGTGGGCCAAGCCACAGCAGGACGTCAGGTCAACGAAATGGTTCATCCAATCAGCGAATCACCGTACGCCTTAGGTATGTCTAGGTCTATAAAACGGTAAGATGCCGATGCTGCTGCTGTGTTAAAAGAACTAGGATAACATTACGTATTGGCTGTATCGAACATTCTGCCCGCCATGGCAAAATTCACGTGGAAAGCAGAATTTTGAGCAAAACCACAGCCTCACTGTATTCTAGCTATGTATATGTATATATATATATATATATATATATATATATTCTTAAACAACAAGGTTTTTCCGCAGTATAACAGTAGCGTTCATGGCCATTCCCTAGTATTAGTCACTGTGGGAGGCTCACATAAACATGCCGATAGGTGGGTAGGTGCTCTATGTATCTAGCCATGTGTATGTAAGTGTGTGTCTGTTTGTAACTAGTATGGACGTATGTATACGAGTCTAAGGCTCAAATAGAGCAATCGCTAAGAAAGGACCAGCGAATCGCTGCAGCAGCAGCACAAGCACCAAGGCGAGTGGCGGCAACAACGGGCGAAAAAGGGCCAGCCGTCCTTCCACTGTTCTATATAATATTCTATGGTATATAGCAGGGATTGCCAGACGCACCACCCCCTCCCAGGTGGCCTATACCATATGAACTTTCTTAGCGTGGGAACCAACCGATCCGATCTGAGAAGCTGATCTGCTCCCGACGCACCAGCGGCCGCTGCGCCTGTTACCGCTGCTGTTGCTATTACTTTTCCTTAGAAAACTAGTTATAGTCGTAGCAGCGGTGCTAGTAGTTTTCTAGTCTTTCTCTTTCCCTCGTCTATTCGATCGCCTTCCTCTGAGTGGTGAAGTTGTGTATGCCTATCTAACAGATCGACGGTGCCGGCTGCCGCCGGCTGGCGCTCACTAGCGAAAAGACTGGTTCGAGTCCTGCTGCCGCTGCCGCCGCCACCACCGCCGCCGCCGCCGCCGCCGCCGCCGCCGCCGCCGCCGCTGCTGCTACTGCCACTGCTGTTGTTGTTGTTGTCGCCGCTACTCGACTCGTTCGCCGGTGTTGGAGCCGGTGCTTTTACCGGTACTCATTGGCCGTCAGCCGGCGGCAGCGCCGAGACGACAACGGGTAGACGAAGAATAAAATAGAGAGAAATGTCCGACAATCCTCTGCTGAATCACTATTGCTGTTGCTGGCCTGAACTCAAAGAACGATTTTAGAAGGCCACCATAGCCTGCTGCTGCCGTTGCTGTTGTTGTTATCCGTCAAATAGATAGGGTTTTGTCTTAAGTTAGTCGAGCAGGTGGCGCCGCAAAAGACTGGGATCTCTAGCTCTCTTGTTGGCTGTACTGTTCTCTGTGCCTTTTTGGTTTGTATGGCTCTCATACATCGTGAACCAGTGCCGTTAAAACAGCACCGCGCGGCCCCTCGGACCTTGCGGAACACCACACGAAACACTTGGGCGGATGGTACGAGCAAGCACGTATGCTGCATGCATAGGCCATATGAAGCAAGATTTGTTTTTTACTGCTACGTGTTCCTGTTTCGTCTAGAGAGCGGGGAAGAAACGAAGTTCTTAGCCCATCCTGAAGAGCGCTACATGCACGGAGATAACTGGTATGGCTGAGTTAAGGCGGCAGGATCAGCTGCATCGCTGATAAATTCGCGCTGCTAAGATGGGACCTGCTAGACCTGTGCGATTAGGTTTTAACAGCATTCGTCCTGCGATTGCTGGCCGGACTTGCTAAGATTTCAGTCGTTGTCTACCTATTACAGTTCGAAAATAGCGGTCTAACTCGACTAGGAATCCCTCTTCCGTGGCCCTTATTCTCTCAATCCAAGCAGAATAGGTACATCAGGCAGAAGGATGAGTGCCTAATGTGAATGCCACAATGGGTGCCAAATCGTTATATAAGGAGAAGAGAAATGAGTTTTGTTAGGTGTTTGTAGCCGCCGTTGCTCCCGCCTGGGTTGAATCCACTGACTCCTGCAGTCTTCTGCAACAGCGGCGGCGGCGGCGGCGACCACTCCAATGAAAGAGTTTTTAGGTAGAAAGGCCACGCCGTAGCGGCTCTTCGATTTTGTGAGATAACTCGATCGCAGTGGTTCAACCTGTGAACCTGGCAGGGTTCATTTCCTGTCGCGTCGTTGGCTGCCGCCGATTAGTGCGCGATGCGATAGTAATGCGCGGAGTGTTACCGGTTCTACTTTAAAGGGTGCTCTATGTTGGGGTCTCGATTTTTCTAGCCGTCGTACTCTTGTGGGCTTTGTCTGTCAGCCAGGCTGTATGTCTGCATGGTCGTTTACCGATGGGGTCTACCTTTGTACTTTATGAGAGGGAGCGGCCCATCACTTACAGACGATGATGGCTGCAGCGGCGGTAGAGGCAGTGGATCCTACGACAACGCCTTACTGCTAACGGTTTGAGAACGGTGTTGGCAGAGGTGGCGGTTACTTGTGGGACTCTATCTAGTGTATACACACTCGATGTTTACACTCATAACAAGGACTTGTTACGATATTTGCTTTCCCTTTAAGATTTGGGTGTACGATGTAATGTGGCGAGAGATAACTGATGGTCAACGTGCCTGGAAAAAGAAACTTCTGTAACTCTGCAATAGTGATACGTCTGTTAGTAGCAGACACCTGAATACGGGTGAGAGGGCGTTGATTTAATCGGATAGATTCAGTTGATAGCCATTTCATTGCTATAATTTAGTTCAACTTGAAAATGGCTTCTGTAATATTAATAAGTAAAAAATAATTTTGGTTTGATACCTAGGTTCTGATGCTTTGGCAAAGGTTTTCTTATGCTTGACTATAGCCATTACGTTTTTCAGTATAGTTAAGCGTTTCTGAGTTTCGAATCATTCTTTCATGTCTGTCTGGTGGCCATCTTAAGTGGAAGCAACAGACGACTGTCATACTACAAGAAAGTAGCAGGGATGACAAGTCGAAGTGCTTGGTTTGTTGTTGGAATTACGTGTAAATTTTTTATATATCTCATAATCTCGTATTCCAATAAGTATTTCTATCTGAGTGGATCCTTCTTAACTATTCATATTGGCTACAGCTATAGCTACTGGGAAAATAATAAATCTAGTGACCCTACAGGTCTTCAGGAAACGACCAATGTGAAATCATCAACTTCGTGGAAAAGGCATGGATTTCCTCTTGCGTTTGCCTCACGGCCGAACGTGGTCACAAGCAGGCCCATTGATTATTCGATATGCTTGAACTAAATTGGCCACCAAGCATTCCATGCATGTTGTCTAACTGGCTTCAAGGTTCGATTTCTGATGCTTTGCGATCCTATCCGGCGTGGCGTTTCAGCGCAGTAGATCTTGAGGCTTCAATGATGTGATGATTCTTGCTGCTTGTTGTCCTAATTGTCTAGGTGCACAACTACAGAAAGCGGTTCTCCTAAGCAACTCTGTTGAACTCCACTACCATTCTGGCTTCTGCAAGTGTTTCAGCTAACCGGTCGACCACAACGCCAGCTGGCATCGCGCAGATCTAGCAGCCTATTGGTACAATCATGGTCGATCTGTGCACGCCTGTCTGGACCACTTCCGAGTGAAAGGACGACTTCGGACGGATGCGGTTGCTTGCCTGCTCAGAGCCCTAAGATCTGGCGAGAAGGAAGTGGTGAGTTCATCGATAATAGCAGAATGGCTACAGGGGGAGCGGCCATGGCTTTGGATGGCCAGCAATGACCAGAGTTTGTAAAACTATGGTCCAAACTGCTGGGACGGCTCCCAGGACACCGCCACTATTGGCGTTTTGCCTTTTCTCACATAGTCATACAGGCTAACAGCCTGCACTGCTGTACGCTCAGAGGGTACCAAGGAATAGGTCACAAGTATTGGGCCCAATCCTTCTTTGCTCGTTCTCGAGCTAGAGCGATAGTAGCAAACGATCGGCGCTTCTTGAGGTCGCGCTTTTCTTTGGCTTTTTCTATTCTTCCTGTCCGCTGAATAAACGGTGCCGTTGTTAGCTTCTTGTTGATTCTCTGACATCGATCCGATCCCGTCGGCTACGGCTATCGGCTGAATAGTCCGCCACTCGATAAAACAGCTCGAAGAGATTTCTACTGATATCCATCAACAAGCATACATATCTATTGCAGCTAACAAGCAATGGTAAAAGGTGTTCTGTACATGGGCACGCCTAGGACGGAACGCTGACATCTGTATAGTAATTTTTAGTTGTTGGAAGTGAGCGGAAATGAAGGAAAACCAGACGCCCTTGTTGTGTCTTCACTGCGACCTGCGACATCGCTTTGATGGCTGGGCATTGATGGGTCGGGATTGGACAGCTGGCCAGTTGGTTTGGTGTCGATTGGCCGCTTTCACACGGCAGCCACATGAATGCGAGAGTAAACTGTGGTAAAGGAAGATTCTTGTGATCGGTTTATTCTTTTTCGTCTCCTGTTCCTGACATGTCATGCCAGCAGCTCAACAGCGGCTATTGGTGTGATGATTTGGCTCTCTCAAATCCGTCTATATACTTTCACGCCAACCATGTTGTTCAAGCGTACAGAAACTGGAAGAAGTCAATCATCACATTCGTTGGGTTAGTCTTGCCGACGTCTGTAGTTAAACCCGAGTCTACGGCCGACTACGGCGTCCCGCGCACCAAAAGTAGATTAGATTTGGGGGTCAGAGGATGAAGGTGTATCCTCACAAACCTCATAGGACTTTCACCAGTACTAACAAGTGTTAGTATTACATATATGAGATATCGGTGGCAACGACGTTCTCAATGCATTTGTTCGCGCTACGAAGACATTTCATTAGAGGCATTAAGCCGGCCACTGCAACAACGACCAGTGCAGACTGGTCGGCATACACATGTCCATATTCCGATGGAATAGATAGCGGCGAATTAGAATAATTTTGGGTCCGATGCTTGAAGCCCGCTTGTGGTTGGGCGCTTTTTGCTCCTTGGTGTTCTTTGCACGGAGGTGAGTTCGGAGAGGAAATGAATGTGAGCGAAACTGATGGGTGCCGATCGGCTGCTCGCTAAACAGGATCTGTATGATGCACTTCCACGAACAGATAGTATATCACTCACTGGCACTTAGGTTGTACCTAATTAAACAAGCCAAAACGATTTCCCTAATATAGAGGACAAAGGGGTATCATCGGCCGTTGGTGTTCAACGGCTGAGCCGCTGCTACTGATGCACGTATTGCAATCGTTGTTACTGTTTAAATTACACTGACGGCATGTGGACCTAATATTTGAAGAAATGGTCTTCCTGCAAGGACTCAAGCACACATGTACGCCTTATGCGAGACATGTGAATACTGCATAGAGTAAGATTCTTTGCCCTGGTTGCCTCCAACTTTATCATGTGCCTGTTCTGTTTTCCATTAAGATTCTCATCTTAACTAGTCACTGGCGGTGCATCGCTGGTGCATGCTGACGGTGACAGCAATTGATGAGCTGCATCGTTCTTTTGGCGGCTTCCGTCCTCAAACAAGGGATTCTGTCCCATTCTATCTTCGTAAGCTTTACTGGTCGGAACGTTCGCAGATAAATGTGTCCGTTGACGAAAGACACCGACCCTTTATAGCGACTACCTCTCATATTGAGTTCCATTGTCTCGTATAAGATAGAGTGTTACGTAGCAAGTGAACTGGGTTTAACTGACGTAGCAACAAAACGGCCAGGGCCATCACATCGTAGTGCATGCTTCGCTGGCTTCAACAGTCAACCGTCGTCTAATTTTCCGTCTATACCAGTTTCGGACGACCTAACCTCGTACAACTTGCCTGCCGACAATGGCGCTGTCATGGGAAAAACAGAAAGTTAAGCACGTCCTCTTGTCCCTGCTCTGCATACGTACAGTGTCACACAGGGTCAAAGGAGGCGTTAAACAGTGAATCCGCAAATATCTAGCGAAAAAACGATACGAGATACTACAGCATTCAACGTTCTTTTCGTTCTCTTGCTTTTTTTTATCATCAGAGCGAACTACAGAATATCTATATCATCATCATCCCATTGCTCTGCACAATTCGAGATATCCACAGGTGCGCGAAACGGCGGTTGGCCGGAAGGAGTTCGTTTAAATGCCCGCCATGCTTGGACGCCCCCAACGGCAATCCGGCTTGAGTTATATTACTGGCACTGTTTACGTGCCCGGCGCCATCAGTCGAGTTCTTTTGGCGTTGCTTATTCCCGACGAAGCGGACTCCAACGGTCGTTGCTTGAAGATGCACGTATCGACTTGTATCCGCTCTTGAAATCGCGCTTCGAGCCGAGCGAGCAGGGGAAATACCCTCATTTCAACGTTTTTACCCTTAGTCCAGTGGCTGTATTTATAATATGAGGAGATTCGGATATTTCGCCCCTGGTTTTACTCGGTCGTGTTGATACTGAAAAGCAAAGAACAACAAATCACCACTAAACAGAGCCTTATCATTACAAGTACTCGTTCTGTATCCGCTCTACCGTGGATGCATCGGAGTCCCATAACTTCGTTTAAATGGACCTCAGGTTGAGTCGTTCTGGAGCGTTGGCGCATCCTGTGCTTGAATGAATGACAGCAGTTGAAACTGTGAATGAGCTTGGTATGAGGCCAGCTATACATTCGCGTCTTCATTCATATGTAGATCCCGTCAAGTTGATTTGAATGCACTGCATGATGTATCTAAAAATAGATAAATAATATTGCGCCTTGCTGTCTCCTCCAGTACCCACCTCATGCGTAATAAGCTTAGTTAAGTGAGATCATCACATGCGTAACGTAGCGAACTTCCCCCGTTACGCTCCGACGTTGGCAACGCTCGTTTACAATCCAGGTCTAACAATTAAAATAGAAAAAAGGACGTTTATGTCGGTGTGTTCGATAGATTGATATGATTCTTTGCTGTGGATACCACTGAAGTGTAGTTCCTTTTGGTACAAACAGGAGTCCGCTATACTAGTACGTGTGTAGTATATGGGGTATAACGAAACCTCGTTTGCTGTGCGGGGGATGCTACGGAACCTTTTTCGCCGTTCGGATTTCCTCCTGCTCAATACTCTTGAACGATTTGCTGTTTTTTGGCAGACGTATTTTGTGTTTTATAGGTGGCTTTGTCATCGCACCATTTATGCGCGCTGAGCACGCATTGTCGTCTACTCCACCATATCAGCGGACTCCATTAAATATAAAACACTTCCTTGCTTTTTTGCCTCCTTCACCCCCGCCTCCCCAGCAATTTCTTTTCTCTCTCGTTTTTTTTTCAGCCAAATATCCTTGAAAGTTTACAGAGCTGATAACTTCACCGGTTGTGGCAGACTCGTCCTTCTGTTCGCGGGTATGGCTCAGCGCCGCATCACTCGTGCGTCGCGCCCAACAACCACCTATTATTGTTAGGCCTACATACACCGGTACGTATAAGAGTGCGTACTAGCATATGTCTATTGAAAAGAAGTCAGTATCTATGCGTGCTAACGCCGGACACAAATGCACAAACGATAACAACAGCAGCTGCAGCTGCGACTTTCGAAGCCGTCGAAGTTTTTTTTTCTTGTCAAAGATGGCTGTGTTCCCGTTCTCATGACGTCGAAACTTTTCGAATAGCCAGACCGGATGGGCAGGCTTCGCTCCCTCGTTCCTATTTTGCCTTAGTCGGCATGCATCTCGAAGGTGTTCAGCCAGCAAGTGAACTTAATAGGCCACTACCGACAGAAATGCCTGGGCCGGCAAGCAACCGTTCATCTCTCAAACACGGTGATTCTCTCTGGTCTAATATCGATAATAATAGTCGTGCCACCGGTTAAAGTCAAAACGGATAGCCACCAGTGGCATCACATCGCTGGACACAGACAGACCGAAAGCCAGACCTCTTTTTCGTCTAGGTCTTGAAGCTGGTAGGATGAACTGGGAAAAAAAAGGCTGTCACTGGTGATGACTTGCCTACGCTTTTTATTTGTTGTGCGTTGGTCCATCAATCCACCCGTGATTCAGCGCGTCCTTCCTCGAAGCCACGCGTCCACGTATTTTACTTTATCCGTGTCCGTATGGGATGGACCTGTAGTATCATGGCTAGCCGGGCAGATGGTAAATTTTGTTGTTATACTTTTCGGCGCGCCCACGATCTCACTCGACTATCGTTCGCTGTTCCGTTCAGGAACTATGGGGCATTGGCCAGTCGGGCGGAAAGATAGCCCAATGGACAGCCATGTCTAATCGTTGCCGCTAAGGCGCTACTTACCCCGTACCACCTCTACTACGGCTATGAATATTGCTACGATAAGCGGAGATATTATAGTTTCGTATAGGTGCACGCTGCCGTCAATGCTACTGTTGACACCGCTATCGCATCGTATCATCTCATAGCAGACGTTAGATCAGCGGAGTCAGCAGCTTGTATAGTGATAGCATGCCGGCAGTCCATATAGATACGGCATTAGCCGGTCGTGTCCATAGTGGATAATCGATTCGAATATGAAGGGTGCCCCCTGACGTCGTGAACCGGACATGTTGCCTCCGGCACAAAAACACACGGGCATAGAGCCTTAGTCTGTGTGAGTCGAGTAGCCGTTACCAGCTCCGGTAGAGATAAATAGCTGAGATGTACTTGATTTCAGCTCAACTGAGCGCTGACTAACTAGCTCGTATCAAGGTAGTGCTCACTAGGTTAGTGAGTATTTGGGAGGTTACCCTCAGACCTCCGAAGAAGGTACCCCACAACCTGTGAACTGTGCCCCTATCGACGATTAGGCCACTCCCAATATCCTTTTCGACATTGCCTTACTAGCGGCTGATTATTAAGGGGACGGACCCGGAGCCTTGCATCGTGTAAATTCTACCGGTGTATAACATAACACCACATAATCGTGACCACGTGACAATGTTTACGCATGAGATCCTTAGAAGAAGTTTGCGTATTTTGCGTTGATTGTTCCACACATCGTATGGATGTTGTGTGAAAACTTATTTTTTTCTCAGTATTCGTTAACCTATAGTATTACGATCGAGTCGCGCCCCATCGATAGGATACTCAGTTCTCGATTCTAACTCCTAGCAAGGATTTCCAGCCAGCGGCTTTTCCTCTACAAAACAGACGAATGGTTCAAAGTGAGTCCTGCTATACTAGCAACAGCTGTCTGGAAATGGTGTGGCGTTGACCGGTCTAGGGTAAGTGACCGTGGCGAACATAATACGACGCAGTCGATGTCTCGTATGTCGACTGCCGCAAAACGATACTCGCCAAGTGAGCTGCGTTTACCGTGAGCGCTTTCCGGAGCGACATCCTCGACGCTCACATACAAACGCATACAATTTGTATAGCATTATTCGATCATTATTATACGATTTTTTTTTATATATTTCTTTTAATTACATCCAATTGCTTCAGCTCTCGGGATCTGTCATTTCATATCGTCATCTCAAGTAGAAGACGAAGAAGTTGTGATTTGCTACGTGATCTTTTTGTCTTGGAAAGCTGCCTTCGAGAGCTTTCACGAGGGTTGAAATTTCTTTTAAAAGAATACACCTGTTGCATTTTCATTTAGTCCTGTAGGCAGTCTGGGAAGTATTGCGTGGCAAAAGGGTCCATAAGCAAAATACAGAGGTCTTTGAGGACACAGAGCTTAGGAGGCAGCTTTGAACTAAGCATGCCGCTTGACACGTAACAGCTTCCTGGCAGGACAAGCTCTGGAACCTGTAGACCGGCTAACTGCGTGTGACCGATACACGCTGAAGATTGTACGTCGATGAGACTGTGTTTCTACCGGTCACCTTTCGTCTCTTTGGCTGCTACCTATTTGCGTGTTCTAGCTCAAAGCGGCCCATTGGAATAGTATTGCGAAGCTAAACCCGTCCAAACCGTCGCACTTTTTGTCCTTGCGCGGTATCATTACGAGGGTGAATCTTCTGCTACTTGGCGTTTGCAAGATATCTGTTAGTCGTTCGGAAATTTTGTCTATGCTGACATGTCGCTTCGTTTTTTTTCATTACGATGACATAAACATGATAGCAGGTCATTACCAGTTATGTACTACTCATCTATCGTTGCTTAAGTAACAGGAGTGGTATGCTCGGTTACTGTATGAAATGGCCGATAATCGAATGTCATGATGCAACGCGCGGCAAAAACGAATGAAAAGGTGCGTGTCAATTGGGTAGAGGCGGTATCCTCTATCTGAGGGCTAAGCTTAGACGCGCTGGACGCGTATCTTGGACGTACCGTAATTGATCCCGATCCGTTTTCATTGGCGCTTCTAAATACTGAGATATTTAAGCCGATTTTCTGTCAGTGTCTTGTCCTGACGCTGATCCTGTGTGTTTTTTAGGGGACACTGCAAACAGAAAACACGCCAACTTACATTAAACACAAACGCGTGCAGTAGACTAGATAGCCGTATTGCTTCTTTTCCTGCAGTTTTCTAGCAGCTCGAAATCCAACCGTCGCTAACGAGGTTGAGTAAACGCGCTGCCGTTATCCCTATAGAGTTAAAACGATGAAGAGATTGCCTCGAGAAAGCACACATCGAATACAAAGGCTGAAGAAAATAGAGAGAGGAAAATATATCAATGGGATGTAATCTGAAGATATTTGCCTCTAGAAAGCCTCACTCCACCAACAGATGGAGTTCTTGAAATGACCTCTGCTCTATATAGTCACATATGATCCGTAGCGATTGTGTCACGAGAGGCTCCTCGAGTGCATTTGACTGTGTTTTGACGACAGCCCTCTTACGTCAGACGGCAAATGTTACATACTACATGATAGAACGTTCGAGGTATATATTAAACGAATTGAAGTTGACGGCCATTCTACCGTCGCCTTCCCCTGTGGCTCTGATCGTTGCTATAAACGTTATCAATTCATGTTGGTGACGGTAGCATCAGCTGTATCCATTTGTCAGCTGTTGACATTTCAATTTTGGTCGCTTTTGTGTATTCCCTCTTCGTACGATCCGTTTGGTTAGGATGCTGCTGAGATTTTTTACAGATTACGGCAACGTATGGGTTCCCTTTAACGCGAAAGTCCGTACTTTCAAATATGCCAACCGCAATGAGCGGTTTCCTGTTGCAAGTGGTTCCAGGAAACCGTCTAAGCTGTTGAACTTCATCATTATAGCAGGTACCCCACAGTATCAAGCAGACTCAGCATATCATTAGACATTTAACTATTAACCTTTCTTTAAAAGAAAAATAAGAAGGCCTACCAGGGCAGATCCGATTCTACTAATATTCCTATCGGCGCCTGTCTCTCCGGCATTCCAGACGTATGATGCGTATGACCACTTTCTACGCGCTTTGGCAGTTGTTACGGGTCGATCTGGCCTTCTTCCCAATCTCGTTGCCGAGTGGTCGATATCGCGGTTAGACCACGGGTTTATCGGCTATAACGGGACCACGCATTTGTTGGGCTGCGCTTGTGTTACAGACGTTGCCGTCGTGAGTTTCTTTTGCGTCCATCTCCGCCTCGTCCTGTACGGCCCCGCAGTGAGTCGTCAGCACGACGACTTGACGGCGTGTCTCATTCCATCGTATCGTCTCGCATTCCGTCAATGTGTCTCAGATGCTGCGGCTAAGTCTGCGTGCCCCGCAAGTCTCGCCAAAGGACGGGCATAAGCTGGAAAATGTCACCTCGTAATAGCGCCACAGACAGGGTCGGATAGGCGGCCAAGCAAAACACGAAAGGGTCAGAGCAAGTGTCAAAGAATTGAACTGAACGGACGACTACATCTAGAGAGATGATAATGCTGGCAGGCATCCTATCGACATATCTATGCTTCCGTTGACAACGACTGGCAAGAGCCCTTCTCGACTAGCTCCGTGAATCGTCTAGGATATCTATGATTACTCTTTAAGCCACCCGCTGCTATAATGTATAGTTTTAGGTACTGGTGATTGGATTTGTCTGTGCCATTGACGCGGCCGATCAGATCGGGGCATGGAGTTAGTAAGTAGAGCCGCTCAAATACAACGAATATCGTTGTCCATAGCATTGTAACCGAAGACGTCTAGGTGCGGACCCGAGAAGTCGTTTGCTTGAGATTACGTTAGCCACTCGAAGAGAGGTCCTTAACAAACCTAGCCTCAGATAAGCTGAATTTGGAGTGCATCCCATCGAATATTTGATGGCTGACGGCTATCGTTTTCGGGTACATGCAAAAAGACAACCACTCGTAAAAACATCGGCCACTTAATTGAGCCGAATAAATATATAAATCATAACAATTATGAGCGGTTCCGCGGTCACTTCCTGTCTGACGACAGCCACAGATACCAAATGCGTTTTAAACAGACGAGCACGACCGGAGTGATCCGTTGAGGGCCTGTGCTGCTACGTGTACCGGTATCATACCCAAATTTTAGTGTTCCCTTGTTCCTATTGTTAGATACCTGCTATTTTCCGATGATTTGTAAATATCAGACAGAGAGAAGGTAGTAGAAACGCTTGGTCGATATAAAATCTTGTATGCGCATCGCCATCATGAGAAAGCAAATGGTCAGTGTGCAAATTTTGCCGGATGAAACTGATATTTCGAATAGCTACTGTCTGTCAACGAAATGTAACCAAATAATAAATTTTGGATTTAATTATATTGTAATGTTCTTAAAGCAGCACCTAAAACAACCAATGGTTCGATTAGAATATCACGAAACAAAGATCAAAACCCGTAGTGAGAACATGTTCCGTAGCTTTGCTTTATCCAGACGTTTACCTTCGACAACCCCTCATCGCTTTGCCCAGACATTTATTTCGAACGTTAACTCGCTTGCAACATGACGTTGGCTACGTAACATAGATACGAGCGAAGATCAAGGTGCACACAGGGCGAGAGCGACGCCTAATCTATCGCTTATGGCGCCGCCCGTGCTAGTTATGCCGTGATGATCACCGTCGTTTCCATGCATCTGACAGCCGCTCACCCCAAAAATGGTGTCACGTTGTCTTCCGGAAGTAGCGGCATCCGGCATCTTGCCGCTGTGCATTTGCCGATTCGCTGTTTTAGCGGGGCACCGTCGACGCAAGTGACCAAGAAACGATTTCGCACCTAACTGCCTGGTGTAACTCGTTGTCGCTAGCGTCGAGCGGCTAGCTGCGAATTTGCGCAGCTGCTCTTGCCGTCGCTGTTGTTATTGTTACTGCTGTTGTCATTGTCGCCCCGTTTACTGTTACGCTCATTATCATCTCCTGCCAGGCATCATCGTACTAAAGGCAGACACTTAGGAGAAAGAAAGCCGCCCCAGTGGTATCGGCAGCAGTAAGATGGCAGACGTGGTCGTTCCTCGATAGTCGCCACCTATCTATAGCGTAGCTGGTTTGCGACAAGACCAGTCATGTACGGGTGGACAGTATCGGCGTCAGTAGCTGTTACTGAGCTAGGATCGATGAAAAACACCGAGCTAGCTCCAAAAAAAAGTAAACGAATAGACCGGGCGTAATAGCTCAAGACTCAATATGCAATGGCTGTGCGTGTGTGAAATCAGCTTTTTAGAAATAAGTATTCTACAGGTATATGCACATTTACAGGACCTATGTCGTCTCAGTAGTGCTGGATACTCGCCGTTGGTCTGGCACTCGTGTATATTATCATTCCAATTGGAGCTCCTGAAGGGATCAAAATGAACGCTAACATTAGCAGATGCTAGAGGGAGATGGTGGTACGAAAAATTGTTAGGAAAGCTACTAGTCTTTGTCGTAACGGTTATATATGAGGTTTACGCATCTACAGATACGTACGTGAACCAGCACGGTATTAGCCAATAGTTATTAAAATTACGAGCTTAGTTATATGTTTGAGTTCGAATAAAACAGTGCTGCCAGAACGGTGGCAAAAAAATGCGCCAGATAAGCTGTGGCCCACGAAAACGGCTGAGAACAATCACTTATATAGGTAGTCTATCTTTCTTTCTATGCTGTAAAATGTGAAACATTTTCAAACGGAACGTTATCAATCACGTAGATGACGTTTAATGAGTACGAATAGTTTTTTTGGCTTTGCTTCTCGTCTCGTCTCCACCGTGCATCGCCGTGGCGTAACATTAAAGTATCTTTGCTATAGACGAGATCGGATCTAGCATCGGCATGTTATGGTAAAATGCGATAGGTGCACCCCCCACCGGACTCCATGGAACTGAACCTCAGTCAACGTCAAATAAACGTACGTGGATTGGTCACGTCAAATGAGCGTGAGTGGATCTCTCGTCATACACGTCGGCACGAATTAGAGGATTATAAGATAAATGGGAACATTACGATAGCATTCGAGATCATGACCCGTAGGTAGCAGGCCAGCAGACGGTTTCGGCAAGCTTACCCGCTTATAGTAGTATAAATAGCGAAGACGCTTTCGTAGCAAACTGGGAGATGAGAAACACGCCCTATAGTTGCTGCGTACGACGAACCGATAACGGAAACCGCAATCATGATCACCACTGCGTATGGACCCATTAGCCCCATGTCCATCCACCACAATCGACATTATAGCAATATTACGTTATTATTGCAGCGGTTACTGTTGCTACCGTCGTGGACAAGATCAGCCCGTGCTAACAGTATCGGAAAGGAAGCACACTAGGACATGAGCGTCGGCGTACGCAGCGTGATACCAGCAACGTCCCCGCCACAACTACACAAACGGATCTAGCCAGAGAGATTAAGAGGAAAAAATAGAAGAGAGGTGTTGGCCAAAACGGAAAAATTGTCACTATTCTTCACTTGCGGCTGATGGGGCGCAAGGAGTACTGTCTGCGCTGGCACGACTCCTGCGTTCCTCACGATTACTATTCTAACGACCTCCATACGGGATCGGTCAGAGTACCGCGTGACCAATCTGCCTCCCGCATTTACTTGTTCTTTGTCTGACACTGTCTATCCGTCTGCTTGGCTCTTCATGAACTGTCTATTGAAGCGGTATTGGCTATCACTGCTCGGCGATCGTTTTTCGTATGTCGTCGTTTCCACGTCTACACATTTAAGCCGAAGGCAGCTGCGACGTTAGACGCTCACGGCGGAAGTGGTTGGATCGTTTACCGTTCTCTCGTTCATCCTTTCCGTTTCTTCGCTCTCACGCATCCCTTGATTGTGTCATCTGGGCTCCCTCCGTACAAATTTCATCGCTTGCTCACCTCGACGGGCCGGTAAATAGGCGGGCACAACGTGAACGTACAAAATGAGTATCTATGATACGTCTGTGTTTACGCCGACAATCAGCCGCAGCAGCGATTTCTATCGCTGTAAGGCTCTGTGCGTTTTGGTGCAGCTCCATGCCATTGCAATGATGTGTCACCCAAATCGCTACAACGTCCTTGTTTCTAGCGACGACAGGGTCCAGATTGCTGGCCTTATCCTCGTCGCTTTGTTCCGTAAATCTCATCTGTTTCGAGCGAAAAAAATGCGGCGATTTTCAGTATTTTTTTTTTTTGTCGCCAACGATGACGACGACAACGACGACGCTGATGGTTTTTACAATCGAAGCCATAGAAGCAAACGTCTTATTTCGCTGTTATTGGTTGATTGTACAACAAGCGCATTGACGAGAACGTGAGATGCCAAACACGCCTAGAGAACAGGCGGTATGGATCTCCTAAATAGTGATATCTGCCTAGAAAAACGGAACTCATTGAGTTCCGTTAGCAGTTAGCAGAGAGGCAGTTGGTAATTCTAATAGGTATGTATATAGATGCTTTTCGATAGGTGGCGTCCTGCGAGGGAGCAACCTTGTCGGCGGCAAAACGAGAAACTCGGTCGATTCGCTGCTTGTGACACAGCACTAAACAAGCCGTAAAAAAGGTCAACATCACAAATCGAGCGAAAGCCGGTCGAATAGGACATAAAAGGACAGACAGTAAATTGGGAGATATTGAGCAGTGTTAAGTGGCCGAGTTGATCCCTTCTTCACTTCTTCCATGATCTCCCACACCACGTCTCGTATCGGAGCCTACAGCGTTAGGTGGCATGACATACCGCCGTCAATAGAAGGCTCTCCGTCATACCTCTCGCCATCCACCGGCACTGCCAAGACAACAGCAACACAACAGATTAGGAAAATTATTCCTAATCTCAGTGGCAGGTCTGTTCGCTTAAACAAACGCTAACGTTTCTCACCTCTAGCTGACTCAGCAATGTGGTTAAATCGGCTAAAAGCCGTTCGTGGGGAGGCGGGTAAAAGGTAGACGATAGATGCATTTATATCTGTCGTGACGACATGGATCGACTGAACGACGTGCTCCGCTTTTTTCTAATATAGCGGCACCACGAAAGGGAACGCTGCAACGTGTTTCTACCTGATATCGGTGCTACCGTAAACGTGGTGGCTGTCACCATCACTGGCTGCCTTTCGGTAGTAAGCAGCATCCATTTCCGCCCTTTCTGGCAAGCCACTGTATCCTGACTGATGTAATCACCGTAATCTCGTTTATTATGGGCTGTCCTACTGCCAATAGGGAAACCTGTGGGACTACAGTACTTCCAGTATGATACCGCTGGCGTAATCAAGAAGAAATAGATGTATATGTAGGAAAAGGGAGAAAGAACATATTAAAAGACGTTCACATGATTCTACATTGTTCTTTAGAGCGTTGTTATTTTCTGCTCTCTTAGATAGGTTTTATTTGGCTGGCATTTTCTAACTAGCCCCCGTGGGCTAAGCTAATCTCAGGGATACGTTGTAGTCTAGGTTCGAACTTGGGCGTAGAAAGACAGACTTCGTTTCGTACTGGAAACCAGCCATTTTCAGCCAGACGGAATGGCTACAGCGATACCGGATTTAAAACTCGAAACATAGAGGTATTTGCTAACCAACATATGCATGCAGTTGGACCGCACCATTGGTCATGATATTCGTATGTCTTTTACGGATCAACACTTTATATTAACGAAATACGTTCTCTTGTTTCTATTGATTACTTCGTTATTGGTGTTTCAGGGATGGAAACAAATATTACGTTGTGGCAGTTTCTACTTGAGCTGCTAGTTTCCAATCAGCATCGACATATCATCTCGTGGACGAATAATGAGGGTGAATTTAAGCTTATCAATGCCGAAGAGGTTGCACGACTATGGGGTTTACGCAAGAACAAACACAATATGAATTATGACAAGCTTTCCCGCGCGCTCAGGTAAGACGGTATCCGAAGTATTTGGCGCAAAACACCTTTACTCGTTCCATGTCTTTATTCGTTCTCCTCTATAGTTGTTTTATGCAGATGAGTGTTGATATAGGATCAATTAACGCGTAACTGTTTGAACGTTTGACTAGCAAGCCCGTGCGTTTGTTGATGTGCTGCGCGGGGGACCTTGTGACTTGGTCTTTTCCCTTACCTTATTTACCTCTCTCTCTCTCTCTCTCTCTTTCTCTCTGCCTCTTACTACTAGGTACTACTACGACAAGAACATTATCAAGAAGGTGTTAGGCCAGAAGTTTGTCTACCGGTTCGTCACGTTCCCCGAAGTTGTGAAGACGGAAAACAAGATCCCGTTCCATGTGAAGATGGAGTCAATTTCGTCGCAGCCCTCACCCCCGTATAGTTCTGAGTCGTACTCGCCCGGTGGGTACTCACCGCAGCGGATCGCGTCATACAGTTACCCAGCCGTGCCTCAGCCATCAAGTCCTCGCCAGGCTGAGGTCCGACAGGCGGCGATGCAGGCGGCGATGAACTACCAGCATGCCATCAAACTGGGTGAATATGAACACCAGATAAAGATGGCAGCCGCTTACCAGCAGCAGCTCGAGCAACAGCAACAGCAGCAGCAGCAGCAGCATCACCAGCAACAGCAACAGCAGCAGGTGGAACTTCAGCTGCAAAGGCGAGCGAATGAAGACCAGACAAGTCCACCGCCTCCACCTCAGGTGGCTCCCCAGATGCCTCCTCAGATCAAGAGCGAACCAGCTAGCGCCGACGACGCTGAAGATCTAAGTGTCCGACCTCGTGACCGAACAGGTTCGGATAGCTCTGTTCATACAGGTAAAGCGGGCGGGATTTCGGAGCACGGCGCCTGGAATCTCAGCGCTCGAAAGCGCTCAGTCGATGAGGGACGCAAACCTGATGAGGTCAGCTCCAGTCAGTCACAGTCATCCGGCCTTCAACCAACCTCTCCGCTACCCATCCACAAAAAAATCAAACAGGCCATGATTGCGCAGATGCAGGCTGCCTCGCAGAACGAGTCGGATACGGACAGCTGTTCCAGTCCGAAATCTTCTAGCTCTTCAACGGTACCCTCTGTATCCGTGATCAAGTGCAAACCAAAACCACCTCCTATTCCGGTACCCCCATCGCCACTGAACGCGAAGATGCCTTCGCTGCAGACACCCATAATGACTTTCACCAGCCCGTTCTTGCCGAATCAGCAGACGGTCCCAAAGGCACCAACCTCGCAGACACAGCCTGCTCTCGTGCCAACCTTTTATCCCATGTCACCGGGGTTGCCGTTCCCTTCACCCAGATACTCCTCAAGCAGCTCATCGCCAACACATTTTCAATTTCCTGCTAGTGGACTGCCGTTTGCCGGCTTCCCCCCGCTAAGTCCCTTCCCAAACCCTCCATATTCGCCTTTTGAGCTGCCGGCAGTGATCTTCTCGCCGACGAAATCCATACCAGTACTACAGTAACTTTGTAGACAGAGGCGAACATGGATTGTCAATGAAACGTTTACAAACATAAATAGTTTTGTATATAAGTTGTCATAGAGTAACGGCAAAGGACAAAGAATAATAGGGAGTACGATTACCTAATACTCTGAAATTATTCGCTTATAAGTAGGGACAATACATATATACCTGAATATCACAGCCGTAGCAAACGAAACGAAAAAAAAAAACAACGACCTCATTATATATATAATGGGAAAGAAAGCCACAGTGAAAATCATAGATACAGGGGAGCAAGGACTATTTTTGAGGAAGGATCACTCTTCGACGCTGTGTCTATTCTCTCTAACTGTAGCCTTGCGAGGCTGATCTCAAAATTCGTCCATTTCTTTCGTTGTCTGTTTGATCGTAATATTTCGTGTCTCTTTTGCTCGTTTGTTACGTACGTACGCGTTTAGTTGATTTTTCTCGACCCGTTGTATTCTACCCGTCTCTTGTCAACTAAAAACCTGCGGACCCATAACAAGAGAACCCTATTCGCAGCCAACCTCGCTCCCCCAATAAATGCATGAATCAATAAATTGCTTCTTCCAAAGTCGTATTTAGCACGAGTGCACTAGTTTGTGTGGAAACAAAGAGATCTAATGCCCTACACGCGACCTGTGATGGCTTCGCTGCAACGCTGGCATACAGAGCCCATGCGGCGTAGCAGAGCGTTTCTTCATTGATGCAGTTGAGCGGGACTAGCAACTGTCGTATGCAGGCCTCGTAGGCCTCCGTCTTACACGATATCTATCCAAATATACATAACAACATGCGTAGAGTGCGACAGATAGACGAATGTCGAATAGCTAACTCTTCAGCGGTCCCGCTTTGTCTGCATTGTGAGGGGAAAGGACGCGATTTCGCGTTTTAATTCTACCCAGTCAATCAATTTGGTGTTACTTGAATAGGGAATAGTAGCGCTTCTGATAATCGGAGTGATACAGATATTGCAAATGGTGATCATGGTGACGATACAGAATCTCGGTAGCGGCAAGCCGCATGAAGTAACGGCCTTTACTAACGGGAAGGACTCAGCAGCTGTCTGATGCGCTGTAGGCGTGCGAAACGCGAAATAAGCTTCGCGTGTATATGCTAATTAGAGTAGGTCATATATGATTGAGCCTTAACACAGCAGGTCGCGCAGTCATTCAGAAAACTAGCCCTGAATGTTAACGATAACCATAAAAGAAGCGAATGTAGTGGATATATAGAAAATGGATAACCCAAAAAACTAACTGAATTGCTATCATCGTTGTGAACAAGCGTTGCGAATCATAGAACCTTTGTTACACGTACACATACATGTATATAGGAAATGTACATATATAAATACATATATATATATATATAAAAAATTTCATATACACATAGATATAGATACATTTATATATAGAGAAAGATGACGAGCATAGACGAGACCAGGAAGCGCTAGGTAAGACCGAGCGCAGCTCCCCTGGAAAAGAAGAAGTTCTCCAGGGGAGGGACAGGTCACTGATAGAAGGATAAAAATGCGACATCCCGTGTTGCGACATCGTCGTCTTTGTTTGTTTAATGTCTGAATCATGTCGCATCAGACATATGTCATATATTCGTTCACCGTTCGATTGTAGACTAGCCACACACGCAACATAAAAAATAGACGATCAATAACACGGAAGCATTTTTGAAACTGGGCAGACATTGCGAATCAACCGTCACAACTACACACATATGTAATACAATTATATTCTTTTAGACGTCACATCAACCCTATAATCCTTTTTTTCTATCACCGTAATCCGCTTTGCGTACAGTATACACAGAGACCCCAAATGCATCCAACCCATCGTCGTTCAGGCGAGTAACCCCCGGCAAACGCTACAAATGTTACAGTTGTTTGTTCTCACTATTGCGAAGGTGGAGAAAACAGGAGGTAAAAGAACTGAATGAAATATATATATATTCAACACTTAATTATATATATAGTTAAGTGTTTATACAGGGCGGTCTTGAAAGCTGTGACGTTATGAAGAGGAACAGAGGCTACATGCTGCGCGCCGACATTGGCTACTAACGATGACAATGGAACAAGACTTTTACCATTTTTCGTTGAGACTTTGTTGGATTAGCAAAAATAGCGGACTTCGATGGATCGGCCTAGGTGGATCTATATCAATTTGAGCGTTGATGTTAAAGAACGAAACCTTAAATAAAAACCTAGTAGATTCACTGCCGATAGTTTCAACGATTATACTCCCTTTGCGCTCGGTTTATAACGCACTGTCCAGTCTAGATAAAATACGGGGACGCTGCGCACCGTGCGGCAACTATTTCACGGTTTTCTCTCTACGATAGATCAGTTATGTAGGAGCACGACGATGGCCAGTGTATTTTAATAAATTGACGTTGATAAGTTGTTCTGTACAGTTCTGTACCTCATGATATAATTAAACCGGTCAGACCAATGGGAAACTACCGATGTTTATAAGCAATGAGTATAAATAAATTTTATATGAATATAAATCTCCATATATATATATATATATATATATATATATATATATTAGCTATAAGAGAGAGCGAGAGTGAATATATGAGGAAATATGTTGAAGTGTATTGAAATCAGAGGAAATCATCTGAGAAACGAGTGTATGTCAAATAAAAATATTTTTTTCCAATGTTTTAAACGAGTTGTCTTCTACGGGCTCTAGGTTAATGTTAGTGTTTCTGGCACTTGTGAGGTAACGCTTCATCGCCGTTTAATTCTGAAATAAATACTCGTTTATATCTTTTACGCTTACGCTTTTGCACAGAAAATCACCGAAATTTAAATACAAAAATCTTCTTTGAACGACGGCGGAGCGCCACTTCTCGGACGTTTATATATATATAAGAAAAGGTTGGGTTATATGGACCAAAATTTGCTTAACCGTACGATCGAAAACAACTGCAAGCTATATGAACGATTGATGATTTCGTGCGAAGATGTTAGCCATTTAGGGAAGACAAGGAGAAATACGTTTCTATCTGACGAGGCTGTGATTATCACTAGCGAACACAATGCTTTATAAGTATTCAATATCTAGTTCGATAGAACTTATAATTTTGCTACCATAGACCCATATGAATTTTTGTTGTGCACTCGAAAGCTGTTTTGGGAATGACCCACGTACAGGCACGTCCACCGTAACGATAAATTCACTAAAAACCTTTTCAAAAGTAACCACGTGTGATATATCGCTGACTCCAACGACATATGGTGCAAAGCATGCGATACTTTATTATAACTGGACATATACACATATACGAGTGGCCCATATTGCCCCATCTCACCCTTGCCCGTCTAATGTTTAGTAATAAACTTTAAAATAACCACTTTTATAAAACGTAACTTGCTTTCTGTTTGTTTCTTACAATGTAACTTTATGTAAAAAAGTATGGCGATGATAATTTTGCTTATTCATTATTAAGAAAAAGTTTAGTGGAACATAGCTGTTCCCAAATAGCCGCACTTTTTGAAATTCGATTAAACTGAAACATCTAGTTATACGAATCTCACCTAATTTCTAAGCCATGTACACATTCTATATATATATACATATATATATATATATATATAGCACGGAGTTTTAGCACCTACGCGACTTAGAATCTATTGGATAAAGGATAGGTTTGAAACGGACTGAGCTTTATTGAGAAGTTAAAGCGAAATAGCCCAAGAAGCTAGAAGACAATTAAACCAACTGCCCATCGAATTTTGCCACGCTGTAGATAAAAAAAAAGTTACGTTTCAACATTACATGCTACATGCTATCAATTAAGGTGAGCCGGATCGAAGAAAACGACATTGTGAAGGGCATTTGGGAAAATATGAACAGAATACGTAGTTGTCGCAGAAGATTGCTTGGGACGATGAAGCTATATTAAAACTAGATAATCCAATTAATAGACCTGTCTGTACTTGCTGGGCAATTGTAAATCCACGTATTACATAGGAATGCTACGTAAATTTACCAGGAATCACAGTGTCTGGTGATATTGAAGGCAAAAAGTTAATGAGGCCATCGTTTTTTGACAGTACAGTGACCGTTGGCGATCACTCGAATTCATAATGCAGGAGAAGATTTTGATGAGGATCTTTCTACAGATGAGTTCGTCGAAGAGATCCCATTGAATATTCAGTCTGTTCCCCAAACCTGATGCTAAAGATAAATCTACGCCAGAAAGCCGAAGACACTGGAAGATTCAAAAGCTGCAGTTACCTGAGAACGCGCCAAAGTACCGAATGAAATGTTTGCTAAAGCTTGTGAATCGAGCTGAACGGTAATCATTTTGAAAATCTGTGGTTTACGGTAACCCGAAAAGTTATTGTAGATTTTTACACAATTTAAACATTGATTATATGTAAATAAAAACTGCATTTATAACCATTTAAACGATCTATATGTAGTATATATAAAATCTAATTAGGTCAGCATTGGAATAGTCAAACCGAGATTTTTTCACTTCACAAATATCTTCCCTAATACCTTGAAAATATGTATAATTATATATGAGCACCTCCCTATACGATGCATAATATATATATATATATATATATATATATATGTAAATAACACGCATCCTGAGTACTTAGCTAACTGGACTATATATATATGCGCAGTGCCCACATAAATTTGTTGCAACCGAGACGAAATTGTGGTATATTTTAAGCCAACCTAAATCGTTTGCTTTCTATTTCGATTTGTGAAATTAGAGATCAAAAAACCCTTTTATTGACAAAAATGATCAAGAATGAAAGAATGTGCAACTCATACTATCTATTCAGTAGAGATAATAGTAGAGATAAATAGCAAATTCATGCGCACGTGCACAGATAAGATCTAAGCCTTCGGTCTGACGTTGGAGCTACGAACGATTGGAAGGTTGAAAATAGCTTGAAAGCTGTCGCCAGGGGAAAGATGGATACGTTATGGTTAAAGTTACTACTACGCGTGCGACGTGGAACGTCGTACATGTGGTAGCAGCTTCATCAATCAGCAATTCGGGCGTATAAACACGGAAAATAAAGCATCTTTACTACTGTTTTTCTTTTTCTCTTTATAACAGGCATTTACTGCGAGGATACGAAAAAAGGCAGAACATGTATGGACTAGTGTCCTTTGTACGGGTCAGATAAATTAACACAGGTTACCAAGATCGTCGAACTTCTATGAAATAATATTGTTGCAAGTTCCATGAAATACGCTTGATTTTTTCCAATGAAACTAGTAGGATGTTCTTGTTCTCTTTTTTAGTTAACCGTTTAGGCTATTGTTTAACCTAGATCAGCATATCAGCGATATAAACAAGATAATTAGAGATTGTTGTAGACATGCAGGAACTTGATTGGCTTGAACCCTAATTGCGGATTGTATTATGTTACAATTGTTACAACGCAACTATCCAAATGTCTGTATAGAAATAGAACAAAAGCGTTAGCTGTGATTCGTTTTTCTAAAATGAAATTTATATATATATTAAAAACGAAAACAGGAGCTCGCAGTAGGGATTATATCGAAAGACTTGAATCTTGAACGAATACAGACCCGTTCATCTAAAGGATGCAATTTTTAAGCTACTGATATATTTTCAGTTGGTACGGAACCCAAAATGACCTAGCATTACTGTCACATAGTTATAAAGGCGCCCGAGAGGTTTTCATAGTTATGCACATAAAAACATGTTTCGGTGTAGACCGGAAGCTCAGCTCTATGCACAGCCACTAATTCGTACAAATCACCTGTTAATGACAATTAGAAGTGTGTATGTCAATGACTATTATTTTGTACGTAATGGCAATTGTTTTCAATCGTTTCGCTCCCGACATCTCTTCCGATAGGTGAGGATATCGAGGCCCATAGAGAACTTTAAGTAACGCAGAATTCTTCGAGACCTTCGACAATGGGGCTTTTGCTCGACAGGTGTCGACCTGCACTTGGATAGTACTCATGTATTTTATTTCTATAAACAGAAATGAAGCTCTGGACCATTCCTATCGCGTCTACTGAAACGTGCGGCCGGGTGGTTTATGGATAGTGCATTAGATTTAATAAAGTAGTAACTTTCTATAGTGTGCTTGTAGCTGAAACGTTCCATGGGTGAACGTGGTCTATGCTTTCTCGAAAATATATAAATAGTGCTTGATAATATAGTGAGTCGACTCGATACTGACAAACTGAATAAACTAGAGTTAGCTTGTTCATTATGTAGCATGCAACGTTTAACGCAATAGTGGCTGGGGTGGAGTTGTGCGGGTTGTTGAGTCGAGGCTGAGAAAAATACAACCAATGATCTTTCTACCGTAATTTATGCTATGATATCGAACGATTATGAAGTTTATTAAGGTTATTGCAGTTATTCTATTGTAAACTGTTTCTCTGCAATACGTTGTCAACATAAAATATTCCAGTTACAAAGCCATTCCGGTACATGATTAAGTAAGCGATCGATATGCGTTTTCCACTATAATTTCATATAGATAGAACTCGCTTGGTTGCTGTTGCCCCTTCACCACCCATTCCCTATGGCGACATGCCAAGCAACTTACTGATCGCAAGCGGTCGGGGCAGCTACAACATTGTAAATTTCTCAGGTTAACAATACGTTTTTGTACGATGTTCCATGAATACGGATTTACCCATACTCAGTTTTATTGGCTCGTGTCTTCCCAGTCACCTTCGGCTTAATTTAGGTATATATGAACAACAGCGTATGTTCAGAAAGCTTTGCCATCGAGCCTACGAATAGTAACGTATGCATCGAATGAAACAATTATCTATCACTGGATAAAGATTACTCTGTTTCGTTTGCTATACGCTTGATGCTACGTGTGGTCATGGCACATGGTCGAAGTAGGCATATTATGTCGATTGAGGCTGTATAGTTCCGGTGGCGGAAATCATTAAGTCCTTTCCTTGTAGCGCCATACAAACATTTCGATCCAAGTTCGACTAATTTTTCGGCAAATTTTAAATGGTTTCTTTTTTTGCCCCTTCACTTCCGCTGGCCGTTGCAGTGCCTGTCTCGTACGAACTGGTGCTTAACCTTTCTAATTCAAATTTAGGCGGTAAATTTAGCATCCAGCTAAACTAGCCGCCGGCCAAGACAATAGTAGTTACTTCATCATCGATGGATGATTCAGATCTGTGAATGCAATATGTCACAATGAATAGTATGTAACGCTACAGCTCTTCATGCGGTCTCGCAAAAGTTCAAGTTTCGTAGCAAACCATCACAGTTATCTAACCTAAATTATCTCTTTAATTCAACGTACCCAGTCATTATTTATTACTGGATAAAATCAGTCATTTGAACACATTTCGATTGGTATCGTTTTTAATATCCGAAAATTGATGCTGTATTGCCTTGCATTGCATTGCAACACTGCATTACTTCATGTGGTACGTGTATTTCAGTTGAACAATACGTCATTGACTATTAAATACATTGTGATAACCTCTTTCACTCCTTTTGTTATTGTTTCCATAGTAGTAAAGCACAAACTTAAACCCGGCATGAAAATACTGATCGTTGTTCTAAAAGCTATCGGCTACTTAAACCGGCAGTCTTAGACTACTGAATACAAATGTCATGATATATTGACTCGAGCGATTCATCATTTCGAGTGTTCCGCTGAGCTCGTGAAACGCTTTGGAGAAACACTTCCCAAAGTCATATATATATAGCTACTTGATAGTGTTTTGTGAAGGTCCTTGCCTGTATAAGGCATGCAGATATCTACGAGCCCATGAGGTTTGAATCACGAAGAACAAAATGGAGATAAGCGTGACTCAGTTCTTGTGGTTGAAGAATAACTCGTACTTCGTTTGGGGTTATGCTAAAAGAAGCATACTCTCACGTCACACGGAACTTTGCCGTTAGTAGTTGAGTAATGATGTGTAAGGTAAGCAATGTGCAAGATCCACAAAGCCGTTCTTTCATGCTCCTTTCAACTGAAAATGTGTTCGTCATTTATAACAAGGTTTGGGTAGGTGATTGTTTAAAACGTACTTGCTGTTTATTGCGGCAAGTTCGTCACCCGAATTTTAAAATGAACAAAGCTTCTCTCTAAACAGCGTAACAATGTTTATCCTAAATAGGATCAGATTATTCCTATTCCTAGGAAATTGCTGAGGGATAGCAAAATAGTGAAGTTTGGTTTATGCTGTAGTCTACTAATATTTTTATCACTAATATTACTGCCGTTATTATTGCGAGGTCAAGTCTTTTTATTATAATAGAGTGTGTCGTTGTTGCCTAATTAGACCATGTATCGAGTACCCCCGACTTTGATTAAATATACGATTATTTTTACGTTCAACTAGCGGATCTACACGTCCACTGACATGTAAGGAAACCCTTAGGAACGAGAAAATTCAAGTAGGAACTAAGGCCCAGAAATGTATATACGTGTGTCAGAGACAATAACAACAACCAAACGCTTCCGGATAGCACATGCGCTCAGACTCGCATCACTCAGATTTTTTGCTGGCTAGTTATTCCATCTAACTGACAACGCGCATCTGATTCATTTTCCGGTGGCACAAAAATTTATTTAGCACTTATAATTTGTATGATTATTTATTTCAACTAGCAAATTTGTAAGTAAGCAATCGCATCGATTAGTAGCAAGCATTAATAGAGGAATCATTAACGATGAACACTTACTGGTAAGGGTTTTGCAAACAAATTTTTTACCTGAAACAAACGCAACTTACTGAGTATAGAGCTATGTACTGGATCCGTAAATTTAGTAGCTATTTTTTTCGATACATCTTTAATCTTGTCGAGCGTTCTATCAAATGATATCTTTTTGATATTTCTCTAAAGTACCATGTTATACATAGAGACTATTTGCAGTTTATCGATAGGCAAGTATACGCTATTTTCTCCTTTTTCTTCTGTCTTTTTTCATGGGCTGTGTGTGTATGGGTTGATGAATTTTCCGGCTGTCAGTAACTAATTATTGATTGGTTCATCGATACACATATAGGCACAGAGAGGATCGTACCCGGACAGCACCCGTGTTATTACCACGCAAACGCCGAAAGTATTTCTGCTAAATCGTTTTGCTTGGGTGGGAGATAAGACGTCGCAGGTGGGCTAAGACAAGGATTTTCGTTACAATTCCCTCTCTAAGTAGGAATATGTGTGCGATTGTTCGGTCGTACTGGTCGTTCAAAAATAGCCATATCGGTGGCGGGGGCGACGGCGGCTGTGATACGCCCTACCTGAAGCAGCGTTCCAACAGTGGCAACGTCACCGGCGAGAGCAGTACACAGCTGAACGCGAAACTGATGTGAGAAAATCGATACGCCTCTGTGTTTCTGTTTGTATAGATGTATTTGTGCGTTCCTGTTTTTGTTCGCTCATCTGTGTGTATACGTAATACAGAGCGCGGTGCAGGAAGCGTTTTGGACCGAGAAGTTGCTGACTCGTCACCTCCGTAAAAAAATAGATTACTATAATCGTATGCTTACGGTTGTGATTCTCGTGCAGTCATGGCTAGCATTGTTATTGTTAACGCTAATATCTCCGTCTGATATTGTCATTGTTGTATACGTAGATACCGACTACCGTTTAAAGCTACTGTCTTACTGGCTTTGGCTGAATTGACGGTGGATACCGGTGTACACAGACGCTAACTGACAAAACGAGGACAAGATGAACAAACATGTGGTCCTTCATGGACAAGGGCCTGTTTATAGCTGTTGTTGATGGTGGTGCTGCTGCTGTCCTTATTGCCTTCGGGATGGAGCTGGCTCTTAATTCGAAGCTCCGCCCACAGCACGTGTGAAAAGTAGCGGCAATCCACCCTGACAAAGTGCCGCGTCCTCAACCTGTAGGGCGATTAACAGATACCCACTCGTAGACACACACGTACGCCAAGTGCACGACAACTTGCGAGCATTCTGTACAGAGCAGTGAGCGACTACAGAGAGCTGTGCTCCAATTGTCCTGTGAGTGCCATTTTCATAACCAGCACAGCCAGCAAGTACGCGAATTTAGCCTGTCCGCCAGCTTAAAAACTCCAAGGACATCAGTAGTTTTGCCATGTCCTTCTCTTTGCAACACTGGAAGGCAACGTTGTCTTAGTTGCAAAACACCATATGACTCAGCACCAAGTTCCAATCTCGTCTGTATGAAAGGGCCGTTTAACATGTGCGAACGTTGTTTCTTTTTGTGTGCGTGTTTGTATGTTAAATAGGCTAACCTAAGCTAAGCGACCGTCAATGATGTTTGACCTTGTCCAAGAGAAGGCTAGAAAGGCTGTGAAAATTACAGGGGGGGCCTTGCTGAACGATCGAAGAGACTTGCAGACAAGTACGTGCCAGCGGACGTGCGCCTGAAAAACAGAAATACTCTTCGCAGGTTTTCCTTGTTTATGTCCTGCTAAATGCAATGGAAATGGAAAGGGGGATGAAATTGGAAAAAAAAGTATCAGCGTCATAGCGTTACAACTACAGCGGCGGATTCAATATAACTAAAATGAGATGAAGCATTAGTAATGTATCCTTAAAATGCTTGACACCTTTTGTCACTCCCTAAAGTAAGAGATGCTTGCTAAGTTCCTGTAACTTCCTTCGGATGAATCCGTCATTTTTTTAAGATGTCGTGTTTCGCATGACAAGTACAGTCTCGTATTTGCGTAAAACTCTATAGAACGCAATATGCGTGTACAAGAGGCAAACTTGAGCCATAAAGTGGAACTTTAAGAAAATTCGAGACCTGATTGCACAATCACTTTTTGCTAGTTATTTTTTTAAAGAACTGTTCTTGTGATCGATTTGAATTTCTGGGCATTAATTACAGCAGAACGCTTTACAGAAATCTTTGAAAGCAAATGAACACTCGGTATAATGTCGTATATAGATTATGCGATCAGAATTGACGCGAAACATTTCTAGCAAAAAAGGGATGTTTTATTTGTTTCCTATTGGACATCTTTTCACATACAAGAACTACCTCGAATTTCCAAGAGAAAAGTGAACAGACTTTGTTACACAGCACAGTTTGTGCCTGTAACGAACGAAAGATGGGGGCGTAGGGCGAGAAATGGGCCTGTCGTTAAATGCGTTACGGGGAGTTCGACGTGCTTCATTTTCTGGGAACGAGGTATAATCGAAGTGGCTCGATGTCACCGGTAATGATACGGACAAAATTCCGCTAAGTTTAGCTTTTGAAAAGTAGAAAAGGTACGATGTAAGAATTTTCGGAATAAGCGTCATTATGCGGCTATGGGCTTTGTCAGTATTGGGTGACTATGTCTGACAGAAATACTCGCACACGTCCATTCTGCCTGCCAGTATGGCTGCATTGAATACAACTAATTAACAATGTTCGTAGCTTCCATTGAAACCGCCGACGAGCTTATGCATAGACAAGATTGTTTATCTATACGAAGGGTTGTTATACATTAGGGTTCGAATAGAATTTGGATAAGTACAGTCAATAAGATCGCTATTCCTAACGTGATGCTAGCGCAACATGTGGTACTTCCACAGATATTCCAGGCACGGCTTTGACGCTCACAGGCGAATGACGTTTCTCACATTAATCTAGACCGCATCGACGGCGCAGATCGTTCAAAAAAAGCCATAGAAAAGTCATGCTCTCAAAATGTTCTAAAGAAGTATTAAAAGACTGAACTTTCCGTTAGCCCGATCCAAAGCAGCAAACCCGAGCAAAGGGAGACTGATCATCCAATACGTGACCGCTCCGGTCGATATATTTTCATACTTCTAATGATTTAGCGACAATTAAGTAAACAGTAAAGTAGTGGCAGCCATGACAGCTTTGGCTGACGCTGCTGCCATTGCTATCGTTCCGCCACAAGATCTCCTCTCAAGAGATGGAAACATGTCGTTAACTTGTAGGGGACAGTCTTTCCTCGAAAAGCTCTCGGTCCGTGCCCCTTGTTATAGGCTGTCACTTCGCCCCATATAGTGCAAACAGTTCGCTTTTATTCGTTTATGCTTCGATAAATTTGCGATAAATCAAAATGGCCAAGTTAGTCACAGGCGAAAAAAACGCATGTATCTATTGGCCGTCGTGGTAATGATTAGCGCCTCGAATATTGGTTTGGAATAGGAAAACGTTTCGTCTTGCTAGATATCGGCACATAAACATTTAGAAATTTCGTTCCCAAATAAATCGTTAAAAATCCCAAATCGACCGTATAACGCTGGGAAGTCAAAGCGGTCGATGTAAGCCGAAAAAGATTTCGATCACTCTGAGAATATCAGGATCTTACGCAAAACAGTAGTCGAGATTATTAATCTGTTGATCTGTCCACCCGTAGTCAGAATCTTATTGTAGCCGTGTTTCACATATCAAAAGAAATCCTCTCGTATGTTTCGGCGTAATCGTGTATCAGCGTGGGTTACCCAATAGTGGGTTATGTAATGGGTCACTGTTCAGCTGGGCCAAATAGAGCCTATAGCAATTTAGCAACGCACGCGCACCGTACCATTGATACTTGAAACCAATTCGATATACACTAAATTAGCAGATGACATTTGATATATGTTATCACTTAAATGATCCTGTGAAATCAATTATAGTATTAGAAGGATAATAATAAACGAACGTGTACGGCATCGGGCGTCTTGGCCACGCTACCTAAATAGGCCGCTCCCTAAATAAGGCAGACGAATATAAAACGCAATCTGAACTGAAACATTATTATCTTGAAGACTGATAGCTTCTAACATATGGTAACCTAAAAACGACTATTTATATCGAAGTGTGCGCATGTTCAACTATTGTTATTATTTCCACATGATCAATCCACACAAAATACAATTTTTTTTTTTACTTGTATAGAACATCAAAGCAGACATATTTATCGGGTTCGAAAGGATACAAAACCAAATAAGTACAAAGTGAAATGCAATTATATAGCGCTATCGTCAAGAAGGTAATTCCCCGGACATGATTTGTACATGACGGATCTTAATTTGCCTAGTGGTATATATCTAATCGAGAATCTTGGTGGTAACGTGCTTTCCTTGAATAGGAGACTTTTTGGTTTTCCGGTGGCTAAAACAGAGACACATGGAAGCGCCCCTCATCGCTTCATATACCTCTCACCTTGAATCATGAATGTAATGGACAATAAAGCAATGTTCAAATCCAGACCGACCTTCGCTCTCTAATATATTAAACCGTCACAAACGAATCCGATGGTTTTTAAAAGGATAAATAAGCTTTGAACTAATAAGCCTGAGGTACTTTTTTTACCACCCAAGGGCTTTGGCATAGGCCTACTATTCGTTATTCTTATATGTAATTTCGTTGTTTATGACTTCTTTAAGTAAATCAACTGTGGAATATAGTTGCCCTTTTTTAGGCCTCGTAATCACATGGACTTAGATCAAGAGAATCAGCGGGCTGCGATCAACGTTGAATATTCCTTTACTCAACCTGAAAATAATTAAGACGTGGCAATGAGATCTAGCGTTGTCATCAAATAATCGCCAATGGTCTTGAGGAATACGAGGCAGCTGGCTTCGCTTTCGGTAGGTATCCTATCGTGGCAGATGTCCCTGATATTAATTTTAAATACTGCCATCACCTTAGTTTCGATACTGCCACCGACCGATTTTTCTCTACTGTGATGCCATTCCCTCTCCACTTTCCACCTGCATGCTCCAGGCATGCTTTTGGTTGATCTAAGTCACGTGGAACGCACTGCACGCGTTCCCAACTCGCCTGGAGGAAACCCACTTTTTTTTTTCAATGTCCGCAGTTTCGACATTTAATTTCTAACTCCGTGACATTTTACGTGCGAAATGCCAGCTTTAGTCGACAGAGCCCTTAGAGTCCGAGCTCTGCTTTCGCCAACTGTAGCGATGCGTTTTTGTCTTTAGGGTCTCGACATTTGGTCATTTCTTCGCTAACTTTCAACATTCCAATCGTCTGTGGAACGCCTGCCTTATTCTCGTACTGTGCTCTCGCTCCTTGCTTCAATAGATTCCGCAGCGCTGTGGTCTTCTTCCGCCAAGACTACGAAATATTTTTCTTTCTGAATTTATTTCTCGTAAAGTAAACTCAGTTGGCGGCTTCCATTCACAAGGTCCTAAAGCATTCACTAATCAAATATCTTCTGCTAGTGGCAAAAGTTTTTTAATTCCAAATTGGCCAGATCTTTTGGCAACAGTTTACTTTAAATAGCGTTTGCTGGAAGAAAAGCCAACAAAGCCAGAAGTGGGTCAGGCATACTAATAGTGTGTTTGTTTACAAATTTTGAAAACGTACGAGGTGGCGCGAGGTTCGAAGCCGAACGTAAACATTCAGGCTTAACCTAAGGGCAAGTTATTTGATGTAGTAATTAAGGGCAGTACCGAATGTCGAACTTGAAACCATTTAGGCCTGGCGTATTTGATTAATGCGGCGTAAGTGGTGATATGTTGATGGAAACAAAAGGCTTATAATTTAAATTTAGAAAAAAATAATAATAATGTTTCCATTGCATTTGTGACGAAAGTCTGGCATCGGTATAGAATTTGCACGAATTTAAGCATGCTGCACTACTTTTGATCGATTCTTAGATCAAGTGGGGAAAATGCATGTTTTCTGAGGCTATTGGCTGGAAATTTACCGTTTGTTTTACATATAATGACTGAGAGTGTGCGAATTGTCCTACTTCAAATCTGGAGGTACTCGAGTAAGGCAGGAAAAAAATTAGGAACCATCTGATGCCACTGGTAGGTTTCAGTAGAGCACGTATTCCCTCGTGAAGTTATGAAGAGATCTGATCAGTTAGTGGTTTGTATCGATCAATAACAATTTTATTAACAGTTAGAATATTCTAAAAAAATATTATCACTTGCAAAATGTAGCTACGATGGTTCGTTTAGGATAAACGCAATGTTCTTGTAGACACGTACACCCCGTCGTCCATAGCTGACCTTAAACTTGCCTATAGATATATATAAACTTGTGATTTATCGGAGTCCATATAATTCCAATAGTTTACCTAAACACAATTCGAATAGCGACGAATACTATCTGTGCGGAACATACTAATAAATTATAGGAGTTGTTTGTCCTGAGCACTAGAAGGTAAGTTTAACCATTTCGATGTCCATTGCAGTCTCCTACGCGGAGAGTTTATTCGATTTATAATGATAACGTATTTCATTCGATTGTTTTTTCAGTTATTATTATTGTTGTATGTTTGGATATTTCATAGTTAGTTAGTTAGTTAATGGCGGTATTCTTAAGTGGTAAGTGCAAGATATTTACTACATAATCTATATCAACAAGCTGTTCTGACTGGATAAATTTTACAAACACTTATGCAGTCAGATATATTAGCGTTTACTAGAGGTTCTACTGCTAATATAGGTTTATTCGTTTGGAAATATCTAGTTCCAAATATAGAACATTAATTCGGGCCATTCACGCGACGAACGATTTAGCGGTAACTTTTATGGGTGATAAATACATTACTGAATTTAGCGAGTTCCAATGCTCAAATGAAGGACGCTTTAAAGGTCACGCTTAAAAAAGAAGTGAAATCAAACGACATAGACTAAAAATGGTGTAAGAAGAATTGTTTCATAGCAAAATTAGTGAAATGAATTCAAATTTAAAAAGGCAGCTTTTTTTTTTTCCACGAATAGCAATAGATTAACCAATAGCAATAGATTAGTGAACAGACCCGCACCCTCCCGTATACTGTTAAAAATATCTAGCATTTTCATCATCGTTACCATGCTGTTGGATTGTTTAGTTTAGCTTTGCTTTATTACTGTATAATTATCTTTCCTACAATTCTAAAGGATTAAGTATTGCTTCTGAAGTACTTCTTCGCTATCCGGTTAGTACAAGTGCTGCATATTACGTTAGAACATATCAAAGACGCAGCCTTCTTTCTGACCGGCCAAACTCCATTCAGTGATCTATTTTGTCATTAAAAAAAAGTATTCAGAACAATTATACCGAATAGATTTGATAAATTCTCATCTCGAACGAATTGCTAACCGTTACATAAAAGTAATGTTATGATCAAAATAAGATCTTTATGTTTTTCTACAACGCGGTAGCAAGTTTCAGTAAACATGGAAAAAAAAAAGGATTTTTTGCCGGCTAGGACTATTTTATGAAAAATCATCCAACTTTACTAAGAATTAGCCTAACCTTCTTTGAAGAGTTTTTCAATGTGTTGCTGTTGCTGTACTCTCGCGTGGAAAATCATCAGATATACGTATGGATTTTCATCCGAAAACCTGTTCTAATTAATTATACACTTCGCTGCAAAAGTGAATTTCGAGATAAGATAATTTTTTAAAATCTTTGCTAATGATTACGTCGTTTGTTACACTTAAAACTACTAAAAAATATCCGACTTATGCAGCTTGGCAAAGCAGAGTTTTATCATACTATTAAAGCTGAAGAAAATTAGATAGCACGCAAGTTCGTACTCAAGACATAATTGGCTTTTTTCTTAGAAAAAAAATAGCTGACAATTGAATAGGCACTCGCATATGAATCTAGAGGGAACATTCGGATCAAAGTAACGTATCATATCGTGGTATTGTTTGTTTCTGTTTGCAACCCCCTTCAGTTATAGACGATACGTCGACGAGGCAGAATCGTCTGATGTAGAAGTTCGGTTCTTTAACACATGCGTGCCCGCTCAATAGGAAAGTTGTGGCTTCGTATGAGCAGTAGCATAATGTCAAGGACATTTTGGAGGATTACATACGCCACCAGCAGGAGAGTGGGGCCGTAAAATGAGTAGCGGTCTGATTTCAAAGGAATTCAGGCTAAATGTCACATTCACTTTACATCAGGGCAATTTTTACTCCTATCAGGAACTGAGGAATACGTTAGGTTATCATTGCCAAAACGATTATTATTGCTCCTTGCGGTGCCTTGTACAGTTAAGCTTTCGGCTAGCAAAATCAGCTCTCGCTCATTTAATCCCTTCGCTAATAACATTACTGTTACCACCCGTCAAATACGAGATTAAATATAAGAAACATAAACTCATCATTTTCCAAAAATCCTTTAACATATTTAGGGAATGTCGATGCAGAAAATAGATTGCTAGTACAGGGAGTCGAGGGTAAATACACTTCGAATGAGTAGATTAAATTGTTTGGTAAAACTAGTTAGACCACCAAAGCGAAGTAAGTTAACGGACCTTTCGTAGACAAATCCGAAGTTCGACTAACAACCTTTGCAGATGTCCTAGCAGTTGTTGTGATATCAATTCATATTGTTGTTACTTTCCATGACATGCTGATACGAATTATGAATAGATATTATGGACAAGGGCAATAATATTTTGTTTGTAAATATACGTTTGGGATAAATCATTTAAGTCAACACCTGATTATCTTGATGTATGTTATACAGACATTCTATATCGGCAGAAGTGTTATGAACAGATAATAATATTATGAACAAAAATTACTCCGGACAGTTTTTCTAATAGGCAAATTCAAGTTATCTTTTCAGCTCATGCTTTTGAAGTTCAGTAATGCACAACGATGTTATATTTGGAGTGCTTATAGAATACAAATAAGCGTTTAGCAATGGCTTAGAAAACTTTTCAATGCTTACTGCCATCTTAGCTATATTGAACTGCCCCAGTTCCTTTAGTTCATTCCAATTTGTACAAGGAAAACTACGAGAGAGCGATAATTAATTCCGTCAAGGTACAAGGATGTTTTCTACGTTTGTAAAACAAATGGAGAATAAAACTTCATAGAATACGACTCCTAAATACCCTTTTATGTTTTCAGCATTGACGATTTTGTTTATTCTTTTGACCCTGCATATATTATTAATGAGCAACAATAAATTATATTTCTGCAGTATAAAATGTTGTTTTTTCCAGTTTCCTAATTTGCTTACTTTGCATTATTATTATTATTATTATTTGTTGCCTGATTTTAGAGACACCAAACTCAAATGCCAATGACCTGACCGCTATTGCTGCTATCGCACCTACCCTCGTGGTCTGTCTAGGATCTGGCGATATTGCTTACTTATAGCGTAAAACTAAGTACTATCATACATCCTTTCATCGTTCAGGGCTCCAGTTTAACTCCCGTCACTTTGAATCCTTTACTCGTTTCATCATGTCGCCGCAGCTGGGACCTAGCGTCGCTCATCTCCATAAGTCTAGCTCTGTATAGCTCGAATTTTTTATTTCACTATCACTAGATTTATTTCTCGTTACGGGAGCCGCTTTACATCCAAGCTCTCAGTCGTCACTCGTTAATTTGACAAAATCATCACTTCAAAAATGACGGCAGCATCTCAAGTACGACGGTGCTTTTGTAGCGTTGCACAAGCGTTCGTTTCTGCTTTACAGCCAAGTGCAACGTGTAGCGGGCTGCCAGATGCTCCTCGTTGTTAGTAACGGAAGTCAATGTACGTGACGCAAATAATCCTATGCGATGACAGTAACTGCAGCTGTTGGTAGAGGCGTATTGTTAATAGCGGCCAGTCGTAGCATACTGCATTGCTGGCCGATTGATCTCGTCGTTCGGTTTCTCTTTTCCGCACTCGTCCTTTTTTCTGCATACGATCACCTGTTTGAGCTGGCAAAATTACAGTACCGCCTGTTGCCGTACCTTGAGTCTCCATTTTTTTTCATAGGCTGTGCACCGTTTGGTGGTGAGGTCCGCAATGTGAGGTGGCAGTGATGATGCACGCAAGCAAAGGATAGGAATTGAGGGGGCGGACTCGACGGTACATGGGTCACTCAGTGGCGTGCTAGAACTGTACATCGTTTGGCAGACCGCAAGGGTATAAGGCTTTTAGGCTTTGCCAGGCAATGACACAGTCGTCACATAGTCACACGCCACTAGTAGGCCTGACAGCGAAAATCAAGTAGTTCTCCAATGTGAACTATATGATGTAAATAAGGAGAACTCTCCATGTGACTGACCGTGTTGTAGCAATTGGTAGAATTGTTGATTGTACAATACATGATTAGGGATAATAGTTAGCGTTACGAAGTGGAGAGTATAATTTGAAAACTGCCTGAAATCTAACAAATAAAAAAGGGGTTGCATGTGGCAAAAAGTGGACAAACCTCAACTATCTTGAATGTCATCGAATGGCAAAGTGGCACTACGAATTATCATTATAATCATAAACTTCATAAATTTATACCAGACTCAAGTCATTGCCTTCAGAGCCCTTCCTCGTATAGAGTGTACTTCAACGTGTAGATAATTTGATTAACTTTATTTATACTTGCCATATGTATATATATATATAGGTCGTATAGGAAGAAATTTACGATGCTAAACACCTGTTAACATTGTATTTAAAGGCCAACGCCGGCCCTAGGACTAGAAAAAAGAGGATAGTATAAAACTTTATGGCAATGTAATTTTTAAGGCTAAAAACGATTTCGCAAAGCGTTACATGCGCCACGAAGTCGTCAAGCTTGCCTTTGCTGACCGGATATTCATCTTCTTTGTGCAACAGTTACTACTAAGCATAGTATAATTATTTAGGAAGGTAGATTAGGTATTTGAAGAGGTCAACAAAACATGATCTTAATAAAGCGGATCTCGAACGTAGCAAAGGGCCTTCAGAATTGCTACGAGTTTCCCGTGTCTCTAACCTTTCAGTTATCATCTGAGGTGATTAGGTTATCAAAGGATTTCAACGGACCTATGTGCGTCATTGGCTCCTTTATATTATAGGAAACAAGTCAACAGATAGTTTTGGCTTTTGTTAAGAGCATGCGGTTTCGAAACTTCTTATTAGTACGGGCTATGCGAGTATATTTATTTATTAATGAACAACAAAGGAACAATTATTCTTGGATATCTATTGAAGTTGGATATCTATTGATCTAGAAGTAAGTTGGCGAATGAAAAAACAATCTGTTTTGAAACCAGTATGTCCCAGTGACTCGTGGCCACGTTTAGAGCTAAGTTATGCTGTACGAATTGAAGATAATAAAACCTTGTGTTTTTTACAGCTTGACGCAACTCTATAAACAATATTTCGTGCGTTTGTATTAAGTGATACAACAAGCCCTTTTAAAATAAACAGCATTGTAGTGTTTAACTGATAAACATCTGACAGTTACCAAAAAATGTTTCCAGAGGGTATTAATTACTCGTTCTCTTTGACCTAAAGCTGCAATTTGTTGTACCGTGACAACTACAGGTCACCACGTCCTGAAGGGCGCACTCAGAAAGTTTAACATATTAAGCAAAATTTTTTAATTAATTATTTCCTATTGCCCTCACCGTTGTAGACTTCCACCCCGGTCTCCCGCGTGACGGGCGGGGATACTAACCACTATACTAACGAGGGCCATGGATTGCACAGCAGTTAGAGGGCGGGGCCAAGCAGATCATAATAAGGTGTACTGAGACTCTTCGCCAAATAAATTTGTCCTTGTTTACGGAGTCAAAGAAGTACTCAAATAAATACCGACACGTGACCGAGAATAGCGGAAAGCGTGCGTTTTGTGTATGATGCGTTCGAAGGAAATGCTTTCTATGTGTTGAGTTTTAAGTCCGGTATCGTCGTTAGGCATAATTCCATCAGACGGAAATGCTGGGGGCCGTCGACTCTGCCGTCCTATGGATGAAAGCTAAAAAATGCATTTTTGCTAATCAAAAGGTAGTAAAATTAGGCTCAGAGATCAGAATCGCCGAAATTTCTTCAAAGCTGGATCTGAATGATGCCAACCCTGCCTACTTTCGCGATCTAAAGGTAGGTGAAGAGCTGCTTTGATCTCGTCTGCTGCTACCGGAAGCTCAAATTTAGCGCAGATTCCATGATCATTAGTTGCTTTATTCGAAGCGAGGAACTTCTCTTGGAGCCTGAGTGCATCTAACAGTTGTTCAACACAAAGATAATACGCGACCCAGTTTATTTTGGCGCGACTTTTTGTCTACAGCGTACTAGCGGTGTAAAAAATGTGCAATGAAAAATTCTTCTCCCCGTCGGGGAATCGAACCCCGGTCTCCCGCGTGACAGGCGGGGATACTAACCACTATACTAACGAGGACCACGGATTACCCAGCACTTAGAGGGCGGGGCCAAATAGTTCATGACAAGAACGTGTACTGTGACTTCGCCAAATAAAATTGTCGTTGTTTACGTAGTCATAGAAGTACTCAAATAAATACTGACACGTGACCGAAAATAGCGGAAAGGGTACTTTTTCTGTATGACGCATTTGAAGGAAATGCTCTCGATGTGTTGAGTTTCGAGTCCGGTATCGCCGTTAGGCATAATTCCATCAGAAGGTAATGCTGGGAGCCGTCGACTCTGCCGTCCTACGGATGAAAGCTAAGAAATGCATTTTTGTGACTCAAAAGGTAGTAAAATTAGGTTCAGAGATTAGAGCCGCCGAAATTTCTTCAAATGGTGCAAGCCCTGCCTACTTTAGCGACCTAAAATCTGGTGAAGAGCTGCTTTGTTCTCGTCTGCTGCTACCGGAAGCTCAAGTTAATCGCAGATTCCATGATTATTAGTTGCTTTATTCGAAGCGAGGAACTTCTCTTGGAGCCTGAGTGCATCTAACAGTTGTTCAATACAAAGATAATACGCGACCCAGTTTATTTTGGCGCGACTTTTTGTCTACAGCGTACTAGCGGTGTAAGTGCAAGGAAAAATTCTTCTCCCCGTCGGGGAATCGAACCCCGGTCTCCCGCGTGACAGGCGGGGATACTAACCACTATACTAACGAGGACCACAGATTACCCAGCAGTTAGTAGGCGGGGCCAAGTAGGTCATGATAAGAACGTGTACTGAGACTTCGCCAAATAAAATTGTCGTTGCTTACGTAGTCAAAGAAATACTCAAATAAATACTGAAACGTGACCGAAAATAGCGAAAAGTGTACTTTTTCTGTATGACGCATTTGAAGGAAATGCTTTCTATGTGTCGAGTTTTGAGTACGGTATCGCCGTTAGGCATACTTCCATCGAAAGGAAAGGCTGGGAGCCGTCAACTCTGCCGTCTTATGGATTAAAGCTAAGAAATGCACTTTTGCGACTCAAAAAGTAGTAAAATTACGTTCAGAGATTAGAGCCGCCGGAATTTCTTCAAAGCTGGATCTGAATGATGCAAACCCTGTTTACTTTGGCGACCTAAAAATCGGTGAAGAGGTGCTTTGATTTCGGCTGCTACCACCTAAGGCAAATTTTGCGCAGATTCCGTGATCATTAGTTGCTTCACTTGAAGCGAAAAACTTCCCTTTTTATCTAAGGGCATCTAACAATTGTCGAAGATAATACGTAATCCAGTTTATGTTGAGACGATTTTTTCTATAGTGTACCAACGATGTAAAAGTGCACATATCAATTTCACTGTGAAATGAAAAATTCTTCTCCCCGTCGGGGAATTGAACCCCGGTCTCCCGCGTGACAGGCGGGGATACTAACCACTATACTAACGAGGATCACGGATTCCGAAGCACTTAAAGGGCGGGGCCAAATAGGTCATGACATGTACGTGTACTAAAACTTCGAAATAAATTTGTTTTTTTTTACGTAGTCAAAGAAGTACTTAAATAAATACTGAAACGTGACCGAAAATAGCGGAAAGTGTACTTTTTGTGTATGACGCATTTGAAGGAAATGTTCTTTGTGTATTAGTTTTAAGTCCGGTATCGCCGTCAGGCATAATTCCATCGGAAGGAAATGCTGGGGGCCGTCGACTCTGCCGTCCTATGGATGAAAGCTAAGAAATGCACTTTTGCTAATCAAAAGGTGTAGAATTGAGCTCAGAGATCAGAATCGCCGAAATTTCTTCAAAGCTGGATCTGAATAATGCCAACCCTGCCTACTTTCGCGACCTAAACATAGGTGAAGAGCTGCTTTATTCTCATCTGCTGTACCGGAAGCTTAAGGTTAGCGCAGATTCCATGATCATTTGTTGTTTTAGTTGAAGCGAAAAACTTTCTGTTGGAGCCTGACTGCATCTAACAGTTGTTAAACACAAAGATAATACGTGACCCAGTTTATTTTGGCGCGACTGTTTGTCTACAGCGTACCAGCGGTGTAAGTGCAAGGAAAATTTCTTCTCCCCGTCGGGGATCGAACCCCGGTCTCCCGCGTGACAGGCGGGGATACTAACACTAACTAACGGGAACCCGGATTACGAGAACTTAGAGGGCGGGGCCAAATAGGTCATGATAAGAACGTGTACTGTGACTTCGCCAAATAAAATTGTCGTTGTTTACGTAGTCAAAGAAGTACTCAAATAAATACTGACACGTGACCGAAAATAGCGGAAAGGGTACTTTTTCTGTATGACGCATTTGAAGGAAATGCTCTCATGTGTTGAGTTTGAGTCCGGTATCGCGTTAGGCATAATTCCATCAGAAGGAATGCTGGGAGCCGTCGACTCTGCCGTCCTAGGATGAAAGCTAAGAAATGCATTTTTGCACTCAAAAGGTAGTAAAATTAGGTTCAGAGATTAGAGCCGCCGGAATTTCTTCAAAGCTGGATCTGAATGATGCAAACCCTGTTTACTTTGGCGACCTAAAATCGGTGAAGAGGTGCTTTGATTTCGGCTGCTACCACCTAAGGCAAATTTTGCGCAGATTCCGTGATCATTAGTTGCTTCACTTGAAGCGAAAAACTTCCCTTTTTATCTAAGGGCATCTAACAATTGTCGAAGATAATACGTAATCCAGTTTATGTTGAGACGATTTTTTCTATAGTGACCAACGATGTAAAAGTGCACATATCAATTTCACTGTGAAATGAAAAATTCTTCTCCCCGTCGGGGAATTGAACCCCGGTCTCCCGCGTGACAGGCGGGGATACTAACCACTATACTAACGAGGATCACGGATTCCGAGCACTTAAAGGGCGGGGCCAAATAGGTCATGACATGTACGTGTACTAAAACTTCGAAATAAATTTGTTTTTTTTTACGTAGTCAAAGAAGTACTTAAATAAATACTGAAACGTGACCGAAAATAGCGGAAAGTGTACTTTTTGTGTATGACGCATTTGAAGGAAATGTTCTTTGTGTATTAGTTTTAAGTCCGGTATCGCCGTCAGGCATAATTCCATCGGAAGGAAATGCTGGGGGCCGTCGACTCTGCCGTCCTATGGATGAAAGCTAAGAAATGCACTTTTGCTAATCAAAAGGTAGTAGAATTGAGCTCAGAGATCAGAATCGCCGAAATTTCTTCAAAGCTGGATCTGAATAATGCCAACCCTGCCTACTTTCGCGACCTAAACATAGGTGAAGAGCTGCTTTATTCTCATCTGCTGCTACCGGAAGCTTAAGGTTAGCGCAGATTCCATGATCATTTGTTGTTTTAGTTGAAGCGAAAAACTTTCTGTTGGAGCCTGACTGCATCTAACAGTTGTTAAACACAAAGATAATACGTGACCCAGTTTATTTTGGCGCGACTGTTTGTCTACAGCGTACCAGCGGTGTAAGTGCAAGGAAAATTTCTTCTCCCCGTCGGGGATCGAACCCCGGTCTCCCGCGTGACAGGCGGGGATACTAACACTAACTAACGAGGAACCCGGATTACGAGACTTAGAGGGCGGGGCCAAATAGGTCATGATAAGAACGTGTACTGGACTTCGCCAAATAAAATTGTCGTTGTTTACGTAGTCAAAGAAGTACTCAAATAAATACTGACACGTGACCGAAAATAGCGGAAAGGGTACTTTTTCTGTATGACGCATTTGAAGGAAATGCTCTCATGTGTTGAGTTTCGAGTCCGGTATCGCGTTAGGCATAATTCCATCAGAAGGTAATGCTGGGAGCCGTCGACTCTGCCGTCCTACGGATGAAAGCTAAGAAATGCATTTTGCGACTCAAAAGGTAGTAAAATTAGGTTCAGAGATTAGAGCCGCCGGAATTTCTTCAAAGCTGGATCTGAATGATGCAAACCCTGTTTACTTTGGCGACCTAAAATCGGTGAAGAGGTGCTTTGATTTCGGCTGCTACCACCTAAGGCAAATTTTGCGCAGATTCCGTGATCATTAGTTGCTTCACTTGAAGCGAAAAACTTCCCTTTTTATCTAAGGGCATCTAACAATTGTCGAAGATAATACGTAATCCAGTTTATGTTGAGACGATTTTTTTCTATAGTGACCAACGATGTAAAAGTGCACATATCAATTTCACTGTGAAATGAAAAATTCTTCTCCCCGTCGGGGAATTGAACCCCGGTCTCCCGCGTGACAGGCGGGGATACTAACCACTATACTAACGAGGATCACGGATTGCGCAGCACTTAAAGGGCGGGGCCAAATAGGTCATGACATGTACGTGTACTAAAACTTCGAAATAAATTTGTTTTTTTTTACGTAGTCAAAGAAGTACTTAAATAAATACTGAAACGTGACCGAAAATAGCGGAAAGTGTACTTTTTGTGTATGACGCATTTGAAGGAAATGTTCTTTGTGTATTAGTTTTAAGTCCGGTATCGTCGTTAGGCATACTTCCATCGAAAGGAAAGGCTGGGAGCCGTCAACTCTGCCGTCTTATGGATGAAAGCTAAGAAATGCACTTTTGCTAATCAAAAGGTAGTAGAATTGAGCTCAGAGATCAGAATCGCCGAAATTTCTTCAAAGCTGGATGTGAATGGTGCAAATCCTATCTATTTTAGCGACCTAAAATCTGGCGAAAAGCTGCTTGGATTTCGTCTGCTGCTACCGGAAGCTCAAATTTAGCGCAGCTTCCATGACCATTAGTTGCTTTATTTGAAGCGAGAAACTTCGCTTAGTGTCTGAGTGCATCTAACGATTGTTGAAGACAAAGATAATACGTGACCCAATTTATTTTAGCGCGATTTTTTTTTACAGTGTACCAGCGCAATAAAAATTTTGCTAGGAAAATGCTTCTCCCCGTCGGGGAATCGAACCCCGGTCTCCCGCGTGACAGGCGGGGATACTAACCACTATACTAACGAGGACCGCGGATTAGCCACGCTTAGAGGGCGGGGCCAAATAGGTCATGATAAGAACGTGTCCTCTGACTTTTCGCCAAATAAAATTGTCGTTGTTTATGTAGTCAAAGGAGTACTCAAATAAATACTGACACGTGACCGAAAATAGCGGAAAGGGTACTTTTTCTGTATGACGCATTTGAAGGAAATGCTCTCTATGTGTTGAATTTTGAGTCCGGTATCGTCGTTAGCCATAATTCCATCGGAAGGAAAGGCTGGGAGCCGTCGACTCTGCCGTCCTACGAATTAAAGCTAAGAAACGCACCTTTTTTACTCGAAAGGTAGTAAAATTAGGCTCAGAGATCAGGGGCACCGAAATTTTTTCAAAGCTAGATCCGAATGGTAGAAATACTGTCTACTTTAGCGACCTAAAATCTGGTGAAGAGTTGCTTTGTTCTCGTCTGCTGCTGCCGGAAGTTCAAGTTTATCGCAGATTCCATGATCATTAGTTGCTTTAGTTGAAGCGAAAAACTTCTGTTGGAGCCTGACTGCATCTAACAGTTGTTCAACACAAAGATAATACGTGATCCAGTTTATTTTGACGCGACTGTTTGTCTACAGCGTACCAGCGGTGTAACTGCAAGGAAAAATTCTTCTCCCCGTCGGGGAATCGAACCCCGGTCTCCCGCGTGACAGGCGGGGATACTAACCACTATACTAACGAGGACCACGGATTACCCGGGACTTAGCGGGCGGGGCCAAATAGGTCATGACAAGAACGTTTACTGAGACTTTGCCAAATAAATTTGTTGTTTTTCATGTAGGCAAAGAAGTACTTAAATAAATACTGACACGTGACCGAAAATAGCGGCAAGTGTACTTTTTGTGTATGACGCATTTGAAGGAAATGCTCTCTATGTATTGAGTTTTGAACACGGTATCGCCGTTAGGCATAATTCCATCAGAAGCAAATGCTGGGACCGTCGACTCTGCCGTCCTATGGATGAAAGCTAAGAAATGCACATTTGCTAATCAAAAGGTAGTAAAATTAGGCTCAGAGATCAGAATCGCCGAAATTTCTTCAAAGCTGGATCTGTATGATGCCAACCCTGCCTACTTTCGCGACCTAAAAACAGGTGAAGAACTACTTTGATTTCGTCTGCTGCTACCGGAAGCTCAAATTTAGCGCAGATTCCATGATCATTAGTTGCTTCACTTAAAGCGAGAAACTTCGCTTAGAGTCTGAGTGCATCTAACAATTGTTGAAGACAAAGATAATACGTGACCCAATTTATTTTGGCGCGATTTTTTTTCTATAGTATACCAGCGGTATAAAAATTCTGCCATGAAAATGCTTCTCCCCGTCGGGGAATCGAACCCCGGTCTCCCGCGTGACAGGCGGGGATACTAACCACTATACTAACGAGGACCACGGATTGCGTAGCAGTTAGAGGGCGGGGTCAAATAGGTCATGACAAGAACGTGTATTGAGACTTCGCCAAATAAATTTGTTGTTTTTTACCTAGTCAAAGAAATACTTAAATAAATACTGACACGTGACCAAAAATAGTGGAAAGCGTACTTTTTGTGTATGACGCATTTGAAGGAAATGCTCTCTATGTGTTGAGTTTTGAGTACGGTATCGCCGTTAGGTGTAATTCCATCGGAAGGAAAAGCTGGGAGCCGTCGATTCTGCCGCCCTATGGATTAAAGCCAACAAATGCACTTTTGCGACTTAAAAGGTAGTAAAATTATGTTCAGAGATTAGAGCCGCCGAAATTTCTTCAAAGCTGGATCTGAATGATGCAAACCCTGTTTACTTTGGCGACCTAAAAATAGGTGAGGAGGTGCTTTGATTTCGGCTGCTATCGCCTAAGGCAAATTTTGCGCAGATTCCGTGATCATTAGTTGCTTCACTTGAAGCGAAAAACTTCGCTTCTTATCTAGGGGCATCTAACAATTGTCGAAGATATTACGTAATCCAGTTTATGTTGAGGCGATTTTTTTCTATAGTGTACCAGCGGTGTAAAAGTGCACATATTAATTTCACTGCGAAATGAAAAATTCTTCTCCCCGTCGGGGAATTGAACCCCGGTCTCCCGCGTGACAGGCGGGGATACTAACCACTATACTAACGAGGACCACGGGTTGCGCAACATTTAGAGGATGAAGCCAAATAGCTCATGATAAGAACGTGTACTGAGACTCTTCGCCAAACATATTTGTCGTTGTTTACGTAGTCAAAGAAGTACTTAAATAAATACTGACACGTGACCGATAATAGCGGAAAGTGTACTCTTTGTGTATGGCGCATTCGAAGGAAATGCCCATTGTGGATTGAGTTTTAACTCTGGTATCGCCGTTAGGCAAAATTCCATCAGAAGGTAATGCTGGGGGCCGTCGACTCTGCCATCCTACGGACGAAAGCTAAGAAATGCACTTTTGCGACTCAAAAGGTAGTAAAATTAGGTTCAGAGATTAGAGCCGCCGAAATTTCTTCAAAGCTGGATCTGAATGATGCAAACCCTGTTTACTTTGGCGACCTAAAAATCGGTGAAGAGGTGCTTTGATTTCGGCTGCTACCACCTAAGGCAAATTTTGCGCAGATTCCGTGATCATTAGTTGCTTCACTCGAAGCGAAAAACTTCCCTTTTTATCTAAGGGCATCTAACAATTGTCGAAGATAATACGTAATCCAGTTTATGTTGAGACGATTTTTTTCTATAGTGTACCAACGATGTAAACGTGCACATATCAATTTCACTGTGAAATGAAAAATTCTTCTCCCCATCGGGGAATTGAACCCCGGTCTCCCGCGTGACAGGCGGGGATACTAACCACTATACTAACGAGGATCACGGATTGCGCAGCAGTTAAAGGGCGGGGCCAAATAAATCATGACATGTACGTGTACTAAAACTTCGAAATAAATTTGTTTTTTTTACGTAGTCAAAGAAGTACTTAAATAAATACTGAAACGTGACCGAAAATAGCGGAAAGTGTACTTTTTGTGTATGACGCATTTGAAGGAAATGTTTTTTGTGTATTGAGTTTTAAGTCCAGTATCGCCGTCAGGCATAATTCCATCAGAAGGTAATGCTGGGGGCCGTCGGCTCTGCCGCTCTACGGATGAAAGCTAAGAAATGCACTTTTGCGACTCAAAAGGTAGTAAAATTAGGTTCAGAGATTAGAGCCGCCGAAATTTCTTCAAAGGTGGATCTGAATGACACAAACCCTGTTTACTTTGGCTACCTATAAATAGGTGAAAAGGTGCTTTGATTTCGGCTGCTACAACCTAAGGCAAATTTTGCGCAGATTCCGTGATCATTAGTTGCTTCACTTGAAGCGAAAAACTTCGTTTTTTATCTAAGGGCATCTAACAATTGTCGAAGATAATACCTAATCTAGTTTATGTTGAGGCGATTTTTTTCTATAGTGTACCAGCGGTGTAAAAATGCGCATATTAATTTCATTGTGAAATGAAAAATTCTTCTCCCCGTCCGAACGGGGTGAACCCAGGTCTCCCGCGTGGCAGGCGGGGATACTAACCACTATACAAACGAGGACCACGGATTGCGGAGGGCGGGGCCAAATAGGTCATGATAAGAACGTGTACTGAGACTCTCCGCCAAACATATTTGTCGTCGTCTACGTAGTCAGATGAGTACTCAAATAAATACCGGCATGCGACCGAAAATAGCGGAAAGTGTGCCTTTTGTATATGCTATTGCGATTAGTCTCACATATTACTGCAGTGGGTAGCTATAAATGGTCTGCGTCTATACTAGGCTTACACATTAACCTTTTGAACATGGAGGTCCAGATATTATAAAAATGTATAATAGCATTAGTAAGTACGGCATCAAAGTATAGCACCACCCTGTAAACATTGCTGTAAAAGCTCGCTAAACCTGCTAAAGTACTCAACTCATGTGTTTGGTTTTCGCGGGCTTATAAAATTGACCTTTTACACATTATTTTCACATCACCTCGTCTGAAAAATGCTTGTCTCTTTCTTCTAATTAAAAAAAAAATAATATAGTTGAAATCTGTGCTGGTTTCAATACTGAATACCCCTCTGATGAACAGATGTCAGTTTTGGGTGTTTTAGGAATACGACATTTTTTATACGCGCGTTTTTTAACGATGCGGTATCTCAGGCAGCATTTTTCGGATAAAAACTGTAGAATCCGGTGGACCTATGTTATAAAGCCAACATCCTTAAAAACGGTACAGGTATCAAAATTTTCGAAAATACGAAGAGAAATCGTAAGAAATTTTTAGTTTTTATTTATTTGTTCAGCGTTGAAATAAACGGGCGCAACTAATCTCGTTCATGTTCTAAATTTTTGTCGGGCGTTAGCACTTTATAATTGTGTTCTAGACAACAAACAAAGAAATAAAACGGTGATGAATAAAGGTAATGAATAAATAATCGAAGAAATAGAGAATTCTTTTGTGCAATACACCACCTTCACATGACAATTGTAGTAGTTTTAATAAATTCTCACATGTCGAAATTCAAACGTTTCACGTTTACGATGTGTTCGCGTTTAAGCATTCAAAAAAACATATTACGCCTTTTTAGTGTCAAGCGTCTATTCTACACTTGAGACAAAATGTCTGTACCGCAACATGGGTTTTCGTTTAGATTTATATTATTAAACCATGTGGTAAAACTGTATTAAAATCACTCTGCCTATTACGATATACTACATGCGTTAATAGGGAACTATCTGCAACGAATTTTAGCATCACTACCATCATGCTTCTATGATGAATTTGATCTAAATTTTTCACAATAAATTTTACAAAATTCAAAGTTAAGTAATCGCACAGTTTGTAGAACCCATCTGCAGGAAAGGATAAGGTCATTGGTAAGGTAAGGTACGCTATTGTCTTATTCTTGAGTACGGGTAAAGTTAACTGTTATTAGAAGTTCGAGAGCCGCCTCAGGTTTGCCGAGCTTGACGGAACTGGTCGTATATTGCAAAGTTTTTTAAGTGTGATTCGAGGATTTGACTACGTCAATTGCATCCTTAAAGTTCCTAGCACTTATTTTTGGTACTTGCGCTATAATTTCCTTATTGCTGTAGAAAAAGTTTGTAAGCGTTCTTTTTTTCGATTTGTAAAAAGCATAGGAACTTCACTCGCACGCATAACAGCAGACATGCTTTGGGTCTCTAGTAGGTCTCTATAATTAAACTTAAGTTTTTACTTTTATTGTGAAATGAACTTTCTCTGGCGAATTGTACCTTATAACGATTTTATATCTCCTCCTGTTTGTTGTTTTATCATCCCGTTTGTTGCCGTTGCACCTGTTTTTCGCTTGGTTCATTGATTCTAAATATCACTTTAATTAATTGAGGAGAACCTTCAGCTACCTTCTTCGCGTTTTATTTCAAACACACGGCGATGTAAGAGATAAACAGACGCTGCCGGTTGAGCGGATTTAACAACAGCGGTTCTATCATGAATTTCAGAATTTGTTACGTTAGGTGATGAGAATAACTCAGGTACAATGAATAGGTCCCAACTTTGTCTAGGCTATCACGACTAATAACGATAAAAAATTAGTGATCGATATGAGACGCTGGCAAAGTCGCGCAGTCCCCTTCGAAAGGAAAACAAACATACGTCCAGAGAACGCCTATCAGTCTGGTGTATAACACTTCGGAGGAAGCTCTCAATCATTACTTTAGTATTAGAATACAAAGTGTTCGTCACTTTCCGTCATGTGAGAACCACCATGATCTTGTCCTTGAATTGCCCTAACCGGTTTAACTACTATCTATACAGAGGTTATAAGTCCGTTGGTTAGGGTCAAAGGCCAAATTTAATGGCGAGCGCTAGATAGTACCTGGCTGTTCAAACATCTACAAACGATCAAATCGGTTATTTGACATTGTGCAACGTCCGATATATATATTTATATATATATATATATATAAAACAGATGTGGAACGAAAAATTGGTGGATAATTGCGGCCGCTGTTAGGAGGCATTTGAGGAAAAGGGGAGGGTGAACTATGCTCATGTGAGCTGTTTAAACCGGTGTCAGTTTCAAAAATAAATACTTCCTTACCAAAATGCAAAACATTTTCGTAGCGTAGAGCTTTTCTAGGATTCTTCATATGTTTATTTATCAGCACGAGGCTAAGATAAGCTTCACGCTTTAGCTATTATTATGGCTTATCAAATAATATATTATATGAATTAAAATTTAAGTTTCGAACAAACGCTACGGCTCAGCAAGTATTATTTCAACTGTACATAAAGCGCCCATTATGAACTCGCAACTTCATCCTATCGTTGGGCTCCAGCAAAAATATAAATAAGGTCCACTCACAAAATCCTAATCAACTCAATCTGGAAAATAATTCTTGAATAATCTGGAGGATAAGACATGAACTTATTTGAAAAGCAAATCTCTTAAATAATATCGGACCCAGTTCCGAAAAAATAACCAATGGGCATATATTTATGGATATAGGCGTTTCAATGCTAGGGCCTCTATTTGTAGGAGTTAAACACATTATTCTATTTATTAATTTTGTTATTCCTTAATATAGACAAATAACCCGCTGATGGTTTATTACAAAATGGAAAATTGAGAATTTGGCAGTATATCGTGAAGAGGTCAGCAGGTGGTACTTAGACTTTTTCGTAAACTTTTTCCACACAACAGAAATATTTTTTGTGCTTCTTAAGTCGGTTACTTAAAAAGATTATCCACTTGAGTTTGCCTTCCGCTTGATCTGCACTATTCTGCAACAGTTGCCTTTGGAAGCTATCTATTGAAATATCCAAGCTTATCCTTACGCTCGAAGCATATGACCTTGTGTCTGCTATAAAGTGAAGCTATCCTAAGTTGAACAACGTATACCAGCAAACTCTAGTACTAGTCGAGCCGTTACGGTCAGCTCGACATGAACAACGTGAAGCCGACGTTCGCTGACCTAACATAAACAGACGCGGCTTAGGCTCACCTAAGAACGAGTTTATCGGAAGTTGCAATACTTAGATGTATCAAAAGGCAAAGCTATTTGTAGAAAACGACGTAAAACCCAAAAACAATGAAATTTTGATTGTTTTGTACTTTTTTATATTTAATTAGACAAAAAAAAAACAGTGATTTTTTACATATTAACCTTATCAGCCTTTTTGAATGTATTCATTTCCTGATTACAGCCTCGTGAAGGTAACTTTTGCAAGCAAAGCTGCCTAATTTCGTAGTAAATTTGATAATTTTATTTAAGATAATTTTCTTTTTTGTGCTATACAGTTCACTATTTCGTTTCAATTTAACGCTCTGAAACTATTTTTTAAGCCACTACAATTTAGAATAAGACAATTGCATTATAACAGCCTTGAGAAAAATAAGTCATGACCGTTGTCTTGCATGAACTCTAATAAAATACTACTGCAGCGACCTCTGGTGTTAAAAGCAGTTGTCAACCCGTTATGATCCAGCTTTTTGCATGCTTCTTACATACTGACGGGGAATAAGATTACGCAGACAGTCTCTGTGCTTACATACATATGTTAAGTAGCTCTATATAAAATTTGTTTTTTGCCATGTACGACTTTGCTTTATAAGGGACTTCAAAAGATGTTATGACATTAGTGTACACCTGTTGGTATCATATACGCAAATATGTTGCTTTATTGTTATGCGTTAGGTTCAGTGAGGGTGGCCACTTCAGTAGATCTTGCCAGTAGAAGTAGTTCAATCATCGGCAACTTGCGTAGCAGTTTCTGTATGATACGTTTCGTAACAATGTTTGTACATGTAAATGTATGAACTATGTAAAATAGTGTGAAAGTCACGTCTGGTAAGATGGACTGTGTAGATGTAAATTGTCGTTAACAAGTAAATACTGCCAAAGGTATATAGTGTCTATAGTGTTGTAATTTTTGCCAGATAAAGTCGACTCTTTCAGACCAAATAAATTATAAATTTATAAAGTTCTGAGCAAAGTATAGAGCGCATAGTACTATCTATTCTCCCATTCGACTTCGTAGAGATTTGTGGCTATCAGAGATAGTGGATAGCTTGCTGTCAATGGTATGCAATCAGATGCTTCACCTACCGTACGCAGCAACCATGTACCAGCATGAAATAGAATTCTCGTTCATTCAAGCTACATATGGGACTAATGTTCGCATTGCCGTCGTCGTAGTTGTCGTAGGAGAGTCGTATTGGCGAAGTTGGCGCTTAGGTAATTAGGTTAGTCTACTAGCCACCCAAAAAATTCGTTCGTCTGTCTCACTCTCACAAGTCAAGAAAACTTGCTTTCTTTTCAATACAGTCTTTAACAACGTTGCGCTGTAACTCTTGAATGTTTTGCGCAATCAATTAAAGTTTTCCCATAATCCGCCAGCGAAACTTGAAGGATTGGAGTATCATCGCCAATCAATCGGCTCTAAATGAGACCTAATGATGAGAGAAAAATCAAGACCGTGGGCAGTAACCTTGGCCTTATCGAAAGGTGACCTGAAGCATATAGGCAAAAGTATGGATAACGGAGAAAGCCTTAGTCTCACTTTGATCGTATATTTTGCAATGTTGTAATAATATACTGCCATAGACCGTTTTTTTCTGATAGGATAGTCTAACATGAACTCCTAAGGTCCCACCAATAAATAACCAAACGTACTTACTCCTTGGCTATAAGCGAATATGGAAAAATGCCAATTTAAATAGTGTATACTTTTTTAGCTGTGAAATGATGTATAGGTATTTATTTGGCACTGGCAATGGTAATAGCAAATGGCTTTGTTATTTCGATCACTATTCCAATTCAAATAGCGCTTGAAATATTGCTTTAAACATTTTCCTCTTTGCCCTCAATATGGAATGCCTTGCAATTGCCCTCTACGGTCTGCTACCGTGGGTTGCGCGCGCTCGATCTCACAGCCATTTAACTAGACGCGCGATCCCACCAGCTTTTTCTCACTGCCTTTTTATAGCGGAAACACTCTCTGATAGAAGAAAATTTCCGTAAAAATTAACAATTAGTTTGCTTTTCAGGAACAAAAAGCAAGTATCATAAGTACAGCCTAGTATGCAAATAAAGATGTTCAAAATATTTGCTTGTCTTCAAAAATTTGTCCTTTGAGAGAGTGCGATCATGACTTACTACGGAACATGAAAGTGTTGTATAAAGACCCGATACTAACAGGAACTAGATAACCTCGAATGCGCGCTGAAAATAAAAGCTCGATTGTATTTAGCGAAGCAGTACCGATACAAATAAGATATACAATTTTTTAAACAGTGCGTAAGCGCTTTTTAGTAATTTTCATCTTCTATTTGCCGACTTAACTGTTAGATTTTGTCTTCCAAAGTGGCCTATGCATACATTTGTTTTTGATTTCAATCTTATACAACTCTTCTTAAAAGCTCGTACGCATACGCACAGAAAAAAAAACAATATTAATAGTCGTTGATGGATGGAATGTAACGTAAGTTACTTTTTGCAATATACTTAATATATCTTTTACATAATAGTCATCTTTGTATACAATAGTAGTCACCTAGTAAGATGGATAACTAAGTAAGCCTAACTGGCTAAGTTTAAAACCAGACTGCAAACTTAAAGCGACAGACGTTGATGGATGCGATTGAGTTCTTCCTACTAGCTATTTAACGGTGTAGGAACAAAAATTGCTTCTGCGAACATAAAAGAAGTAGGTGTCACTAGACCGCTTTTTTAAACAAGTTGTTTTAAAATAAAGGTGAATATTCTCTATTGTAATTCTGCTGTCCATTGAACACTCTTTTTTTTATTAAAAAAAACCGTACATGGCATTGCATTATATCTTTTCGAGTGGCCGATACGACTCTATAGGCATTTGGATGCCAGTATCTCCTATGATATTGCTCGAGTATCTGTGCATAGGTAAAATGCAAATTATAGATTTAAATATGCTTAAAATAAACAAGCATGATATTTTATAGTAGCGTGCAACTGCTTACTGTGTGCCAGTTTCAAAACATTACGTTGAACGTAAATAATAGGTTTCCTATTTCCTTAACTTATATCAACTTGTTCATTCTCTAGCTACAAGCCAATATGGCCGTCATGATAAATTCTCGTTCACATGGAATAGCATGGCATGTTGCTGTGGTGAAAATTCTGTCGTGAGCTTAAGATTGCCTAAACCATGAAGTTGCACAATGCAGGTACTGAAGTAAATAAAGTCTTACTTTCCATTTTAAATACGACTTTTAGTTGCCAATTTAGAGCAAAAAACTAACACAATAACACTATAGAGCATAGGTACTGGGCACTTTAACAATATTTCGTTGCTAACTACGATTTACGTTCATATTAACACAGAATGACAAATCTCATTATGTATATATATATTTACTACTAAAGACTTCGAGCAGTAGGTTTGCCTGACTCCAGTCTATCCTTCGAAGTGGGTTACGTGAATTAGGCTAAGTTTATTCGACGTGTATTATAGGAAAGTGCCTGAGTAAAAGATGGAGTCGAATGAACAAGTACTCTTGCTGCTAGAGGGAAAAGTTTGGTTTCTCGTAGAAAGCGTAACCTTAATTTGATTGACGGAAAAACTTCTTGTTTATTTTGCACGTAAGGCCGTGACGACGGTCGAAACACCAGCGACGGCGGCTATCATGTTATCATGGCTTGCGTTTAACATAAGATGTAAGGCAAATTTTGTTCAAATTATCTGGCAAAGAAAATTATCACTCAAGATTTGAAAATATGTTGGCAGGATTTGTCGTTAAGAAGAAAATTTACCGTTATTGTAAAACATACCTTATAGAAACAAGAGGGGCAACTATCGTGAGCAAGGAAAAATTAGACTGAATGATATAAAGCTGCCTAGTAGCTAACTGGAAATACACGAACAACAAAAAAACATCAGAAAATACGATTGTTTTTATTTTCAGATAATCTCATTTGTGAGTGTGATATCGTTCTAAAATCATGTACAATCCTTAATTAATTATACAAAGCGTTGTTAGTCATAGAATCGGATTACTAATGCCACGTAACAAGCGGCTATCCCTGTTTCATTAGAATTGTTTCATAGATCCAGAGAACACTGCCTACAAGTTTTAAATCGCCCGGAATTTTCTAGCCTTTGGTAATTCAAGATTTAGAAGACGTACTTGACAAAGACAACCCTTAGATTCAATACCTAACAACACACAAAGTGTATATTAAAGACTTAAGCGAAGCACGTATCGAAAAAATGTGTAGCAGGCAGGCAGTGAGTGAAGTGGAAACTAGTGCAAAAGGCTTCGATATGACACCGTGCCACATCGTCCTACGGTACTGAGACGAGCTGAAAGAACAGGACAACCAAGCAGGCAGAAAAACTATTTGTAAGTCGTTTGCGAAATACATCGATCCTTTAAATGCCGACAGTCCGTATTACTAGCGCAGTCAGGTGAAAATGCCCCCATGATGGCTTAGTTTGATATTTGCCTGCTAATCTTAGGGACACTGTAATCTAGACTTAAATAGAATAGGAATAGATACACTTTATTTCATGCCGGGAGCCAGCCATCGAATGAAATATTTAAGGGCGAGACCAGACGTAACGCTTGAAGTATAAGGGTAAAAATAATTAGCACCGTTAATTACGAACAACGCAGAACAAAGAACTAACTGTAGCACGACATCAAATTGTGAAGGTCAATTTGATCATCTTTTGCATCCCTTACAAATTATCTATTTAGTAATACCTTGTCCATTATAGTTGTAAAAATTCAGTCGAAAAAATTGTCTAATCTTCATTCAATTTGACCAAAACTTTCCTACGCATAGGGGATTCACAAACGTTGTAAAAAACGACGGCAAATTTGAGACGTTGGCAAACTTTTCATACAATAATCTTCAATCCAAGACAAGGACAGATGGCAGAACATTGATAGGTCACCATTACGCACATTCGTATGTCCGGAGCTGCGCTATTGTTTCCGGCCATTCAATGCAAAGCAGACGGGTCAGAAATATTAGCCTTTTTAGTGAAGGCGACAAGCAAAACATTGAACAGACCCTACCGAGAAGGTGTTCTAACTACTGTGCTTTTATTTTATTTATTTAACAAATGCGTATTATGATTGTTTTTCAACTGGTGAACATAGACAAATAATTCTGCGATAGTTCACCTCTTCGAGTAGTTTACATCTGTGTTTCAAGATTGAAAAAACCATACGACACATTCTTCCAAATACATCGTGAACATGTTTGCTCAAATGCCTGTTACGGCTTTTCTACGAGAATATTGCCCCTAATCAGATGCACACGAGCAAAATATAAGCTTGTGCTTGTCCCATATAAGAGAACAACTAATTATACCGCGTACTGTAAAGAAAGACAACCTCGAGTCATCTAAATTAATACACACTTTTGTTTTTTTATTTATCAGTATATTCTAGCCTTTAATGTAATAGCAATAAAAAGCGTGGGCCATACAATTATTTTTTTTAGTAATACAGTAAAACAGGATCTTTCAGAAATATAATACTGTAAGTTAATTATGACAGGTGAGTTTTACGGCGCTAATCACAAATGCCGTACTTCAAATATGAGCGGCAATTATTGGCTAGTTTTCAAATGCTTTACACAGCATCCTTGCAAACGTTTAAATGTAAGCGTGAATTTAATAAACTTGCCTCAGTATGAAATCTCCTTAATGGCGAGAAACTAGCTTGTTCGCCACCCACCCCAGCTTCTGCCGGTATCTTGAAGGATGTTATTCATTGTAAGTAAGCTAAGGTGTAATTGTAATATTGTTGTTAAAAAAAAAAAATGTTTACTGATATACACGATTCCGCATGATCGATGCAGAACTGACATTAAAAAGTTGTGATTTTGTCACGTTTTCGTTACATCGAGATGCAAAAAAATGATCTGGTAAACACAGCGATGTTTTTTTTTTTTTAGTGCCGTTACTGTTTACAGTATAGCTGTTTTTGCAGCCATGAGGCTTGGCAGCGACTAGTCAGAGATAACTAGATTCAGATGTGTGCAGATGTTCGTTAGACTGTCTTTTATTCGATTTGGCCACTGAATATGGAAAACGGTATCGAGCTCGTAATCAAGCCTTAGTTTTTCTGGTGATTCATATTGTGCGTATATTGTGTGTGGAAGTGTATCGAATACTTTGAGAATCAGCAGAAGCACCTCCTCCATAATCTGCTGCGTATTCGATGGACAGTCTGTGAATTTTCGCCAAGGATATCGCAGTAAGATGATTTTAATCAAGCCTTTATTAAAAATCCATTTGAGTGCTTCCTCGTGCCGCGCTTGAACGAGGTTCGACACAATTTCTATAAGTCGCATCACGTTTCCATCGGTCGCTAATAGTAGAACAGACTGAAAACGATACACAAATATACAAGAATAACACGGTAAGATATTTTTCATCACCCGAGTGCTACTCGATGTAATATAACGTGCCAACTGATCTTTATTTTGCTTTTGTTTTGACTCCATAAGCAGATTATCAATAAGTTTTTTTAATCCTTATTCACCTTTAGACAAACGAAGACGTACTGCCCTAGGTGCGCTGCGCGCTCTATGACAGTAGGATGTTGAATCAGCGTCAGGATTAGTTCAAACCACGGTTTTTTTACCTCGATCCATGCGATCGGTAAAGATTTGTTGAGCCGGTAATAGGCAGCGACCAGATCTACATCCTGGAATTTCATACGCTGATTTCCATCACAAGTCACAAACCTCCACATGAACCTTATATCCTTACTATCCTGACTAATCGTATAAAAATCCGCGTTGAACACGTTCCGACTCAGGTAGTGATGAAGAGATACTCTAAACATTCTGAACACGTTCAGCTTAATTAGCGTGTCAACACAAGCCTCATCGCCAGCCAGGTCACAGAGAAGATACAATGCCGCGGCAATTATCCTGCTGTTTACCTGCGACAAGACAATTTTCCCTAGGGTGTCATGGATACCTGCACCCATAACGCCCCTCCGGCCCAGTTCAAATTTGGTCAGCTCATAGAGAATCCATAATATGTGAAATGCATTTGCTGGATACTTCCGCAGTATCGAGCCGAGCTGTTGAAAATGGTTGTTTCCAAGGTCGGTGGGGTACGGCAGGCCAACACTCAGCTCGAAGGTTACCGACATCAACAGCCGCAAGGCCAATTCACGAGACACAGGCGAAACCCTCGATTGCGACGCATACCGAATCAAACACGACACACATCCGTTATCAATAAACCAAACCTGGCTCTGACGTTCGAGCGGTTCCGACGATAGCATTCGTAGGGCATAAGTTTGTTCTTCCTCTGTACCATGTAAAAACACGTAGAAGAATGCATTGTATGCGTCGAACCTGGTAGGGTCCTGAAACTCAACTTCTCGCGAGGGTACGACGCGGCGTAACAAGTCTGTTTCATCTGAAGTAAAGCCCATTTTCTCGGATTTTTATGGAAAAACGTGTATTTCGCAGAACGAGTAGCGCCTCTTTATGCAGGCTGTTCTCCTATCCACCCATCAATTAACAATCATACATGAATAAGTATAAATAATCAGCCGAAACAAAAATGAGACAAGTGGGATATCTATGCCGGATAAGAACTGTTCAGCGGTACAAACACTGCAACTTAAACGTGTCCACCGTTGGTTGCCTCGCAGCTACTGTGAGACGGACCGCTGCCCAATTCGATGTGTCCATATAATGTGGGAAAGACTCGTTTGACATGTCCTATTTCATTACTGAGGTTAAGAAGCATGATTATTACGACAGATGCAACGCACGTATGCGAAAATAGAGTACGTCGCGCCAAAAACAAAAAAATTTGATTCATAAGCGTGCATAGAAGTATGTCCGCAGTGCATTAAGGAGCGCCATTCGATATGGCGTAAACGGACTCCTAGTCAGTTCGCCTAGTTATTGTGATCGAAAAAAAACTATTTATGCAGATTTGCCATTTCAATAAATCATAACAATTTACCCTGTACACTGGATGATCGCTACTTTTCACGGACTACTTAACAGTGAGTTTTTTTATAAGGCCATAGTATATGACACTTGTTAATAATTCACGGTATATCGAATTGTAGATGAGGATTGACGCTATATATACGTTTAACGTCCTGACTTAACCTGTTTCCTGCAGAAATACGCGTCGTATCCCAGCGTACCCTTTTGCATGCAACTGAGAGTGCTTAATGTTTTTCAATTAAAAACCCATCTCAGGCTGTTTTAAATTTTTAGCAAGCTGCGCTACTCCGCCAATTTCAAAAAAATGAAATGCTACTATAGGATTATTACGGCATCTTTTGTAATTACTGTCTTATGTTCTGAACAAGCTTTATTGAGAATACTCCAAAAGTATTTTCTGAATAATCTACATTTCAATGGCCATATTATTTTACATAATTAGTTAAGCGTTTTTTTAAAAATCCTCATATATACAGTCTTCCTCGAGGATAGTCTTGTAATAGCAAACGATCTTATATTCATATTGTCCCAAATGTAAGGTGTTCATTGACATCCATTCAGCTAAGATTACTGGAATATATTGAGTTACAGGTAGAGCGTTGTATAGGGAAAGTGATGGCAACCGTACGTCCGGATATCGGAAAAACCCGCGTTCTAAATGAGAACGTTTACAAAAAAGGCGAATCTTGAACATGAGATCGAAAAACGCAAGCAGAAGCAAGAGTGAAGTCAGAACAGAACTTCTTGTTTTAATGATGTTGGTAATATACCTATCTCAAACATAAACACTCTGATAACATTTGGAGATAGCCTAAAGTGACTTCAGGCACGAATAAACATCAATCAAACATGTGCAGAACGAAAACGACTACGTAGGCCAGTGTAATTTTCGCATCATATTCCTAGACTGTGTAACTGCTTCAGCCGATTACTTCCCATTATGTCGACATGCAATTATTAAAATAACAATCTATAGCTACTAATTTTTACTAATCAGATTATCTCAGCCACACCTGCACCGGTAGCGTCCAATGAGTCTCTACGGTTTGTTTCAGCGTCAAGGTCAGTATCTCTCTATAACCTATCAAAGCGTTCTTCAACGCTGACCGTGACCGCTTGGCTCATCCGCCCCACCCCCACGCCCGTCTATGTTTATCCTTAGTATTCTACGTATGTGTGTATGTCGGTATGAACCTTCACGTGTATGCAAGCATGTGTGACCATATCGACGGCAAGCACTTCTCCACTTTACCTCTGGCTAGCTAGCCTTACCTAGATGATTCCACGGACAAATGCCCTCTTTTGTAAATCGTTGCACCGACGAGGGTTGTTCGACAAGATAAGATCCCATCAAGGATGTGACGATCCAGGTGCTCCCGTAGCTTTCTGTAGAAGCGCTTTTAGCGTCTAGTTAGCTATTCATTATAGAAGCGATATACACACGCGATGAGCTATGTATGATAGCAAAATATTACTTCATCTGAGACAAGTCAATCTTCGTAACTGCAGAGAAAAACTGCGATGGTTGACGCTAACTAATTCATTTCGGATCTAAAGTCTCAAGAGATACAGAGTCAGGAGAAATAAGCAAAATAAGCGTCATATATATAAGACACCGGGCAAAGCTCCTAATGCTTTACACTAACTCCCATTAGCGATAACGTGACTTTAAATAATTTCCGCCGCGAAGACAATGCCTAAGAACCGGTTGGATTTATCGCGTCTAGCGAAGGGTTTCTTCAGGGGACTTATCTTTAGATGGCTGATTTCCTATCCTTTGGGAGAAATCCTAGGGCAACATACATACAGATCTATCCACTAACAAAATAATAAGCTAACTAGATAGCTTTTTTTTCTATGTGCTGGTGTATTTTTCTACTTATTAGTCACTGAAGCACCTTAAAACCGTGAGATAAGGGATATTGTTAGAAGTGAAAAATTTGAAAAACCTAATACATTTGAATTCTCCTGTTAGAGCCGCGATGTCTCTCTGTGCTTACTTACTAGAAACAAAATGGAATTAATAATTCGTGCTGTGGCGTCGGTTTAGCGGTTAAAACGGCGGCCTTCCAAGACGTTGACGGGCTTACTATTTGCGACCCACCCAACTTGCCTTGGTTAAACCCGTATGCATATTCCGCAAGCCCTATAGAAGGACAGGTGTTTGAAAGATGGAAAGTATCCATGCATGCTACACCCGTCAGATTATTCTTTGCTTGTACATTTTTGTTTACCGACTTGAGTCTAGAATACCATATATAACAAACAATAAATTGAAAACTTTGTATTAGATAAAGTACATTCAGCAGTCATACAAAAAAGTCTTTGACGGCTTCCACCGGTGCCATCAATACCATAGCGGTTAGCAAGGCTTTCTTTCAAGCAGTATGTACGTATATTTCCTTAATGTAGATATTTTGTTATGTATATTGTTTTTATAATTTATATCATGGATAATAGGTAAAAAAAGTGTAAGCATGGATAAGACGTGCACATGCACGCTTTCCGCTTCACGTAAAGTTCTAGCAGATTACAATATCAAACATTATTCGTATCTTTAAATAAGTAATAAAGGTTTTCGTTTATTAAATAAAACTTTGTTCGGGTTCGATTTGGACTGATGCATCCCGTTTTGAAGCAATGACAATCGTGAAAGGACACGTTCGCAGAGTCGTTGCCATATTATGATGGTGTTTATATCTTTGCGATAACCACTGAACCAAGTAGAAAGCGTGATTGGAGCATCAATACAGCTTCGTTCGTACAAGTTCGAAAATACTACACCTAAATGATTAGCTACATGTACAGGGTAAAAATATGGCCTAGCTTTTGCGGGGTCGTTGGCTGAAGTTTAAAAACGTTATTTCAGTGCACCACCCAAAATTGAGCTCAGAAAAGGTTGTCGTTTTTCCGCTAAACACAAGTGATCGTTGGAAAAAAAATTTAATGTTTAGCTAACAACAAACGCGTGAACAGTTCCTGGCATATGTCGGTCGGGGTAACTCTTACTTAACAATATAGTACCTGATTAGTGTTAGAAATATTAAAAATCGTGATCCTTGTGGTCTCATTTCGAGAGCTGTTGGTGAAGCGACATTGGTCGGATTATAAACTATTCTGTTTTCTATACCGTCACTTAGAGTTCCCTCCGTAAAGTTATGTGCCACCAAAACTTCATGTTTCTATTTGCAAACACTGTAGTAAACTGTGGAATAAAGATTAAGACCATTCAAAAGGCAGAACTTCCGTGATTTTTGTAGATATAAGAAAATTATTTAGTTTGAATTTCGTTCGTCTTAAGTAGTACTTTTCTTGCATACAGTGATAGAATATGCATGCATACGCAGACAGAAATTGCCCCATAACTCGGTGTAGGTTCGCAGCGAATTGAAGTTTTCTTTGCTATATCGAAGATGGATGGCCGTGAGTACGTGAATTCTGGTTCTCGTTTTTATATATGACACTTTGGCGAAAAAGTGGTTCTTGGCCTTAGCCAGAACGCCGAAACACGCTTCTAAAACTACAGAAATAATCCTAGTTAGGAACTTGTCTTAAGTTGTCAAAAGGCCAGCTATTTGAAGCAATTGTTAATCAGAGTACCTATCATAAGACTCTAACTGTATATTTGCAGAATATCGGCTTTTGAATTTTAAAGACACATGCGACATGTATTCAAGAAACCAAAAATAGACAATAAGTTTTATGCTGGGGCCTAGTCACCGACCGTAATGTAATGGGTTTTCTAACATAAAACTCTTAGAGTTTTATGTTAGAAAACCCTTGGTAGAAGAAACTTGGTAGTGGTAAGGTGCTACATAGATACACGTCTCAGATCATCACTGATATCCGGCTGAAGCATCGAAGTATTCTATCTAATACTATAATGATCTTACTTTCTATTGGCGGCGCGCAGGGCTTTTTCAAACACCGGGGCTACCTTCTCAATTCTAAAGCATTAATTCTTAGAAGAACTTCATTTAAATTTACTTACGTTCGTTCAGATTATGGGAAGCATGTGAGACTAATGTACTTTTATTGTGAGCATAACCGACATAATTAAACGTCGTATTCATATTTTTCGAACAGTGTTCGCTCGATAACCGCTAAATTCAGCATTAAGGGTTTTTTGTAGTTTTTAAAATCTGTATTTTTACTGAACTATTAAACTCACCGATGACCGCCTTCGTGAATTAGTTTACTTTAATGATAAAGTTAAATGATGGCAATCGCTTAAACAGTATGGATCTTCTTAAATAGTACGAAAGGTTGCTTGGTTTTTCCTGTTTTTTATTTTTATTTATTTATTTATTATGGTGTCTTTTATTTTACGCAACCAAACTGATGGATCTTCTTGAATATACGTGTATTTATTTTAAAAAATGTATCGACTATATGGCCAGGAAACCAGAGGGGTTTTGGGTATAAGAATGCGGTAGAGAGTTTTTCTGAATAATAAAGCTCGATTATATAATTAATTAAGCAATTAATTATATATAAGTGCGTAAATGTGCCCACAGATTTACTGAGTCAAGTAATCTATATATCTTATTTTAAAGTTAGTTTATGAGAAAGACGATTATGGTTATTAATATGCCTGGTTTGAAGTATGCGCTCAATACTCGAATAAATTTGAATCTCTGTGGGTTGGTTCATTTACCACGTATTTCCATAGCAAAAACTGCTGCAGTGGGCATTATCTCCGTTGAGTTACCATCAATCATTAAAGTATGTACTGATAATCGACAAAATTTCAAATCTTGTTTGTCAAAAGAATTTCACGTATCGAATAAAAGTACATGATCTTTAAATACATACAACTTTTATTATTTCTACATCCAAATCACTTGATTTCTCTCATCAACGGAATTATTACCCACCTTCTTACAATATATCTTGTAATTTTCTAACATAAACAATTTGTGTGAATCAAACTATCATAGAAAGGTTAGTATTCAGCGTTTTGTCACGCAGTAATAACAGTGATCCTTTTTCTTACATTATTCCATATAGGTCCTTTTACAATCGGTGTGTTTTGGAAACTTCATGTTTAAACACTTGTTTTTGATATCTCTCTTTGTTAGCCGTTTTCCTTATAACTTCCTCCTAGAGTCTACTAGCCGACTAGAATTCGAAGTTTAAGTTCCGTGACAACTGCTAGCGGAAGCGCGCCAGATGCGTCGCGACGCCTCGCTGGAGCGATTATCTGTAAGCAGCTGACGGCTAAAGCAAACAACAACCAGCTGAGTTGGTTCGGGTCGAATAATAACAATAATAAGGACAGGGCTTCATAGCGATCGGCGCGTATCACTAAGCCACATAATAATAGCTACGTTGGCGCTTGTTTAATATGAAGTATGACTTTGCTACAGAGGTGGCTGATGTTGTTCGAGTGAGCAAAAAAAAAACACGGTCCTAAATTTGTGTGCGTATTATGGTTTTTCTGTGTGTAAATAGTTCTCTGAGCAGTCTTCGTGATGGCCTATAAAACTTGAGGATAAATGAAATGATCATGGAAACCAGGCATAGCCACGCTAGAAGTAAAAGAAAGCGTTCCTGTTTACAAGCAATGGTCAATTAAGACAGTACCGAATGTGAAAGTTACAGAACAGAGGATTACAGAACTGATTAACGAAAGATTCACGCCGTCCCATCGTCCAAGAAATTGTCTAGTAGCATACGCAGTCTACTATCCATCGTCCTTCTGAGCTATTGCGATTTCCAATAAAATCAACACATCGCGTCTGCTGCGGTTCGTCAGTAACAACATCTGTGGCTGCATTTTGCACGGTGAGTTGATCCGTCAACGTTAATCGATTTATCAAGCATGTCGCGAAACGTAAATTATAGGCCAAACCGCGCACCATTAAACGACCTGGGCAATGTTGCGGACTGGAATGGTGCGCGCGAACACAAACGAACTTTAACTTTCGCCGTTGGCTGCGTATGTATCAACGTCTTGCTCAATATTTTTCTTGCCGCTTACGTGACGCGTTGCTTCTCCACCGTCTGCTGTGCATTGGTAGAGTCGTTTGCGGCTGCTGTTGTTATTGTCCCTATTGTTATCGCATTACATTGCGCTATCCTACATACCAGCAAGTCAAGAGTGTTATCGCCGCCAGATTTGATAGCCGCCTCGTCGTGACTGTGATTATTAATAGCGGCGCCTCCATACAGTTCGAACTGAGAGAGTAATTTTTGACGCGAATTCTACGAACATTTACTGCTGATTGCCAAGATTCGCTTTGCCCCCCCTGTCTGCGAACGCACGTCAGAACTGGACGTATTATAACAGTGCATTACTTGCATTTTGTACACATACAAAGTGAACTCGGAATAAAAATTTTGTTGCTGGTCGATTATAGTGTAGTGGGAATGTCCAGCTGTAGTCTGGGACTTAGGTGAGTTTATTGGGTCGCTTGTGTGCATCTTTGTACGTTTGCATATTGCCGGCGAGCTAACTTATTAAGGAATCTACTGAGAGGGAGAGGGAGGTCACGTTCGCTTAGAAATGACAAGAGCACGGTTACATGAGGACACCACGTTATTGCAACGGCCGAACGACATTTTTGAAAGTCTTGTAATATATACATGTGTTGTTGATATTGCATGGTGAATGCATTCAATAAAATGTTCTGATGTAGGTTCGGAGTTGGTGGAAAAAGTTTCATGCGTATAGTATAATAGTTTATTTTTTATATGTAAAAACGTATTATGAATTAAATGAAGCCCAATGGGGCATTATGATTATAGATAATATGCTTGCTGCAAGGTACTCAAACTTAAGACTGTAAAAACTAAGGGCTTAAACATTTTGTAATAATACTCTTGCATTGCATTTGTTGTGCGTGAAACGCTAAAGGAGTATGTTAATTTTTACGTGAACTAGACACTTGTACTTAGAGCAAACAGTCGGAAAAAGAGCCTCGTTGTGTTTAGCAGCTGTAAGCAAGCTGCACAAGAGATTTTCCTAGTTCCTTTCGTTTCAGTTTTTATTGGCTGTGGTAACTTTTAGCTTACGTTTCCTGCAATACACTGAAAATACCAAGTCCTGGTTCCGAAAAATTGCCGGATTTATCTATACTGAGGCATATATTTCACCTCATATCAGAATTTAACATTACTATTTGATTCGTTATCGTCGTCGGCTTATTACAGAACTTTGTTGAAAAAAAAGTAGTGCTCGTAAATCTCCAGATCACGAAACAAAGCCAAGATGTCTGTGGCCTCTTCCCTAGCCTTTGGATTCACGGGATTTCTAATCTACAATGCCGAACCCGGTTCATGTAAGTCTGATGTTTATATAGCGATCGATATGAATGCGTTCAATTATTTTACTGGACTCTAAAGCACCGTGCTTAGATATGTAGCTGTGTATATATTTTTGCCCGTACATAGAAATTGAATAGAACCTAAAAAGAGGTATTCTATGTGAAAATTTCAGCTTTCTTTGCCTTTCACCCCGTGCTCATGACGATCGCAGTAAGTATTACGCAGGTGACAATATAATTCTACTGCGATAATAGCTGACTTCATATGTGTTCAAATATAAATTATCACGAAAGTCGGAATAGGCTAGCCATGAGCCACAGTCGTCGGAAGTTTTAAAAGATGATTTTTAATAGTTTATGAATAATCTCATCATCTGCGATTAGTTTCTGTGAGCAATAAAGAATAACTTAAAACAGAAATTACTCGAAAAAAATGGCACATTCTCTAACGTTGGACTTTTTCTGTCAAAACAAGAACTACTTAATGGGTGGATAGATCCAACGGCAATTGAGCATGAACACTTATATTTTATATATGAATTCCATATCTTTTATGAGAGCGCATTCGAGTACATTGTCTAAGTTACAACATTGAGCAACAGTTCTAGCATTTATGTTAGTAAGAGTGGACACTTATAATGTTCACAAATAGTGGCTTAGGTGACGCTGACTAGCTTAACTACGTGGCATCAAATTGTAGCAGCAGGTGGAAATGTTAAAATTGCGATGTGTGTTTGAGCTACTAATGTTAACGTACTTTTATTTGAACTGCCTTCAAAAAAGTACAGAGAGCAGATTTCCTTCTAAGACAAACGTACACACCGATAATGAATCGAGACTGTCTAAGAGTATAGGAACAAACGTATCAATATGAATTCGGTTTTGTCAAGCTTTGTTGTCGTATGCTAAGATCTAAGAAAAAATTCCTTGTTTCCTAGCAAGAATGAATTTGAATCGTCGACTAATAGTTTTGTCGAACTAATTAATCAGCAGACGAACTGTTAAAAATCATCGCTCAGTCTACGTGTAGAAATTTTAAGAACAGTACGATTACATGGCTCATTTGCTTTCAGCATTTATCCCCCTGGATCTTATTTAGAGAGTCTTGAGCTCCAAGCAACTTGTTGCATAAAAAGCAAGTAAAGCAAGATTTGCAAAATGCCCTGGTGCTTAAAAATTATCGATCTTATACGAGATTTCAATATAACGTTATTCTTGTGTAATTTTCACCTCTTCATTGTCGTATTAATTTATAATATTTTTCTCTAACGAAAGCACTGGCGCAGTTTTTTCTATAGTGGTTACAGTTATCAAAGAAATAAGGACTCGTCAATGTTTATCATATTGCAGTATACCTGTACGCCCGATGTATGGTTCGTCCCAAAAAATGGTCCGATTTTTGTCAATATCTACGTGTTCTTCTGTGTTAAACATTATTTCCTTAAATACATATAATTCGAGACATATGCTAATGTATATGCCCCGTCATTCACGATTTCAGTACAGCCTGTTAATGTTTGAAGCAATACAGATATTCAACAAATCGAATCCCCTTCGAGATTGGCTTCCTATTAGAGCTGTCACTTTTCATTGGTTGCTTGCGGTAAGAACCAAATTATTACTAAATTATATATTATTACATATACTATTATAAAAATTTGTGTCAACTAGCTAGAAATAATCGCGTAAAAATAGCCATCGTCACGCCGTTAGTGGCATCGACCTTAAAAAAAATGTTCGTCACCATCAACTAACGAATTCCTATCTAATATTCTTAAGAACCTGAAAAATAATTATCACATATACCAAATACGAAGCTATATACGTGCGTGACCAGCTGGATCGAAATCATTTTTTGAGACAAACCCAAATTTTCAACCGAGTTTGCCAGAAACATTATTTTGGCAAACTCGGTTGAATTTAATAATATTTATGAAACTTCGATTGAATTTTATCTTGGTGGTTGCAGACGATTACGATAGCCTGTATATCAGGAGGAATGTTCATCGTGTACGAGCACAAGGAGTCACTTGGAAAAGCGCATTTTACCTCGCTGCACTCCAAATTCGGGTTAATTGCCAATTTGGGTATAATCTGCGTAGCGTTAGGTGGAATTCTGACGCTCTACCGGAAGAACCTGAACTTGCCCGTTATTGTCAAGCAGGGCCACGTCATCGCTGGCGTCATAATTTACATCGCGGCTGTGGGAGCCCTTCTCACAGGTCTTTCATCAAATCTATTCAGTAATGTCATTATGCAATCATCTCCTGCTTATTGGAGGGCCATTTATGTCCTACCGATTCTTTGTGGCTTTGTCATTGTCATGCAGGTAATTAGGAAGTTTATTGCTAAAAACGAAAAAAGCAAAAATGAACATGGCAAGGACAAAAAGAGCTCCGACTAGGCAACCCGTTTTTATCTATTTTTCTGATAAAGTTGTCGCACAAAAATTTTACCGAAATATTATTCCGAAATAGTGATAAGACTCGATGACCAAAATCGTCGAAGGCAGTTTTAACACAGTCGAAAACTGCGAATCTGTTTTCAATAAACACAGAAGAATAACGAAAAATTAAAGCAACAAAAAGCAACGGTTGAAGGAAGCCAGGGGTCGCTTGTTCAAGCCCTGCCAACGACATTTATCATCCTACAAGTGTTATTAGATAAAGAAATAATAAAAACAAAAGCGATGGATGAAAACAAGCTCATATCTTTATTGAACTTTCTGGCTTTTCCCTACCGTATTGTCTACTATTATTACTGTATCATAATTACGGGGTACAAAAGTGTTTAGCATCTTAACGCTATTCTTTTTATTTACATCCTTTGATGTTTTCTTTTTCATATGTTCACCGGTGCATAACTGTGTATGACTGTCTATGTGCGACTTACAAATAAAAAAATTGTGTTTTTTACGTAAGATAATGGGTGTCGGTAAACTCGCTTACCGACGTAAAAGTGGGATTTCCAACTAAAGACTATATTGTACACAGGTCAACGTCCAACAAACCCTACGGAATTTGTGTGACTAAAGAGGTTAACGTCGTATTAGTGTTGCTAATTTTGCTTATAAAGGAACACAATTTTAAAATTGAGAAAAAAGAGTTTGCACAATAAAAATTGTTTTGCCTTAGTAGTGGTTTGTATACTGTACATTTCTCTAACGGCATATATCCTTTAGTCGTCGTACGATCTGCTTTCGATAGCTTTCGAGTTCTATCTTCTTTTTTTCAGTAGTACACTCTGCAACCCAGTGACACGTCGCTGTCTTTCATCATTGTTAAGGGAATTATTTCTTGACATGGTAGGCATATAGACGTATATGCAGTTCTGTTTATTTGTGAATGTGAACTACTTATCACCGTAAACGGGCTCGATCCTGACAATTTCCCTACGAGACATGCAGGGACCATCCTGTTCGATGCTGTTGCTTGGAGTAGCAAAGGTAAGCCCGCGACAAAGCCAGCCTAAGATGGGTAATAACTTTTCATTTTTTTTATTTTCTCCACTTTTTGAGCAAGGTTCGGATTTGACTGGTAAATCGGATTTCTTTCCTGGCGACTTAAAAAAGTTGTCCAGTGTTGTTTGTCCTTTTTGAAGCTTGCATCGACGAGGTCTTTTTTTGGGCGGCGACGCTTCGTTACGAGGGTATGCAGGAGCCAAAAGCCGACCAGTAGACTTACATGGACTCCGACTTGTCGAGGGCGTTGAGAAATTGCCAGCGGCGTCGGTGGTAAGATGTCTTTTATCTCTAACGGCGTCTAAGGAGGGTGAAAGCTTCGTGGGACTCGCGTGTATTCCAAGAGTGAGCTGACGAAAAGCACTCGAAGGGCTTCTCGACGGCGTGCTCGATTCTGAATCACTGCAATATGTTGCAAACAGGTGACACAAAAGACAAGGATAGACAGAATAAAAAATGAAACAAAATACATTAAAGAAAACAAGAAAAGTTACAGTGATTAGGCTAGCGTTTATTAGAACTAGCGAAAACAAACGTAGACTTAAAGGTTGCTCGCGTAGTGTGGCATCGCGTACGACAATCCCAGCCAGTCATAGCCGTGAACTATACTAAAGCCTTTTTCAAGCCCTGAGGCTTCACGGCATAGTTTTTGTTAGTTATCCTTATTTTTTAAAACTAGTCATTCAGAATATTTTACATCACCAAAAACGTAGAATACACGATATGATTGGAAAAATTAAGTTCACCAATTTACTTACAAACCAACACGAATTTCGCATAGTCTATCAAACATACGTTTCAGTGTTATCGTTAGGGACATCAGTTGTGTAATTAACAAATGAATGCTTAAATATAAAAGGATAAGAACGAAAATTAATAACTTCCGCACGACTTCGAGCTGCTTAGCGCTATATCACACATTCCTAGCCAGCCTTCATAGTTTTGACTCGATTATCAGTTCTAGAATTCTTGTCAAACCTGCATAGCAACGGCGGCGTTTCGACGGAGCTGGTACAAACATCTAAGTACAGCAGATCCCTATCGTTCTTATTAGGCTGTCGGGTGTCAGGACTTTCGGGAGTGCAGATGGCTGAGCTTCCCTTATCAGTCTGCTGATTTTCTTTGTTATCGTGAGCTATAGCCGTACACGAATCGTCCACGTCAATAACTTTACCGGCATCTTCAATGGACTCTTTCTTTAGCACTATAATGGCCTCACCCGTGGATGCCTTATGAAGTTTCGACTCCTGATACCATCTGACATTCGAGCTGTTACTAGTCATACAATGGCTAGAGGAGTGAGGTACAACGTCGTTACTTCCTGAAATGCCAAACATCATATGGAAGTTGGACAATTTGCTTGTGATTAATTCTCTAGCAGGGAAGAATACGCAGTTGGATTTTGTACCTTAGACAAATATCTCAATATTGTTATTCCACAAAATTGACTGAGGACGGCATCTGTTCAGTATAATATTTTTAGAAGGTATAGTGGCTTTTTGAAGCAAAGCCGTACTGGATGAATATGTGCAAATCAATTGAGTTAAAAAAAACTGCTGCAAATGGTATGTATTAGCACTTTAAAAAAAGTTTTTTCGAGCCTATGATCTATTGATTTACCTTCTTGACCAGAATATTGCGTGGCAGAAATAGGGTTGGCTGGTGTACAATGAGGTCCTATTGATTCGCAGTCGTTGCACTTATACGGAGACATTGCTCCCTGCGTAAGATTACTACATTTAATATGCGTACCGCTCTTTCCGCAGTCATCGCACCTAGACAAAGCAACAAAAACGGACAGATAACGTAAATGTTGAGAAAGGCATAATTATGCGCGAAATAATTGCAACAACGTTTTGTGTGTTATTTATAATATTTTTTTTTATTACGAGTTGAAACCGTAGTAAATAGAAGTGGTGAATAAAAACTGAGATTGTCAACTACTCCTACAGCAATAGCTATTCAATAAAGACACATAATTATTCATATATGATCAAGCGAGTATAATACTCGTATTTATCTCACCTAACAACTTCCCAGTCGTCATGGTCCTCGATGTTGCTGCGACCCTCCGGGCAAAGACAAACAGGCACATCACAAGTGCTATGAGGTATGTAATGATCGGCAAATTCGTCGTTACGTTCCCACTCGGCGTCCTGATCAGGCACAAAGATGCCGTTCTCCCGACAGGAGTACAAAAAGTCTTCCTCATTGCGGCACTGGCTGCATTTAAAATGATGCAAGCCAGCTACTCTAGCGTAACCACGCAAGCAACCTTTTTCATACAGTTGGCGACAACATGGGCTCACGAGTAGGTCCCTTGGCAAGGGCCGGGTTAAGTCTATCTTAAGGGACTCCAAGCACACGAGACATTCGGCTGTTCCGTCTTCTTTCAGCAGTGGTGAAATAGTCTGACGTCTCCGAGCGTGCTCGGCGCAGAAAACATTAAATGACTCCGAGTTAAAATCGGGAACCGCACCGACCTCAAAGCCGCAGGGAAAATGGAAAATGCGCCGACAAGATGACCTGGCACATTTTACCGTGGCGCCCTTTTCGGAGCAGTAGCAGCATCTGTCTTTGCGCGCACGGCGCAATTCTTTATAAATGTCGACGTCAAGGAAACCTTTAATTCCTTCATCGTCTTCGCCTTGCTGAAGCAACTGAGTCGACAAGAGCTAAAACAGACGAGAACTTATGCTGTTGTTATTGATGTTATTATCTGTAAGCGACACATAGATGGCCGAGAAACTGTACGCAAGTTAATGCGTTCTGTGTTAGACCTGTCTCTAAGCGTTTGTTTATAGGCGTCAGGAATCTAGGTACGTTAGTAGAAAATAGATACATAAGCGTTAAAGCACTCATTCCAACACTACCGATTTTATTAGGAACCCGTAATTCTAAAAGTACTATAATAATTTTGCACATTTAAATGTAAGATTTATAAAATCGCTGCCGTGTAACACTTAAAGCCATCAATGGATCATCGCCGTTGAATTACTACCCTACATGCTTTTTATATACCTATGCTACGAATATGCTCTTATAAGAACGGTTTTCTTATCCGCCAGCTGCAACAACCGAGAAAATTAATCCAAAGTGCGCTATAAAATATATATATCAGTCACTTCCATTTACAAAACACTTATTTTTCAGTAACATTCAAATATTACTGAAGAATGACTTACCATGCAAAAATAGTGCACGGTAAATTTTCCGCTGAATTCACGCTGGCCAAATTTCAAATCGTCGTCGTCATTAATAGCACGCTTACAAAAAACACAACTTCCGTTCGAACCTGCAATTAAAGGTCAAAACAAGTGAGTTATTTCAGTCATTTGCTCTGCCCGTATCGCTAGTTGCTATTAAATGTTAACAAAGCAACTATTAATACTTAGCAATTGTATACACAAATAATAACGTTTAATCATCATGATGGCGATGATTAATTTTTAATTGACCAGTAATCAAAGAATGTATTGATTATACAGCATTGGCAGGTATAAGGCAATATATAGCACTCGTTTCCCCATTCGCCGCTGTTCTCGCGGAAGCGTCAGCAGCTCCTTCGTAGGTATGATATATCACTTAAAAAAGTTTAAATTGGCATTTTGGCAAAAACGATTAGTTAACCCGGAAAGGTTACCTCATTATAACTGACAAAGAAATGGCAGAAGATGGATTGTTGTTCTGGTCACATTGATAATAATATTTCACACGAATGCATTAAAATCACATCATTTAAAATTATAAACGGTGAAATTGTTTTGCATTTTTTTCACTCAAGCTCAAGCAGAACCTTCGGGTGCACGCAGCCTCCGGTTGCGGTGTCTTATTTAAAGAGACGTGGTTCGGCCTTACAAGAAGAAGATGACGAAAAGCGATGATCTAGTTTTTTTCATTAGGAATATCGATATGTCAATTTGCATGTGTGATTGTTCCTTCCCTTTTTCGTTTTACGCAAATTGCATAGTAACTGTCATGTATCGGCCAACTTCAAATGTTGAATTATACTTAAGTACAGAACAAAGGAATTAAATAAGTTTAAATAATTTTTAGAAGGCAATTTTTTGACTGAAACATAAAAAACATGTACTTATGAAAACTAAGCGTATTTAACTCAATAATATAGTTCAGAGTATGTCGATGCATGCGTCGCCTCAAACTGAGGGAGCGTTTCAAGATGATATGGGAATTTGTTAATGAGGTCAAAAAACGCTTTTTTCTAATGAAAAATCGGTCGGCGAAAACTTTTTGTTGGAGTCGCTTCAGTCCAAAAAGTTTTCAGTTTTCTTAACATTAGTTGCCGATTGGCTAACTCAAAAAATTAGTTCAGACAATTGTACAGTCATATCTTTCAATAAGAAATAAGGCCCCCATTTATCTGAATAAACGAAACTTTCTGTTTAAACTAAATATGAAGTTAAGATGATCGTAAAAAGTGTCAAATTAAACGATTAACTTTTTTGTTGTTAGCAGAAAAGCAATTTTTTTAAAACAATTTCAAGTTAACGCTCTTTTAAAAACTTCGATTATTAGCAATAGCTATACGTGTCCAAATTATTTTATTATTCACAATTATATGCATGCAACCACTGAGTAATACATTATAATGCAACAGCTGACATCGCTAAACATCAAATACAACCAATTCTACTGTAACTCGGTATTTATGTGCTGAAGTAGCTTCCAGAATACTATTTACCCTTTTGAAGAGTCTTTTTGCTTTTTTTCGAGTGGTGCGCTGTGGAAGAGGCCATCGTTGGGTATTCGGCTTCGGGGTCCTTTTTGAAAATATCGCAATTTTAAAAGCATCAAAGGACGAGGGCAATTATTATGAAAACACAACTTCACCAAAGCGCACCCAGCAAATTAAGCAGTGTAAGGTAGCGCTCGCAGGTTGCTCGACTGTAGCCGATCACTCACGTACACAAAGCCCATTTGAATCGTAACCACGCCATCTGGTGGAACGCGCGGTTCCGGCATTTGTTCGAATTTTTTGGCGGGATTTTTCTTAATGATAATTGTGGAGACAGACGGCTCTGGGCTGATGTGATGTCTTTCGCCGAAAAGAGACGTGTTTTTGTGTTAATGGAACAAGGCTTGCTGGTTTTCATTATAGAGATATTGTTTCATTAGAGATATTTTTCAGAGATAGTGTTACATTAGAAAAAGCGATCACAAAAATTATGAAAAAAAGGAGCCGATTTATCACTGATGTTAAGTCTAGTTGTATACTGCAGTTGTTCAAAAGCAATCATTTCAGATATTTAGAAGATAGTGTTCCGCTTGAGAAAAATAATTTAAGTATTATCAGTTTTTACGATGTATTTTCCACTGATAAAGGAATAAGGGTTACATGAACAGAGGAAGATGTATACATGTGAAATTTAATTTGAATTAGATACTTTAGTCATTATGAACAGACCTAGACGGTTGAGTATTATATCTAAAGAGCGATATTACCATTATAATAATATAACATGATAATATTAAATTCATTACGTAGCACAATAGGAGGCGAACCTTCTCATAGCGTATATGTGCAAATTAATTTATAGTAAAATAAGCTAAATTCCAGTCGTATAACGTAAACCTCACAAAAAATCTGTCAACATATTGACGTATATAAAAATTGAGGAAAAAGTGTTCTCTGTGGCTTATCTGGGTGTCCCAAAGGTTTACGACATTTTATAAATGATACTACAGAAAAAAAGATCAGAATCGACAACGAAGTATGCATTTTTTGCTAAACAACGTTAGGCGTTCCGCATGAATTTATTCTAGTAGACACACGCGCCTGATTTTCTAGACATGGTCAAATTCTTGGCAATTAAAATAAATTCAAGCGACCTCAAAGAAGCGTGCTGCGGACCTAAAAACTGCAGTAATATTTCGCCTTAAAGTAGGGGATTATCCGCAGGCAGAACTAATTACGTGTGCCAGGTCCTTAAACGATAACTTAGGTACAATTAAGGTTCATCCAGACAGAAAGAAACAGGTTAAGCGAAAATTGTAATTTACAACCATACAAAAGTACATTTTTAGGAAAAGAGGCAACCAGAAAGGAGAAAACCAAATGAAGCTGCTAGGCAAGTAAAAGTTCAGCTTAATTTATTAGTGGACGATTCGACAGCATGCAAAACAATATGCATAGCCTCAGGTGCATCATCAAGCTTTGGTTAAGGTTGAATCCCGAAGGTGTTCGACCCATTCGTCTACCTGAAAACTTAACAGGATGGCATAGAATGGGTTTACTTAAAACTCAGCAACCACATTTAGTCTTATAATACACTGCAATTGCCGTTGGGATCAAAAGACAGATCTGCCGTTAGTCATTGATATCTGCTAGGCTGTAGTAGACCGATAAAATAAAAGTTATTTCAAGATTGATTATTTGTATGTCAAATGGGCAGCATATGTAATTGACGTCCGTCCTAATTATAGTATAAGGTAAACACATATGATTTATACGAGTAATTGAAAATATCTCTGCATTAAGAGTTGCAATAGGAATAAAGCAGAGTTCATTCATATTTTTTTCTCCGTATATCGCCAAACAAAAATACGCTTGTATAGATGCAGGATTCTATGACCATAATCATTTCGCTTCATTAGTTTCTTAAGTAATTGTCGTCACATGCCACGGTTTGCCATATTCACGATGTGCGCTCAATTAATGATACTGTTTAAAGCGTGATTTCCTTACTAACCAGGTAACGGAAATATATGTACATAGATACGTTCCAAATAGCGTTGTATCGTACATGCACGCGGTAGATAAGGTTTGGATACTTCCAATCACCTTCTCACTTTTTAGTTAAGAAATAATGCACGAGAAGGGTACACAACAGCAGATCCGCTGATATCATTTTTTACTATTTTAGGTGCACTAAGATTAGGTCCTACAAGGTAATCTATCACCTACAGATTCTAAAATTCAACGTAAGAGCACACGTGCCCATAACAAACAATTTCTGCTTTAGATGCAATCAAATCATCGATAGCGGCTAATTCCCGACACCGAGTTCGGTTGCAAGCAACAATGATGACCTTATTTTTTTATAACACTGTATTTAGTCGAAGTGTAAATAGTGTCACTTGTTACTGATTCAATTTACATAATACAAGCGTAAAATTATTATGTTTCCTCGGCTGGTTAGAAATCGAGAACTGGTAATTAAGCATTGACATGTATAATTCTAAAAAACTTGTCAACGATCAATTAACTTCCGCACATTCACAAGATAGTCGCCAGCCAGCCATTGAACTTCTCCGGATTCTGAACCAATTTCGTTTCCTTATGCTCCTCGATTCATTTTATAGGTTAATATAAAAATAGGTTTTTGCTTTATTTAGTTCAAAATGATTCTACGCAAAAAACCGTAGTTCTTCAAGACGAGTTAACATTTTCTTCGTTTGGTGACCCCATTTGGTTATGGTCATCTTCATGAGGTCTGTGTTTGCTACCCACTCGCTGCATTCATCAAGCGGGGCGATTCACTTAACCCGGATTAAGCTCCTCAAATAATTTGCTCAAAAAATCTGCAGGAAAAAGCATCACCTAATGGCTAATATGCAAGAACTATCATTAGGAATATCAACGTAATTTTTTTTTAATGATGATACTAGCCAACTGATCGAAGCCTCTATGTTTTGACTTTTACGTTCGGCATCGCCATCAGACGGCTGACTCCCAGCATGAAACCAAGACTGTTTTTGCCCAGGTTCGAACCCAAAGCACAACGTTTCTTCAAGATTAGCACCCACTATTACGTTATTATGGGGAAAAGTGATGGAAACCTATGAGGTATTATGATATTCATTGCTTCAAATTCGTGCGAAGTATTTTCGCACAATTTCACAATACTCACGACGCGAACCTTGTACTTGACAAAAAAACTCTTAGTTTCATTCTATAATAGCAGCTAGAAATTTTGTGAAGTTCCTGAATAAAGTAATGTAAATACTAAATAAAGTACATTTCTGAGAACCGAGTATCGCTCATGACCCTGAAAGTCAAAAATGTGGAAGCGACATACGAGTCAGTGGGAGATTTCATTTAGATTTGCCATTCGACGTCAAAAAAAACTTAACGAAATGCCGCTGAACTCTAAAAACGGACGGGTGAACCTATTGTATATAACTCAGTTTGGCGTAAGAACCGAATATAGAGCAATACGAGGAGCCGTTAATAGCGGCACGCATATTCTTCAGCCGTATAATGTATAGTCAATGAGTTCCTGTATCAATGAACTCAGCCAAGTGTAAAATATTCAATTACTGCTAAAGTGGTCCATGGCGTATCAGAAGCTGTCTTCGGTAGCAGCTAACTCTTGCACGGAAAACTGCATCAATGTTACTATCGTATTAGTCACTCTAGTAATTGTACGCTTTGCTCTGCTCGTCAAAAACAGATGATTGGTTGGTTTCTATCTCGTGAACGTAGGACCGTATTGTGCTATTCACAGTTTCGTTCGATGTGCCACAGATACAGTGTTTGACAAATCTTGCCCACCTGCAGTGCACGCACATGGCAGCTTTGTAAGCATGACAGGTCATTGCCGGCTCTCACGGGGAGTCTCACACTACGAATCACCCGACTGTGCGAATTACTGCTGTTTAAAGTCGGTTACATTTTTCCGAAGAGTTTAGTGAAAACTACGCAGGACTCCTTAGCTAGAAGGAGTATGGCCGGCACCGCTGTGATGCCAAACTTCATGCCTTCGCCTGCTATGGATCAAATAGTTACGAAATTAGTTCCAATATCGCGGAGGCTCTATGAATGTAAGTTACCCTTCGTAACGTTGTAGTCTGTAGGCTGCTATCTGTTGTGGACAAGGTGCTGTTAACTGAACTTCGGTAGGTCGTTATATATCCGAAAGCTGCAATTTGGGTGGATCCGAGTCATGTGCTGTCGTAACTAGACCAGAGCTCAGCATCGTATTTAGTTCTCTCGATATCGAATGCCGTTTCGAATAGTTTCAATGATTGTTTAGACTGCGGGAGCATCTACTCCCGTCTATACAAAACGGTCGTTCCATCCCGGGCTTCAGGCTCGCATAACCCGTTCAAACGTATAGTTAAGCTATACAGTATCATTGTGGCCCTTTACCAAAACAATGTCACGAACGATGGTAAAAGGTAGGTTCTGGATACCTGATAATATTTAATTTCTGTTTGAAGATTACGGTAGCATTCACGGCTCGATAAGCCAGTTTGTACTATAGAAAAGCTGCGCAACACTGCAAGGCACCGTTAGATCTTAGCGACGTCCTATGCTTTTTGCCTTGTTATTTTTTCTATAAATTATCTTTACCACCAACGCCTAATTAATTTTCCGTTCTACTGGCGGCTGTTCATTAAAGCTATGTAACAAACGAGCACTGAAATACAGATCGATAGAGCGGGCAATAACCGAAGCGATCTTCCCTATCACAAATAGAACCCTACTTCTTTGATTAGTAGGTCAGGAGCAGTTTGATTCTCTACGTCTATGTTTCATGTTGTGAGTAAAAGGCAAACATAGATTCATCTTATCGATTTCCTGCATAAGATTGGCGTTTATTAATCTATGCATGGAATACGTAAAAACAAATGAAAATATCACCCGTTGATCCTAAGGATATTCTTATACGTTTAGAATTTTCGTATTGAACCACACAGCATCAAAACTACATCGTTAAATATACTTAACGCACTAGCTAATCATCGCTCGCTACTTTACTGATGTCTATCGCCGTTGTAGGCTCCGCTTTCACCCTAAACCTCTGCGCTCATTCTGGGGTTTTCGTCGACCCAGTGTACCATGTGACCCAACGACATCGCAGTTTCACCGTAGAGAGTCAGTTTGGTCGCGCTCAAGATATGATCATTCCGAGACAAAGTAAAGGCCGACGCGAATATTTTTTTCGTCTGACTGGAACGAGGGAGCAGGTCGCTGTTGCTCGCGAAATCATCGCAGAGATCGCGAGCCTAAAGGTAGATTGTTATTATATACTTTTTGCCAAACGCAACCATTCGTTGCCTTAATGCTAATTTTCCGCGGCTATTAGAGGCCTTGTGATATCGAAATAAACCGTTACAGTATGTATGGCAAAGTCGTGTGTCTGTATTTGTGCATTTAAGTACGAAACGTAGAAATATCATCTCATTCTCTTGGCATATTTCTCGCTAGCTTTGATTGTATAACGTGGTCGTCTGAATAAAGGATCTTCGTGTTGTATTGTATTACGAACGAAGTAATAATCTACCTTTTAGGGAAAGGTGTTTCGATAAGCTGAGAGCGTTTATTTTTGCTTCTGTAAATAAATGGTACGTGTGCTTGGTCCCGTTTTTTGAAGCTTTATTAAATATTTTCTTTGCACAGCTTACAGTTTATCCAGTAAGAGTGCGAGTCGTGTAAAATATTAAGGACAGTTTTTTCCAATTGCAGGAAATAAAGGACAACCATATTACTCTTAAAATGGACGTGTCCTTTGCGGACCACTCATTCATCATTGGGCGGCTGGGCAAAAACATTCAGATGGTGATGCGTAGCACCGATACCCACATTCATTTTCCTGACTCGAACCGAAACAATCAAGTGGAAAAGAGTAATCAGGTATACGGCCACGTAATTGGTAAAGCCAGCAATTTAATGCGTCGTGTTTTTTTGTTTATTTTTGTAATACTGGCCAAAAGTTTCAGTAAATTGCGCATTTTAATTTGTTTATCACATGCTAGTCTAAGGAACACCCAGAAATGTTTTAGCGTTGGGCAAGTAACTTACATGTGCCTAATGGTATATTGATACTTTAAATGATGATCTAGGTATAACTGAAAATATATGTCTATCTGTGTATTGTTCTCAGTTGCTAACAGTTCCCATGATTAGCCTTGCTGATACAATACTATGTATTGTAATATAAATAAATAAAAAGAAAATTCGCAACAGGTCTCTGATTGTTTACGTTGGACTTAGATCCTTTCTTGTATTATGAGTAACCACGATAAAGGAGCGGCATAGTTTGCGTATCACTTTGGGTTCACTGCCATAATGGCTATTAACTAACGAGCAGGCAGGCAGCCACGATGACTTGACCTTCAGGGTTGGCAAAAAATGTCATTATAAATTTATGAGTACTTTCAGAATAAAGTAGGGATCAAGGAAAAATGAGCTTTTACAATTATTAAAGCTGAGAGCCGGTTGCGTAATTGTTAAGCTGCCTCATAGGCTTATTGGGGAAAATCTAGATAAGTGTAGCAATGTCTACCCCGGTCAGAGTCTCAATGAGCGAAATCTTTGACGCTATACCTAAAAAAAGGTGACTTCAAGGACTCGTTCACTTAAGATAAGAGCGAGGCATTTTGAAACTACATTATTTTCATAGAATCTACAATGTGTAGAAAAAAAGGACTTCGATCTCGTTCGCTCCATTCTTATTTATAAAGGAGAGACGAGGTGAAGCGTCAGTTAAGCTACCGATTTACTTGTATACCTAAAAAATATCAAAGATAAAGATTGGTCTCTTTTAGTATTATTAGCCTAACACAAGCCTTTTATTTTTCAGGCTCACTTGATTTATCATTGGCCTGCTCAAATCTCCACCGTTTACACTCTATCCGCCTGTTTGTATTCCAGATTAATCGACAGCCTAATAGACGCCCCCACAATAGGCTGCCTTCTGTTACTTTTTGATGCATTTTGATACGATAAAAAACCACACACGATACAAATACTCCGAACAAAGCTGACATGCAAATCTGCCAGCAGTGCCTCTACTTTTGGAAATATTTCACAGCGATCTTAACTGTTCTCAGCTAGCATACTATAGGGTCATCTTTTTCAAACCTTATTCCAGTGGGAAAGCCAGTACTTCTTCTGTGCATTTTCTATTGCATTGGATAGTTCAAATATTAAATCCAAGTAAAAGGCATACATACACAAAAAAGTAGTTCATAACAACACGCTTCCAGGTATCGGTGGCTGGAGAACCAGATTCGGTGCTTAAGGCGCGTAAAAGGATCCGCGATATGCTTCCAGTATCATTTGTGTTCGTCGTAGACAAGGCAGATTACGTTAAGGTCGCGTGTCAGTATGATGGCAACGAAGGGAAGATACTGGAGAAACTTAAGAGGGAGTTTGAGGTAGGTGACGCTCGATCTGAAGCGTGCTGAATATTCTTAAGAAAAGGTTTTGCTAAATTGGTCGATAGGTTTGAAACAATGTTTGTTCTATTGAACAGCTTATGTTTACGGGTCTTTGAGTTGAACTAGCTGTAGAGCCATTTAGTGCACGTCATGGAATAGCAATAAAAAAACATATATATATATATATATATATATATATATATACATGTATATATATATATATATATATATATACATGTATATATATGTATATATAGACTACTGAATCAGTCATCGCACACGTTTATCTTTAATTATTAAAAAATAGCACTTATTATTGTTCATTGTTTTCGTTCATCATATGGTGATGGTCGATGTACGTTAACTAAAGTCTGAATTAAGGAAAGAAATGACGAAATAAGGAAAAAAAAATAAAGAAAAAGTTTCAATTGGCAACGAGCAAATTCATCTGCATTAGGTAGAAAACCGACGATATTGCGCCAATTGTTATATTTACATTGGGATATAATTGTGTACTCTCTAAAATATAATGCATTCTATTAACTGAAGAGTTACTGTGAATTTAACGTCAAATATTTAGGTGTTTTTTTTAACCACATGGAAACTAACTTGATTCATACTTTCGTATCTAGTTATCTTATTCTAGTCGGCCATTGTTTTCTGCTTTCCCCTTTTATAATTACAGCCCCTTCAAAACGAATATAGCATGACGATCAATTGGCTGCCGGTTTGGGGTAGATGCGCAATGGTTACTGTTCGCGGACGGCGCAGCAACTTTCACCGCATTCGCGAAGGCCTACTCCGGCTTATGGACCTGTTACAGCCAAACAAGAAGCGTCCCGTTGTCTATCTGGGTCTTGAAGTGTCGCCCCATTATTTGAGCTACGTACTGGGCCCAAACGACATCAAGATTCGTTATCTCCAAGAGCGAACCAATTCGAAATTTCAGGTTATAGCTACTCGAAATGAGCGTGCGTATCACATACCAACAATTAGGATTTTCGGCCAAATTGACAATGTCTTCGAAGCGTGGACTGGCGTCATGGATCTGTTGCCAGCAACCTTGCTAATCGACGTGTCAGAAGTGCCCCAATCTTGGCATGACGCAATTAATGAAGAGGAGCGTAGGAACTGGTCGAATGACACGGGCATCGCTGTCTGCGGTAGCGAAAATTCCCAGCTGTTGGAGCATCCCTACTTGGCCTGCTTGCCCTCCGACATTCTCAAGGAGCTCGGCGAATTGAAAGTTGTTCCTTTGGAAGCGCTGGCAAGTGCGCTTATTGCAGCGAGAAAACACGACAGATATGATGCTACCGTTGCAGGTGGGTTGACCGACAGCTGAAACAGGTATTCTTATCAATACTGTTTGATTGAGCCGTACATTTGTTTATCAACGTTTGTATATTGCTAGTGCTTTATTGAAGCTTGAATGACACAAAACACATATATATATATATATATATATTGGTCTGATAGGACGATGAAGATGCCGTTCCATTGCGGACACAGAACGTATGCCCTTGACGGATAAATTATTTGTTGAAATATTGCATGTACTAGCTGAGCAATTTCTACTTGTTTTAATTTTTTCGTCGTCACAATACACAAACCAACGTTTTTTTTATGATAATGTGTTTGTTAATCAGCCATGCGAACAACGGTGAAACTCATATGCAAGATCAATGACATGCTGTATGATTATGATATCTCGTTACTTTTGAGACTTAACCGAGATTCGCGTCAGTGGAAAATTGTAGCCAGAGGTCCTGAAGGATTTGTAAATTTGCTAATGGATGTCTACCGTGCACTTACGCTGCCGAACGTAAATCCTCTGGCCTTTGTAAAAGCGGCAGCAAGCACCGCGAAATCACCTATACGGTATGTCGATCTTTATTGTTGCTCGTAAACATGCCGGTTTAGCTTAAAATATGAAGCTGGATAAAAAAGTTCAACAACTTTCCCAAACGGAGGCCATATTTTTTTGTTCTACCCCTAGGGATTTGCGGTGGCAAATACTTAGAGGTACCTTGTGGAAAACGGGATCGACAAGTAAATCTCCTAAAAAAGAAAATTGCGATAGGTGATACATTGATCCTCCATCGAAGCGACCCCCACTCACGTCCGATATGGCCCTTCAAGGCTGAATATCGTAGTAGAAGCCTCGCTAGTGGTGCGCTGTGGGTGTTTCTTGTATATATGATCATCAGCTAACTATATACAGCTCTGAACTTTCTGATGATTCTAGTTCTAAGTAATCGGGTCACTCTGATTCTGCTTGAATAAAGGTATGCGGATCTGATAAAGTCGGAGGCTTCAAATTGTCCTACACACTCTTTAAGTGAGCCGATGGACAAAATGGTACTGGACCAGTTTGCCGCGATAGTTGACGAAGGCTCTGCAGACTCTTCCGGCATCGTGCGCTCGAAAGTTCTTATGCATCAGAAGCAGCAAACCTCAGTTTTGCAGCGTACACTCTATGATGAAATTGGATCAAATCTAGGTAAAAATTATCGACTAATCCGTTTCGATTCATTTTTACTGCTTACTAGTAAATTTAAAATGTCCCTCTTAAAACGTCGTAATTATAATTTGCTAAATCGTAAAGAATCTGCTTCACAGAATCTTCAGAAATTGACTTGCGAATGTAAATCTAGTCTTTCGACTAAAACATCAGCCTGTTGTTGAATAATTCTAATAATAACTTGACGTTAAATGCAACATCTTAGGAATCACTTTATCAAATAAGCGCTAGTTACAGATATAGACTTGCACGCAATTATCAGAGTTTGCGATGAGGTTCATCCGTTGTCATTTGATTTTCGTTTCTCTCTAGAACGTACCAATCAGCGCATCCGAAAACATGATTCGAGCTTCAATCAGAATTCGGACTTGATTGCGAACAGCGAGTGCGCCACCTCCTTCGGGGGTTACGAGCTTTCTGAAGGAACCTGCCGTACCCGAACAGTAGCGCCCGTTGCACCTGTAAGTTACGATCGCATAAATTGGACCTGGTTTTTGCTGACTTTATCGTCGGTCATTATTTTTAGCGCCCATCCGTAGCCGCTTCATGACCCTTTGGATCGAATCGCTTATGCAATGGATATGTTTGGATGTGTGGATACAGATAAAAGGTCGTTCCAGGTGACGCTCGCCTACTGTCGGATGTAGCGGTCGGCTGCATAGACATCTGTTGTGTAATAGGTTTATCAACGAGGCTTTTCTAGGCTCGTTCTAGATATGAAATATTGCATCATAATAAATGAAATCGCATAGTCATCTATACTTGTATGTATACCGTTTTATTGTCCCTTTTTACCAGGAGCGTCATATTGGCGTTGTTTTAGCGGATGCTCTTTCGTTCAGCTAGTTCAGCAGACGACATATAACACTGATCAGCAGTTAAATTATTTAGGTAGTTTTAAAAGATCGGAGAGCCCGAAGAGTTAATAGGAACGGTGACGTCAATCACAGGCCAAAAACTAGCCGATCTTGTCGATACATTTATTAATCGACAATTTTCAGCTGTGGCTGAACTGATACTCAGCAAGAGAATTTGAATCAAGTTGGCACAAGCCAATGGCACTCTAGGGGAACTAGTTGACCTAACACCGTCCTAGAGTTAAGCTTTTTATTAGCAAATGACTGAGCCAAAAACCTATCGTCTGAAAGAATGTGAAATTCGAAAGCTTTACTCTCATCCGGCTCGTTTTTGTCTCAAATATTTTCTACAGTTTCGGTCCGTATGGGCACTGAGGTACGAGTTTTTCTTTTTAGGAGTAGTAATAACATATACACATAATGACAGTTCGTATTTTTTATTACTTTGGTGTCCTGCCAGGTGAAACTCGAGTCTCTTAGGAGCTGCGCAAGTCTTGCCTATCGTGACCATACTGAAAATAACAGTGTTATAGATGACAGCTCCTTAATCGGTTCATCCGCTGCTGCCTCCCTGATTCCCAAACCTCAAAGGACATGGACGAGCTCGCCGTTACCATCCGTTCAAATGTCATCAAATCGGTGCTCGGACTCAATTGATAGTTGGGAAGCATGCTTAAGTGACTGTTGTTCGCCTATCAGTGACCAGGTATACCTATAGCATATGATACAATGAACTTCATTTTTCAACTTTTCGCGTTAGACACCGAAATATATTTATTAGATTTAATCAATGCTTCACTTTATTCTCTATATGAGTTGCAGACATAGGCGCATACATGTTCTTTTATTATTATCTCAGTTGCACATTGGTAATATTTAATATTATATAAACATATTGTTGCTGCATGAATTTTTGGCGTAAAGAAAATTTTCGTACGAATACAATTAATTGTACATCTTAAAGATTAGAAAAGCATATAGCAAGCAGTAAAGATGTTTTTACCCACGAACAGAAGCCAAATCCATATCTAAACAAAACAGTCTGTCTGGCTGGCAGTGACTGATTTATCTTTAGATTCAGAAGTTATAATTAAGAATTAAGTAAACTGATTGTCATACAGATGTCCCCTCAACCAAAGCCGATGACCTGTACGTTGCCCTTCGATGGCATACCTCATGGCCGATGCGTTCCGGTAAGTTACGAGTTTTGCTACTGGCAACGTGATTGCTGTGAAGTTGACGTGAAGTTGTTACGTACTGCTCGCTTTACCTGATTCAATAGTACAATAATATACTTCAGGGACATGTGGTTGGATTAAACGTATATTCAGGTTATTACGCTGATCTTACTGTTGTCGTTGATGAAGTACAAATAAACGCCACAAATTTGAACCATCTAGCGTAAGTCCAATAGCACGGCCATGTCTAATGGTTCCTCCTCGTGTTTCAGAATATGCAGTTTTGCGATCGTCAAAAAATGATATTAGGTAGCACACACAAGACAGGTTTACCAAACAACATGTCCCACACACGACATCTAAGCCACAGAAGATCAGGAAGGCATAATACTAGGTAGAGTTCAGACTCAACTGAAAGCCCAGTTGAACCTCGGAGCGAGCCTGCAAATATGACAGATCTAGGCGTGCCGTGGTTCACAAGAAGTAAGACAGATTGCGTGCACATGAAACTGGTGTGGTCACAGGCCAACTTCCTTCTTAATTTGTTCTCCCTAACTTAACAGCTAACTTGGTACAGTTATTTAACTTGGTTCCTATCGGTTATCGGTTATCGTAAGTGTAAGGGCGCTTATTTTTTTTGGTAATTTTGATTTTTCGTTGAAGGTGTATGCTCTGTACGCAGACTTGTCAATAGTTACGATTATCCTAGACAAAACGAGATTCGTCTGTTTCATATTACCAAAGATTAGTTCGTCACGGACCTATTCCATCAGTCTGCCTATATTTCATTCTTCTAACGTATCTTCGTTTGTGCACCTGATTATCCTGTTATAGCGGGCGACGGCCACGTCTGATAATTCTACGCAGGATGTTTGTAATCGCGAACTTTTCGGGCCTTTTCAGCCGCATGAACAACTTGTTTCCAAATTTAACGAGCTGAGCGTAAATAACGAGGATAGCGACGGCAACGAATGGAGGAAAAACATCGCGAATTTAGCAGTTGGGGCCGGCAGGCGTCCATTCAAAAGTAGTGATATAGCATAATCGTCTCAAGAGGGCTTCAGCTAATGTGAACAACATAGAGCTTTCGGTTCAAACAGTATAGGCCATAGAAGCCCATATCTGCATGAAGTGGGAGAGCAAGAACGTTAGCGCTTACGTACCGGCGAAATGGTTGCCCTCCGTCCAAATCTCAGGCAAATGTTCCTTGGGACAGTACCAGTTTACCGTTTTAAATCAGCCTTGTTGCGTGAGCTGATTCTAGCCGAAAGCTGCGTTTCGCTCGCCAGAAGGACGAACCTTTGATTATTTCGACACAATGATTGGACTTGTTTAGCTTTATCGATGATGGTGGTGGGTCGGATAAAAACAAAACTTTGTGCATTCTGCAACGGCACAACGTATTTGTTACTCTTGCTATTACGTTATTGGAATGATCATTTCTATGATATTGTTAGACAACCGGAGTATATGTGGTATCATATATAGATGAGTTGTAGATGCAGCTTTGGTCGATCATTTAAAATGATACAGGAAATAGTAGAAGTATAGGACTGTGCTCGACATAGAAGTAGTTATACGCATGAACTTAGTGTTTCATGTAGCGATATTCTGATTATATTATGGTATGCCAGATGATTATCAGGGCCCTATCAAGCTTCTCATCAAGCCATACCGCAACTAGTCTTGTCGATGATGAAGATCGTTTCGTATTTTGCAATTATAGTAATAGTGGTTAGTTTCTATAGCTATCGTTGTTTATTTCACATACGAAACGTAACTGCAAGCCTTAGCAGCGATGGAAAACATACGGCGGTACCTGTACATCTTCATGTAATGGTTGATGGAACCCGACAGTGTGCCTTACTATATGTAATTGGGTCATATCGCTATCATTTTGTTACTATTTTTTATACATCAATTAGCTGAGCTCCACTACCAGAACTATCGATGTTCCGATGAAACATACTAACTTACGAACGAAAATCTCTGCAGTGCGAAAAATGTGACAGGCATTAGAAGATACTGAGTGTGACACCAGAGACAAGGACAAAGTATAACAAACGAAGAGAAGTAATATCATTTTTATCTAAAAAAAAAAATAACAAACAGCCAAAATGGTAGTCTAAGTAAATGCAGATGACATTAAACAGAAGACTAAATAGGGCTATTGGAACAGACTCGCCCGCCGATTGGATGATCACAATCGAAAGGGTCAATTGAGACTATGGTTTGTTGTAAAAGAAAGAACATTGTTAAGAAACTCATGAGAAATAAACGAAAGTGTACGAGACATGATCTCAATTTGCAAAAGAAATTAATCAAAATTTTAAATTTACCAATAAAATCTTTAACAATTATTACTGTGTTTTGTTGTGATTGTCAATGGAGGAAAGTAATAATTATAGAGCTTCAAGGAAATGAGCCGTTCATCTCTGTTATTCTAATAATAATAGTAACAGAACATAACAAATGACGTTAAACGAAACGAAGTAAGACGAAAAAACAAACCCAGTAAACGACTTAGAGAGAAGTTGGCTTTAAGCAATTTTCAGCAAACGTTTGTTAGTGGTCTATTAAAACCGTAGGTCGGCACGCTAGAGATCTCAAAATCTACTTGAAAAGAGTCGAAAACGATAAGCCAAGTGTACCCACGTATGAATGCGCCTATTTATTTTGAATTTCGAAGTTGATCCCGTTTCTTGGATAAGAATACAAAAGGAAAAGCATAACGTCTCGCTTTAAATTTATATACATGTATATTTCTGCCAGTTTGATGCAACTGAGGATAATTGTTACTACAGCATGGACTTTTTTTTTGTTTTTTTACTACATGCAGCAGCTCAAAGTCTTCGTTGTAAGAAGGCACTAACATAATAAAGGCTTGGTATCTCGGACCAGCAAGGAGGCCATCATTTTATTCTGCGACAAGGAGACAATATCTATGTTCACACTGATCCCATTGACGCTTTTAGTTTACCTACTTCTAGCGGACAAAAAAAAGTCAGATTGACATTTAGCGAGGGTTACACACATTTGTAAGCAATATACTATTAAGCAATATTGGTACGGCTATTAAAATCAGTCAAACCTATCTTAATCAATGTAAACTAATCATATGGGGCTAAAAGGTGGTTTCTATATTTCGACTACATGTACATGTCGTATATGATTTACCCGTCGCATGAACCTCAACCGAAGACGTGCTCACATCCCGAAGCCCAACTCAGGTCAGGAGATTTGTGATTTTTTTAGATTAGTATTATATGGTTTTGGAAAACTGTGATTTCTATCATGTAATAAATTTCGTTACTATGATGCTTGCTAAACATTTGATTTTACCAAACAATTTAATTTTCCCTAACAGCTTTATCGTATTTTGCAATCAATTCTCTTCTCCCACATCGTTTGCCTTTTAGGACCTTTACGCAATAGGATCTTTCCAACAATATAAGCTTTTGTGACGCTCAAGGATTGTTATATATGAATTTGTTCGATCCTCAAAAGGAACGCACCCGTCAGGCTTACCTTATGTTTAGGTCATTGCCTTGGCAATGCCAAGTTGACAACTTACGCTGTCTACATGATCTGTGCGATATTTTTTTCGAGCATATGTCTCGGTGTGATGATTTAGTTTTGCAAAGAACTAATCATAAGCGATGTACATTCTAACATGCGACATTTTCCAATCGATGGGAGGCGATGCAGTTTGTGTAAAGAGTTTTCGCTAATTAGACTCAATCGACTTATCCTATCGTATAGTGTCGTATTTCGCTATATTTCTACACTAAACTGATAAATATTCATGCGCTGGAAGAGTACTTTTTACATGTTCCATGTTCAATCTCATTCACCTGATAAGACTCCAACCTCTATCGATGCATTTTTGAATGAAACTGCGTAATCTCTAATAGAAAATAAAGAAAGAGAAAAGCTAAATATTGTTTGAATAAAATCTTCCAAATCTCCTATAGACGTTAGTGTAAAGTCGGAATAAATCCTAAATTACTTATTCATATCCAGTGCAAAACGTGTCAAGCAAAACCTACTACAATGCTTTGAAGCCCAATGTGATTTGCGCGTGAAGTTCCACTTCTCGCTCGCGATAATTTTGTTACGACAGCGTCTTGTGCGCAGACAGATGTATAGCCTTCGTTAAGGAATGTGGTCTTTTGGACGATTGGCAGTACTGATCCGCTGGGCCAGTGAATCTCCCAAGTTCAACAATTTCGCGCCCTTTTTTTCAAACGTACATTCAAAAAGGACGTAATCACTCTCACCAGCGGGTGCGTGCAGTTGTAAAGGTGTTGTGGGCTTGCCTTCGCAGTCAAGCGTGGTACAAAGTTTGGATTCTGAATGATCGCTGATTTCGTAATTTGACGTCTTGTTTGACTAGCGGAGCAGGTACAACAAATTGCTCCATAACCTGGAGTAGCCATGTCGGACGACACCCAAATGGAAATTGTCCGACAGTTGGGCTCCAGCCAGATGGTTGAACAGCTAGTCACGATCCCACGAAAGTTTTATGATCGATTCATAGCAAGTAAGTTGTCGACATTTACCTATATCCTGTGTGTTTTGCGTTAGCCGCGACGGAGTTTCTCTTTCTGATTATCCTTATGGTAACATGTTGCAGTAATCAATCTATCGATCATTTCTGTTGATGTGTATATTGAGAAGTACTTCTACGCTCGCAAGTTTAGCAAGAAATTCATCTGCGTACGTCTAACTGCCAATGGATTCTCTTTAGGGGTCAAGTCGGCTCTCTCATACGCACATGTATACCAATTAATTCTTGCTATTTGCTGGATTTTATAGCTCTTCGTTTCGTCAAGTGTTAAAGACAACTATTAGAGACGTCGCTTTCTCTCCTGCTTACCGTAGGTTACCGTCGTTTTGTACGGCTCACAAGACCTTATCTTGAATTTGGGCTCCCAAATGGGTCGAGCTCATCATCGAGCCTGAAAAGCTCAATGAACTGCGTTCTTCAGGTCGATTGGGCCTTGGTTTAACGTGTAGAAGCCACTTGTGCTAGACTCTCAACTGTAGAAATCTCATCGTATGTGTTATGCTTTCGTGAACATAACAAAGTGATCTCGATTTGGGCCTTCTAAGACAGAAGAAAATCTTTCTAACGATAACACTCTGTCATTCCTGAACAAAGAAACTGAAAAGTCGCAAAACGAATGATTTTCCTAAATAAATCTAAATATTTTGAGTTTTACATCCAGTACCTTTCTGGTTGAGTATTATCTGAAAGGTTGGCTCCCGCTTTGAAACGCGGTGCATCTACGTTCGAACATGGCCCATCTCGCTTGCCCTTATCTTAGTCGACTGCTACCTTTCTTCGTACCATCACGGGGATAGGTTACCTGCTATAGAGTCCTGTAGCGCACAGGGCAATATGATGTAAAAGCCGGATAGAGGTTCAGTCAGTACTTGTTGAATCTGCATGCAAAAGATTTTCGCTTTAATATTACGTACTACGACAATTAACTGTACTACCCGTCGGCTTCTCTTTCCAAAGAGTTACTTTCCAACTCGATACACTTTTATAGAAGATGGATATGATCAATTTCTTTGCTCTGACCATGATAAAAATCAAGGGGTATAGGCTAGATACATTTCTCATCGTAGGCAAATGATCTCGTATTCCGTCAGTTTAGCGTCATCCAATGGTAGACGTCTCCTTCATGTGAGCTATATAATAAATGAGGGTCATCTTGCAAGTTTACGATCACCACGTTCATCACCATGGTACGAAGATCACCGTACTATATTCATCATTACGAATTACAAGGGTACCATTCTCTATAATGGTTGCCCTATACTGTGATTTCGTGACCGTGATGAATCGACTAAAGTATCTAACGTATGCGTCAAAGATAAGGCAAAACAAACGAATAGCTAAGCTTCTCAGCTTATTATGGTTGATCATGCCTGCTTTTGTTGGCTGCGAAATTTCACTATCTACGTACTACTGATACGACTTTCCTAATCATTAAAAAAATCTTCGTCCTATACATATTACGAAAAAGCATGCTTCGATAAAATTGGCTTACGCGTAATTTTACTACGGGAACATATCTGTCACGACCTGTTTATCTTCAGTCTTCAATCGAGCACATTAACACTCTGTTTTTCTCTGTCCTGCAGATCCTCCGATGATACGCGAGTTAACGAAACTTTGTGGTACGCAAATCGAGATTTTGTATCAAGATTTCGATCGTCAATACCAAACTGTTTCGAACTGTTTTACCGATTGCCAGACACAGCCAGTACAGCAGACGCCGCAGAGACAGCCTAAAAGCCGACGTGAATATTTACTCCGAATTGTTGGATCTCAACAACACGTTAGCAACGCTTGTCAAGAAATTTTTAAAATACTGAATTATAATGTAAGTTCGAACGGTGATTGAAGCCATATAAAAGTGAACTACTTTTATTTATAGCCGTAGCTAACTAAAGGCAACTGCTGACTCAATGAACGATTTACTTTTTTTTTTTCAACTACGCTCTTTCTATTCAACTTGGCAGAAGTTATTCGAACTTCAGATATTGCTACAAAAGATGACGCTGTTAACGATACATTTTCCACATGTGAAAATTAACTTTCATATTATGAACTTATGATATTTAGTTAACTAAAGACTTGAAGTAAAGTTTAAAAGAAGAGTTGAGAATTCTTTTCTCAGTCGAAAATTAGTCAATGGCGGTTGTGGCGTACACAACACTCGGGACCTACGTAACGTAGACTTATCCTGCTACTCTTCGACATATAAGAATATTAGTACAGCAGTATAAAACCTGTTTAGATAAAAATTCAATAATAATCAACTGAGCTCGTTAAGTCATCCACACTACATTATAACGTTAAATAAACGTATTCTGCAATATAATTGATCTGCTAATTGGAAAATCTATAAACCCAGGTTAACGGGGCAGAACAGATGACGCTCAAATTAGATGTATCATTTGCCGTCCATTCGTTTATCATTGGCCGTGACGGAAAGGGTTCAAAGACGGTGATGCGCGCCACCGGGACCCTTGTCCACTTTCCCGATTCAAACCGGAACAGCAAAATGAAAAAAAGCAATCAGGTATTTTTATGATGATTCTTAGAGAAAAAAAATACTACACAGACAGACATACTTATCTGCATATCGTTCTCGAACGATTTCAGCAGAAGGTGGCTTTCTATTAGCGCATGTAATTTTTCTTTATGCAGGTTTCAGTGTCAGGCTCGCCTGAACAGGTACTCAAAGCACGCAGGATGCTCCGCGACCGTTTGCCGATATCTTTCATGTTCTTATTGGAAAAAGCTGATTATATTAAAGTTGTGGGTCACTGTGGCGGAAACGAACAGAAAATTCTTGCCAAGCTTAGAAAGCGCTTTGAGGTAAATGCCCATATAAAATATAATTAACATTTATGTGTTTGTATAGTTACAGCAAATAAGTGACACCAGCTGACGCCGCCGATTTTTCTTAAATGGAGATTCAGCTTTGGTTTTGCTTTTTTCACGTTTAATCAAATTCGAGATCTACCTCTAAATTATATATCTCTTAAGGTAGATTAGCGAATCAGTTATTTCCTGCTTCATTTGCTTACCATCTGGCAAACGGTTTTGTTGCTTGGCTTTGTATTGAAATGTATTGAAGCGTATCATGTCGTAACAATTTCTGATGATAACACCCTACTCAGATTTGAGAATAATGACTTCAGTTATGTATCAGTAGTTTGATGATGAAAAATCATTAGAATGGAAAGTCAGTCACGCCTGCACCAAATGGCCATATTTCTCGTTTATTTGATCACTTCCGCGGTAGTTATTATGCTAATACTGTTTATATTGATTTTGCATCGCCCTCGACGCGCGAGTGCCTACGCTTAATTTCTCTCTTCCTACCTTGGGTGCTATTTTACAGGCATTGCAGAACGAATATAGCATGTCGATAAGTTATCAGATATTGTCGAACGGTTGTATAATGGTCACCGTTCGAGGAGCCCGAAACAATTTCGAAGGTATCCGAGAAGGCCTCACGCGACTAATGGAAATTTTAAGACCGAACAGACAACTACCTCCCGTCTCTTCGGGGATCGAGGTGTCACTGCATTACCTCAGCTTCGTTCTCGGTCGCAACGATGTAAAGGTCCGATATTTGATGGCACTCACCAACACACAGTTCCAGGTGATTACTAACCGTGAAGATCGGCAATACCACATCCCAACAATTCGCATCTATGGACAGATTGACGACGTGTTTAAGGCCTGGATGCACGTTCTGGACCTACTACCAGCCACCACATTGGTTGAAATGCCTAGGCCCTCACAAGAGGACATAGCAGGTGAGGTGAAAAACCCGCGGGCCGCTTGAAATCATCACTTATTTGAGTAGGGAAATGGGGCGATTTCCCTGCCTGAAATGGGGCTTCTACAAACTGTCTCGTGAATACTGCATATTTTTCTCTCTTATAGCCTCATTTATGTTGTTTCTTTCCCGTGCTGTTTTTGTGCGTCGGCCTTTAAACCAGACCTGAGAGAAGTGACCCAACGAGTTTCGAGCTTGAATCAAATGCTAGAAGATTATGACATTACACTCAACTTGAAGCTAAATCGAGACTCGCGTCAATGGAAGATCGCTGTGCACGGTCCAGAAAAGTACTTGACACTCCTTGTAGACGTGTATCGAGCACTAGGCAGGTTGGACGTCAATTCTATCCATTTTGTGCAGGAAGCTATAACTAAAACAGGCCCACCACTACGGTAAATCATAGATAATAAACCACAGTAAATGGATAACCATTATGATTATTACGCTACTGGAAATATTTAAGTAATCATTCGTGTATCAGTCTGGCCTGTAACAGTGGCCAAAGCTCTAGAAAGGCTCGTTCTAGAGAGAGTTTTACCCAGATTTTGGCTACCTTAACACCAAATGTCTACCAAGCATATTTGTTTATTTCACAGACTGTGAATTTTTTCTAAATTTTCTTTTGATCGTTGGAATTTCCCTAATTATTCTAAAGGTCACAGTTCCTCTTTAGAATATATGAGTCTTACCTGCGACTGACATCGATGAGACAAGCAATTGTTCGTAGTAATATACAACATGTATTCATTGTTTCACTCACAGTATGCCATCGTAATTCTATTACAGTTATCATGACGCAATAAGGTCATTAGACAAACACCGACTTTTGGTTGAGACGTCACAACGCTCGCATCATTTACCTACGCACAAATCCGAGCCTGAAATAGGCGATGATTTCGACACTGCAACCATTTCGAGATCAACCTACTTTACTAGGCACTGTCCAACTTCTCAACCCATTTACCATTATCATGGCCTAAATACAGGAGGTGAGGACTCTTGGCTACTCAGCCTTTGCTATACACTAGGTTTTCAATGATGTCCATACATACTTGTTATTACATTCAGAGCTGCAATGATTCCATTGCTTATAGAAATCCTTAGACAAGGACTGATCAACAACACAATCAACTGCCCATCGATGCACAGGGTAACATGGAACATTTGATGTCATTCCGTGCATTTGCTGTCTCGTAGTTACAAACTAATCAATAGTCTCTAGTCACGAGACACCCACGAGTAAGCCCAAACGTGCGTACACATGTTCCGTTATGGAAGCAAAATGAGCGATTTTTGTCAAATACGTTAATATTAGCCTCGAGCGTATTGGCTATTCACCACACGAGAAATTGGTCAACGTTAATTAAAACTGGGTTTCTTTGTCTTCTTGAATCGTAGTCACTAATCAACCCAAATCGATATATGCAGATTATCGTGATCAGCGTATACTTGCTGAACAGTCATTGGCTTATGGCGGTTACCAGATCTACGACCAAACTCCACGAAGTGCGCAATCTGCCTCGTCCAATTACCCCTCTGATGCCTCGGTATACCGTACTCTTACTTAATTTGCCGTTTCCGTTGACACGTGTTACCAAGATAGTTCTCAAATAGCTCCTGAAATTATATTTTATATGACTGATAGTTGCAACTTGATCGCAGTAATGGCGACTAGCGCTAAGCTATTGGAATGACCGCGATTTTTAGAGATCCAGAAAATTCTGCTTCCTATTCGCTTTATTTATAAAAGACGCCAGTCTCTATTGGCGAAAGGACCGCTTGGGCAGCCCGAAAAACATCGACGCTATTCATTATCAGTATTTATTTATGGCGTAACCTATAGTGAACACTTCACTAAATATTCTAATATAAACATATTCGGCGTGTGGTAATTTATTAGGGACTGTACGACAGTCTAGCAAGTCTCGCAAGCTTAGGAAGTCTTGCAAGTCACCCGAGTCTCGAAAATGTCAATGCTGTGGAAGAGGTCCCGGAATCAGGCTTTGTAACCCCAATGACATTTCGGGACTTACCACGCGTGGAGGCCGTCAGCACGACATCGATTCGAACGCCGTCAGTGAATCGAAGCTCTTTTGTCTCGACCAGCTTGGCCACTCCAGCCTCGAGCCAGGTGCGCGAAAACAAACGGAGAAATAACGCGCACGAAGCGTTCGCTCTAGAGGGTCATGACGACATATTTGCGCTAATGGCGATACATGTATCTGGTACATTATAAAGTCATTACATGTGTGGATTATGAGTTTCTGGGAGGAGATGTGCCTATACGGATAAGACTATTTTAAAGATTTGTTTAAAACAGGCCTGAGACATTATTTTAGTAAAAAATACAACATTCTACGAATTTTAATAGTAGAGACAATACACGTATGGGCAGTATCACTTTTATTAATTCATAGTACAGCTGAATATATTTGATTTTATTGTCACTGAAAGAGTATGAACTTAGCTGATAGCTTCCTTTATTGAGATTCATTTTTCAAGCACGATGGAGATAGCGAGTTTTTTATTTTATTTATATTATATAACGCATCGGTTTCGATTCACAGGCAAATTACTTGAGCGGTTTTAAGGGCTCGGGCGTCGCGGCCAGCACGTTCCCGTCGACCCCGAAGAGTCTAGCCGACCTCAATGAAACGGAGGGCACAGCCGTCAGTAGATCACAAATGATAAAACGGTCCATTGTTATTATAATGTTCGTAACCTTTCGCATTTCATAGTGACGATTACTTTTTAAACGTTCACAGGGCAGGTACGGCAGTGTTGCAAACTTCACGAGTTTGGGCAGCTGTGGAAGCTCTGAAAATCTTGGTCCGGCTCAAGCCAATCACGGATATGGGTCTATTAGCTCATCTGCCATAGAGACGCCAACGTGTGTTCAGAGGCCACCAGCTAATCGAAATTCACAATTACCAGCCTCGAGTGCTGCAACCTTTGGCCAGGTTTGTGGAACAAGCAACCAATCAATAATACGGTAACATTTTCTACTTAGCGTCATTTTAGCATTGGTATATCACTGGTCGGACGTATGCATGCGAGCCGATGCCATGCTGTGATGTTCCGAGTTTCTAGATCCGATACGGTGATTAAGGATCGTTCCAAATCGCCGGCCTTTCTCAGAATGTGCCTGCGCTCGTTTTTGAACCCAAACCACCTTTTCCCTATTTTGTTGGCCGACATTATTTGTCCCATACTGTAATGTCACAGCATAAACTGGGAGCATTTTTGACGGTGTTTTCTCTTAGACAAGGGGAAAGCACCCTTTCTTTGAAATGGAAGAATATCCGAGTGATTCTTCTGTGGCGCTGTTCTAATAAACTGTACAACATTTTAGCAACAAGCAGTCATAAGTTCTCACACACGCCCAAGGCAATCTATAGTGTTAAGCAAAAATTTTCCTATAACAGATAGAATTTTGTTTGCGGTACATTTCCATGTTTCTGGCTTTATCGATTCCTAAAAATTAAGGGCATACACGATCGTTCGTTTTCAATACAGATCTGTAAGCATATTGGCTACTAATTGGTTTCTATTCAGATGATTACGTCATCTCCTCTACACACTTCAACCCCTTTACAGGAACGGACTCTGCAGCACTTCGCCCCAGTGAGTTTTCTTAGATAATTTCTTGTATTGATTATCTTTTATAGATTGCTTGCAGATCGTAAATGCAAATTATTTGCAAATTTCATGATGGAGGAAGATTTTGGCAAATGTCGCAAAGGCCGGGGTCCGTGAACACTGTTCGAACGAATATCGAAGCGATGGTTCCAAAACGCCGTTATACTGTCTTGAGTGATCTTGTGGGCATAAGGCATCTCATCGGAATCCTATGCTACGTTCTCTTTTCAGAGTGAATTTATTCGTCAAAAGGAAGTGTTTAGCAGTTTCCAACTTTCACCAACTGTAGCAGTACGTATTAAATAAATCTGGCTCCTGTGAGCAGCTTCTTTGTTCTTCTAAATCTCTCTGTTATATCTATCTGCACGCTTTGATCGCCGATATGCGGACGGGGTGGTCAAACTGAACCATCTGTATTTATGCTTTCCCGTATGAATGTTTATACCGCTGCTTAAGATTAATAGAAATACGAAAATCTTAGTTTGGAATAGTGCTAGAATCGGTTACGAAGTTAGATTTCAACATCCGGAGCCCAGGGCTGAGCGGGATCGCTAGGGGGCCAGACAAGCTCCTCGGCAGTAGTGTCTGATTCACACGAATGAGGAAAAATGTATGTAACGACAAACATTGTTTGTTTGTTTGTTTAACATTATAATACAGATGAAAGATGACGAAGATGATTTCATAGTCCGAGGACCTTTCGGTGTGTTGCGTCGCGATGATCAGCAGGGATCGGCTGCTAGGGATTACTTCGCAGGTGACAAATGGACGGTGGCGAACTATGGTAGCGTGATGTCTGTGGTGGGCAGGCGTGGTATCTGAAGCACGGCTACCATTAAACTTCGAGTGATCTGATATCTTAACTAATTTAGAACCTCAAATTGCCTGTTCCATACAGCTGCACCATCGAACTAATATAGACAGTCATAGGGCTTTACAATGAGGGGCTCTTAGTTTGTATATCTGCCAAGTAACTCATTCATTGTAGTTGTAACCTAATGGATCCATCATTAAGGAAGGAAACGCTTGTATTGTTAAAGTGGCGCAAATCTACTTTTCGCTGGACCACCTTTTTCGTCATATACACTGTGGAAGCACGGCTGTATATAAATACACACGAATATAAATACACGTTTAAAAAAATTTAATATACATCAGTATTCAATTTCGGCGTGCTAGTGGTAAAGAGATTGCTGTAAGTATCACGTCATATATATATATATATATATATTTTTATTTCGATCGTACTGTGAGAGTCGGCGGATAAATTAGTGTTTTTTGAGGACACTCTTAAAAATTTGTTTGAAATTTTCGACGTTCGTTCAGGTCATGTTAACAAGAACGATAAGTAAATTTGATGATTGCTTATCGGCCACGGATGGTGCATGTTGCAGTCTCAACAATCCCGTATGGAAATTTTCTTGTACACCCTGACTGGTAGTTCATGATTTACTTAGTGACTAATTAGCTAACAATTCGCCATTTTCTACCACCACTTCTTCATAAGGAGTGGATAAAGGGGAAAAAATTGATACTTTAAGGAATCAACCCTTATAAGGTTTATGATAACATGACAGACGTGAAATCACGTAATTCATTACAAATCATATGAACAAAAAGTTATCAGGATAGTTTTAATAAGCAAAATTTAGGACAAAATGTCGACTATGGTGCACATGACACCCGTGGAAGGTTTTTGTTACCATTAATTAGTAAATAATAACAAAAACAAAAACGACGACGACGACGACAACAACAACAACAAAAACGACGACGACGACGACGACAACAACAACAAAAACAACGACGACGACGACGACGACGACGACGACGACGACGACGACGACAACAACAACAACAACAACAACAACAACAACAACGACAACAACAACAACAACAGCAACGACAACAACAACAACAACAGCAACAACAACAACAACAGCAACAACAAGCCAAATAAGCGTCCCAGTCGATTGTTAGCTTGGGTGCAAACGTATCTTATTATGATGAAAGGAAAAATGGTAAAAAAAATCTCAAATCGGACTTCTCGAATGGCGCTTGCATGATCTATACGTTGTTTCATAATAGTTGATTACTTCGCTGTTTGATTTTTGAAGAAATAGATACCCCGCCATAACTACTAGCACAATTTGAAGGAACTCGTTGCGGGGAAACTCCCGCATGAATTATATTGAGTTAAAGAAATCCTACGCTTATTTTTTTTGGACCTTGTTTCGTTTGCAACAAGCTTGCGTTATGAAAACATGCACCATTCGGCAGAAATCATGGATGGAACATGCACCCCTGCGCCTGCGTGACGTTCCTTAGTCGAGGTGGCTGGCTCAGATACACAAGGATCGACCTAATATATCAATATAGGATATTACATTAGCTAAATAGGACAAAGCTAAACGTTGTTTCGTACTAACTGCCGCAGGAGCGGTCTAGGGCCGCAGATGATGACGATCTCGTAAAGCTATCTATCTTAATTTTATAAAAGCAATCATATGAAGAAGGCATTCAAACAGTGATGATGTATTACCGGTCGCTGGCGGGCGAAGAAAGTCGACCTAATAATCAAATAAACCTAATAATAAAGTTCATAAATAACTGTAATATGCTAGTAAAAAAGTTATATTCTTTTAGTTGATGCAGCTCAACTGATAGCTGGACTATGTTTAGTTTAGCCCCCATAAATCGTGCAGCGCCTTAAAAACGAAAATTTAGATTGCCAGTTAACTTCTCGAGCTTTCACCACCTGGCCCCTATCAGTTAGGAACATAATGAGCTGTTTTTTTTTCGCTAGGCCAATTAGTTAAGCCAAACATCTACATGTACGCAGAGTATCCTGAAGGAGCTGCCCAGGATCGAAAATGAGCAGGATTCAATTTTCGAAGTTTATAGGGCTAGATCCGATTTGCTGGACAACTGAGTGCGAAACGGGCTCTATATCCTTTTGTGCGAGTACAAAGAATCAGCATTTTAACTTTAATGCGGAACGGGTTATCGGACAACTAACATTTCGTATTGGCTATCTTCAGCTTTTATATATACTTTTTAAGAAAAGCCGACGCCTTTCCGTAAGTCGATCGTCAGATAGTTAACAATAGAAATGTTTGTTTAACAACTGGACAATTAAGCATTGTTTCAATCATGTATAAAGAAATATTATTTTAGGATAATCTAAGCGTAAGAGATTCTATTGAGAGAAAGGCTTCGGGCAAGCTCGAAGTCCTGCGCATTGAAGCCTGAACCCAAACCTCACAAGATTTGCCGTTGTCTCGTTATCTCGATATCCTTTCTACAAATGAAATACTACGTACGTTTAAAAGACAGTGCTTAATAGCAATATTGGACATAAAAGTTGAAAACATTAATTTCTGCCGCATCGGTTCTCAATTAGGGAACAGGTAGTTAGCAATAGATTGAAAATATACTTTTCTATTGTGCTAAGGGCACTGACGTCCTTATTGTAACTACGCTTCGTCACATTTATCAACCCATCAGAATGCCGTAATTTAACCATCTGTTTAACATTGACGTACAGCGTAAATCGCTCACACTTTCTGCACTAACGCAATAAAAAGTCCATCAATCTGCCAATGAACCCGTTCAGAATAGAACCAATAGCTGCAAAAGACGTAAAAGCAGAATGTCAGCTGATTCAATGATCTACAGATACTACTCTATAGTACACTGGTGCACTTATGGATAATATAGGTCTCAAAATGGTATGAAAAATAATGAACGATTCCTAATCGTCGATGCAATTTACTTCCTGATTTAACCAAGCAACTTTAATCTAATATGGAAACAATAACCAAAGGGTAAATTTCGCTAGCAGCATCGTTTTTGTTACACAAGGCCTGTTTTGACTCATTTAAGCCCGTTAGCAGCTGGACAAGGGCTCGCAACATGGTCCACTTAGCACGATCCTGTAAATAGGGTGTGCCTATAATGTGCCTCATATATAAACCGTGCCTCACACGACAGATTCTATCTTATAGACTAACTTGCTCAGTGGTGTATTGTTCCTACTAAGTTCTATTTTGTGTTGTTTCAATTAGATATTTCAATCAGTTTAATATTTATGTTTCTCGTTCTATTTTACCAATCATAATAATTTGATTTCACCATAGTAATATCAATCATAAAGTTATATAATCCAATCGTAAAGTAAGACGACCTTCGATCGTTCCGCATAAGTGTGACAGAATTAGATAAAAATGGTGCAGGTTTTCTTCCAGGGTTTGTTACACTTATCGACGAAACGATTGCCATACCACCGAGTAGACTATTGAAAACCCAGTCAGCTGAACAGGGCCAACGTCGATGCTAGCATTTGTAACCTGGCAATTCTATAAGCACATGTTATAATCTCATGTGATCAGTAGAATCTTCACAAATCGTGCTGTTCTATTTAGCGGAGCTTGATGATCATTATCAATATTTGTCTTTAAAATATATTTTAAAAAAATGAGCAATTAAACGCAACAAGAAGCAACGGTAAAAAGCAGCCATAGCAAACAAGGACTTGTGAAAAGGCCTGCATCGATGAACAAAGGATATAAACGTTTTCTGTCGTCCTTAATCCGCTATAATGTGGAAATGGTCAGAGAACCCGCCATCGACGCTTCTCGACTACTCAAGTACATGGGGATGTGTCAAATGTCCAGGTCCCAATTAGGCGGTAAACCGAAAACAATAACCGAGTCAAAAAGTTGAAACGGCAGATGAGGACGCCGTAAGGGGTGAAAACACAAAAGTATCAACTCTTCGCCTTTATGTTACACGTTTTTATTTTACGTTCTGTAAATTGTTCCGCAAACGCTAGTAGCCGGTTGCCGGAGTTCTTTCGGCTTTGTACTTTTTAAGCGAATCATTCCTGACTGATAGCGATGCTCAGGTACGCGGCATAGCCTAGACCAGCAAAACGTCTACTATGAATTTTGTCGCTGTTATCAACTAAAAGCATCGATCGTGCTTAGTTAACATGGAGCTATATACAATTTACGACCATCACTATTTTTCTTACAGTTACTATTAGATGCCGTGTTCCATGGAACGTTTTTTGCTGGATGGCAATGAATAATCGAGCGGATCGTTCAAACTGGGGAAGCTGAGGAAATCAACGCCGATCAACAATCATTAATAATATATATATATAGAACTGCGCGCTTATGTCGATTTCTTCGATTAACTCGAGCACAAACATTTTCTAGTTCAGGCAAGGACGGCAATATTGAGTCTTGAGTATTTACTTTATTGAAATTTCAGAAGTGGTTACAGAGTTATGTTTAAAAAAGGCCAAAAAAGGAACTGTCGATATTTAAGGGCGTTAGTTTTTAATAAAATATCGGTACGCAAATTGTTAACATTTATCAAGCGCATGGTTCTAAAGTGATGGGTTCCGTTTGAGACAGGAACTCTGAAGTTCTCTACTATCTGGACTCAGATGACTTGTAATGCTTATTGGGAAAGTGGACCTTGAGAAGGCCCAATACAGATGGAAACCCATGCTTTTCACTAGGACAAGTCAGGTGTCTGAGGGTGCTTCAAATGAAGTCCGTTAGCTGTACTTGTACGCGGTTAACCGGTTAACAAGAGAACGTTGGTTGTAAACCTGGTGACAATCAAAAGTTCAGCATTTCTGAGACGTTTACGGGTCGAAAACGTGGCGCAAATAAGCGGGCAAATGAAAAAAAAAGATTGAAGAGCCAAATAACTGGTGTCTTTTGCATTTTATAAAAAAAAAAAAAAAAAAATTGTTAATCGATTGATGGTAAAGACACAACCCAATATTCATTAAAGTTCCGTGTTGAAATATCTATGTGCCGTGTTTTTCTTATTTCTCCCTGCTAGTTTCCTTTTAGATCTTTCACTTGGCTTATAAGCGGCTATTGCGAATAGTAATACCACTTCATACGATGGAAGGAAGCGGGCAGTAAACGAAACGAGTATTTACTAATTTATTTACTATTTACGGAGACCGTTATTACTAATAGAAATTCAAAAGATAGAAACGTGATTACTTCACTGCGCCAGAGCGACCGCTCCGTCGATTGCTAATTGATAAGATGGCCAACAAAATTAGGCCGTTTTAGGGTATAACTCAACCTAGTTGACGTTTAATATATGTACATAATGTAATTCATGGTAAATAAAGACGTCGTATCTTCACGCTTTGAATACCGCAGAATGTCTCAGATCGTTCCCGAAAAGCATTTTAACCACGACAGTCCTAGAACGCGCTGACGATGCCGACGGTACATATACCATGGATAAGCACCGGTCGTGATCTGTAAATAACCATGAACAGCGTCCTGCAAGAGCACAATGAATCAATCGCTAGGTGGCTCATCAAATCATAGGTGTACAATGTTCAGATTTTGTTGGTTTTGGAGAATGATGCACACGTTACTTCGGTTCCCAACAACAAGAGAATAATGTGCCAGTATTAAGTGTTAGCATTACGATAGAGAAATGATGATACTTGATTTTTTAAATAAATCATTTGATTTAATTTAAGTTATCACATACTTTCTTAAGTTTTATATCATACTTTATTTAGTGTTATGTGAGCCCTAAGACGAACACCTAGAGTGAATAATATGTACATTCTGTGTACTTTACGAACAGATACCTAAGCAAGCGTTTATCTATTTCACTCTAAATCTTTCTTACAGAAATATTGATAAATTTAATAACGACCCAAAAAAAAAAGATTGAACTGGAATAGTAGGAAATAGGTAGCATCAATTTGGACCACTTACTCTCTGGGCACAAAGAACGCTCAATGTGAATCCAAAAACTGATTTTCGTATCTGTCGTATAGAATTGTCATAAGCCTATTTCAGCAAGCAAGAAACTTGTGTGTGAAGTGTGCTCCTTAAGCCCAAGTTATATACCCATTTCTTACAAAAAAAAAGATAAAAGACCAAAAGTTGTTGATCGGTACTATAATTGATGTTTTTTGGATTCAATAGCTCAACGGTATAATGGACAATAGAAAGACAAAGCACTTCTTACAACAGCATTATAAGGCCATCGTAGAGCATATCTGTTAGAAGAAAAACGTATGATGAACGAAAAACGAGGTATGTGTTTCCGCTCTGATAAATGTTTCGCCATCGTCCTTAGCCGGTTAATAATTGTCCTGCCGAGGACAAACATAATCCGTGTATTTACCTAAATCTTCTTCGAATAGCACATAACAGTTCTTATAGATCATTATTAGGATAGTGTGTTTCTGACGTGTCCCACACACGTGAGGCGACTCAACGAAGCAAACAACTTATCCTGTTTGAAAACCAGGAATCAGAAAAAGGACGAAACGCGTCGGTTCTAGGCAATAAGTTTCATGTCAAAACGTTTATTAACACGATTTTAGTGAGAATAAATGATTAGGGTCAAATAAATAAAAATGGTTTTTAGACACTTTTTGTTTCCTCATATTGAACATTTTGTAATCATCATTTAAAGGATGTAATGCTACCAAAGTAGTTCCGCTAATTGCCTATCACGAAGATGGGATTGCGGTTTCTTCTATGAGGCGCGGCCATTTGCTGTAACCATCCCCGCCAAATATCGTAAATGCAAAACAAAACCATACATGATAGAAATCGTATCGTCTAACTCGGTCGGTAGAACACCGGTTTTCAGGTTTAATCCTAAACTAAGCCTAATTGGTCTTCTCCAGTTATCTGAGTTAGTGTTACTGTCCACCTCACCTTTCGCCACACATTTAAAATCGATCTAGGCCGCGCCACGTGTCGTTCAAAAAAAAGTTCCCTTAATTCAGGCAGGTATATGTCATTACCAAATTCCAGTAGTTCATAATCGTTATGATGCCAATAGTCAATGCTCTTTGCTGTGATCATCGTGAGACCATGTACAGAGGCCGAAATATTGTCATTAAAAGACTTGGAGGTAAATATGGAAGCGCAGGGAATGACTATGCGTAAAGGAGGCGTCTTGTTATTTAATGATAACTAAATTCAAATCAAAACAAGCAAAGTGGATATTTCGAAATGGTAAAAAACGTTTCGGAAGCATTAAGATGCTGAAATAAAGTGTTGGCCTTAGAAAATGATGCGGAGGATGATCACACTAGTGAGATCAAGGTTTCCGGAAACCCATGATCTTGGTGGCGATCTAGCGCGGCGCAGTACGTGCTCGGTTGTTATCTTAGCACGGTGGTGGGAAAGGCCTGCTCGTACCTTTACTGAACTAAAATCGAAAATAGATAAGCTGGGAAAAAAGTTATGACCCTATGATGTCAAGTTCAAACGATCAGCGTATTCTGAGCGAACATTAGAGGCCAGCCAACGACCATCAAGTTGTACAAGTTAATTTATGTTTTGTCCGCAGTGACTTCTGAGAATATCGAATAGAATACCTATTTGAGTTACACATAATACTCGATCCCTAATAACACACAACTAGCACAATGTCAATTGTAAATTTTGGTACTGAACATATCAACATTTCACAACCACTGTTATTTTTATTACTTATATATATATATATATATATATATATATATATATATATATTGATAGACATAAGAGTAAAGTCTTCTGTAACGTGAGGCGGTCCCTCCTTCTGCGTCATGCTTAAATATATCATCCGCATGAAATATGCCCCCGTTGCGGGCAATACTTTTACGCCCTAGGCTATTCAGCATAAGGCCTAAACAGCTTTTGTGCTTCTTCTTCGAACAAAGGATAAGATTAAGAGGCTATATATGCCTTCCTGTTGAAGATATACAAACACTCAATTGGATTACCCTAATTGGTTGCTTTTTATAGCCTTTTCACCAGCGGAATCTTGAACTAAACAGTTTGGTCTTTTTTTTTTAATAACAATACATATTTATTCAATAATATTCGACGTATAACGTAAGATGACGTAGCAGGAAATCAGTTTCGAGAGCTGTAGGGCAAACATTTTTCGTTTATAAACTGGAGGCATGCCGACTCTTTACTGTTACTAACACTAAGCGTACCACTACATTACTAAAACGTCACAAGCACTTAAAAAATCGGCTTATCCAGTGTAACAGACGACAAGGCACAATCGCGTTCCACCAGTATGTCTCATATTAAATACTCCAAAGCAAAGAGGCTGTAGATCATAACCTTACTTCTTGTCGCTCCCAGCAAACCCGAGAGCATAATTCTGTTTACCGCTGCCGATGAACAGCCAGTCAGACCTACTCAAATACTGTAGGCAAAAACCTTGACGTTAGGTTTAGAAGATGCGCCTTTCTGGTAGCAAGTCTTGGAGATTCAACAGGCTAAACGTTGATTTGCTTGATTCTACTAAAAATAAAGGGAACACTGAATTGAGAGAAAACATATATATTCATTGAACAAACACGCTCTTCCGTGTGCTTGTTTACCACACGTAAAGGCTACCTCATGAACAGGCCACCGATGCAGTACCTCTTGCCGTAGAATTTTTTCTATTATTAAGTGTCTTAAGTGGCATGTGGCATATGCGAACATGACAGGGCTCTCTCGAGATAGCATAAAATCGACCTCCTAGCTGAATTCCCCGCAATTACATCACTTCCATTAAAAGATACCTTCATGGTACACTTTGCTGATACCATCAACGACCACCTCGTACATCGAATATCACATGACGTCTTACATGTTGTGGCATTGTCGGTTGAAGATCTTTTTTTCGTTATTGTAGTAACTGTACGACCATTGTGTATGATTACACTTCGCCTTCTTCAGTGCTACTAAGGGAAAGGGTTGGGCGAAACTTGTGGATCTCTATAAGTCAGATTTCACATGTTATTCTTCTTTTTGAATAAACATAGAATTCGCTATTACTGTCTTGTTGACAAGTTATAGCAGACGACAACGATGCATTTGTTGCATGTTGGACGTAACTTCCAGCCACTCTTCACCACTTTCTAGGCTGTTTGGTCTTTGATGCGCAGAAACTTAAAATTTGGAATATTGTACAGCCTTGATTGTTGTTGTATTTCGGGCAGCATTGGCAAAGAAGCTTGTCTTCAGGATTAATTCTGCATGTCTCACTGAGGGAATCGCGCCGTCGCATCCTAGCCAACTCGAATCCACTAAAAGGAGACGTCTCCCATATGCTTAACCCAACACCCCAGGGGTTTTCCGGCGATCCTGAAATATGCATATATACACACATATAATCTTAATGATATTAACAATAATAGTATGCGTTCTTCAGTCTAATTTAGAAATATGTATCACGAAAACTCATCTTTGCCTAAATTGGCGTCAGGGCTAATGATAGTGGCAAGCTGTCAAAATGTTTAAGGCCATACGTAAACCAGACGATAAAAAGTGTCAGCCTTCTATCCAGTGTGTTTGGAGTGCCTTTATCTATGAGAATATTATGTCTTACTAGAAGCGGGTTTAAGCAAATTACTATAAATGATCGTGTTGAATTGACATGTCATAATAAACAGATCCTAATAAAGCTTGTTATTATTATTATTATTAAAAACAATAATACGCTTGTATATGTACCACTGTATCCCATCACCAACGTATTAGCCCGAGTGAGTGATATAAAATGTTTTGACCTATTCCGTATAACACAAATCAGGTGTTTCTATTTAGCAGCTCACTCGTAACCAAAATTCTAATTAATAAATGATTTTCAAGTAACCTCTACTATTCTAAAGCATACCTCACGGACAACGCTGCGGCAATAGAGAAAAATCCGGCCCAAATATATCCTACAAGGCTATCTATTTTTCACTTGTCGTCTAAGATGACCAACGAGCTAAGTTTTTTCTGTGAAATCGAAGGATTAACGAAGTCGATTTGGCCATCCTCGCAGTGATCGTTTCGTGAACCCATGCGGTTTTTAAGAAACCCATTTGTTGTTAAGAAACTTTGTTATAAAGTTTCTTAAATTCATAACTTATCGTAGTTAAGCAATTGCACTTTAAACCCATTCAACAGAAAGTCACAATCGTATTGAACGCTTACCGTTTTGAAGAAGCTGCATGTCGGCTCGTTTAGCCACACCACCGTAATCTGCGCATATTTTCTCCAGAATATCGGCCATGCGTGATCCGCAAATGCGAAGCGGTTTGTTCATCTCGAATTGCTCTTCTAGCGATGACGAACCCCAGACGAGCGGAAGTATCGTCACGAAAGATAAGCACCCGATGGTTGTAAACACGATCATTTTTTAGATTTTACGAATTTGCATCAGAATTGAGATACGACCGGTTGGACCGAAAGGCCCTGATTGGGATCACACTGCCAGGTTGGTGTGATTCCAAGCAGGTTCTTCTGGCTAGTCCTTTTGCTTTTATACTACTTTCAGGCTTGGGGATTACGATCCGCCGATTCTGTTCTGACGTGCACGTCACAACAAGCCTTCGCTGTATTAGTAAGGGTGGCTCGATCTTACAGAATGTATTCAGATTGGTTATTAAAATCGACCTTTCTCTGGCTCCGAATAGGCCTCGCGACAAATCAGTAAGGTTCACCATACTATGAAGGCTAATTCCTGTCCGTTTTATAACATTTAAAGATGACTTCCGCGTTTATAATATACTTCGCTCTGCCGAACAATATACTTTCGCCTGTTATGCCCCATGCGTCGCAGGCCTTTACTGCTCTTGCTTATACATTTGACGTCTTCTTAAATCCGGCCAACATGACTGAGAACTTCAATTGCTATATGTAATTCTATACCTTAACAAAAAAAAGGCAGATTAAATTAATTGAGGTTTTAGAAGATTTTGACTGCCAATATCGAATACTCAAGGGTACATATGTACATAGGCATGCAATACATATGTACATATACATGCACATGAATTCTTTACGTTCATGTGTTTGTTGGTATAGGATCGACCTCAGTCTATAACTGTGGGTTTGGGCCTCGCTATGCAATGCGTCCTCTCTAACTTGTAAAATCATAGAGTTCTTCTAAAAAGTACTTGAATTAGTATTTGTATACCAATATTGTGTTCGATGAAGAACGATCTTCACCCATTGAATCACGCAAAACGTGTTTTCCTTGAACCCGCTTGCCTTGCAAATAAGAGCCAACCCCAACAGCTGGCATCCATTATTTGGTATTCATGTCACTAGGCAAATAGATGACTAGCTATATGGTCTAGTCCTTAAACGCCAATCGTCCCATAATAAAATACCAGTTAAAGATATATATTTTCTTACGAAGATAAATACACGTTTTGCTTGATCCATCGATCCCAACAGCAGGAAACTTTTGACAGCCACCGTCTCACTACCCAAAAGCACTTCTCTCTGTATCGTCGGTGCCCGAACGTGAAGGTCAACCAATGGAAAACAGTTGTTCGTACGTTACCGCCTGCTTCAATGGCATCGTACCTTGTGAGTGACACTTCTTTATATATAACTGCATAACAACACGATGTGGCTTTTTTGTCGAGTTCAGCCAAATGCGCCATTACGAGTTGCAATTACGCCCATGCAATCAGTACAACGCAATTCTCTCACCCGGATCAAATGCCGCTTGAGGCCTACGATGCTAGATGGTCCACCATGAAGCAGACAGATTTGTTGGCTGCTTGGCCTACCCTTCGGATCACGTAGTCACACAGATGCAGGAAAAACAACAGCGACGACGGCGACGGCGGCGGCGGCGGCGGCGGCCACCTAAATTAGCCAAAAATATCGATTCGAAAGCTATATGACTCATGATGTTGACAACATCCTTTCTTTAATGCACAAAAAACTTTTTCGTAGTAAATGTGAATCATGCGATATCGCTAGCCGTTAACTCGTTGTATACAAAAAATTACAACGGAATTAAATTCGAAGAGTCTCAAAGATGCAAGTGCTTAAAGTGGCCAAGATATTCAGAAGGCCTAAAAAAATCGAGACAATCTCGATAGTTAGAACTTGTCTGAGAACTGACGTTCTCTTCCCCAAAAAGACCGTTCGTTTATTTATCAAAAATCGAGAGTGTATCAAAAATATTTTTTAAGCCGTTTTGGTGAATTTTTAAACGCCCAAAATATCTATACTTTACTGAGAAAACTGGCAACAACGTATACCGTATATTTTCGGAAATTCCGAGCAAATCTATATGGGAGTTTGTGCAGAATGCTGAGCTAATCTTCACGCAAGTTCTGAAAATTATTTGCATATTGTCTAGTTCCAGATAAAACCGGCTGCCTACTTAAATCAGAAGCAGCGGATAAAGGCACCATAGAGTACATATACATTTATATAGATTGAGGGTACATTGCTCCTAATGGTAAACTTGACACAATCAGCAATCGGTTGTGTAAATAGGCGATGTTTCGAAATTACAAGGTACGAGGTGCACCCGCAAAAAATACCATCAAAGGTTCTTCATTTCTGTTACATTTTACACAAACACTCTTCGAACTCTTTCTTAGGCCATCGGGCCAAGATCCCTTCATCTTACGAAAATTTGCCCAGTTCTTCTGAAACAAATATGGTCTATTTGTGCCACAGCGATTTGCTAATCTAAGCGTCAAAAATCGAGGACTCTTTTAACGCCATGAAAAATCACTAGAGCTCATCCTGTTGCTAGATTGAACCTGGTACCTTCTTATTATTCATGCGATGCCCTATCGGTACCACAGCTCCCGCTATCCTACGAACATTCGTCATCGATGCACAGTTTTTACTGATGAAGAGCACGTTACCATATAGCATTGAAGCTTCAGTTTATGCCATTCTCAGATACGTGTATTTCTGGGTGACATAATAGCTAATATTTTTCTTTTTTTTTTTTTTTTTTTATTATCAGTGTTAGTTAGTTTACAACAATAACGTTAATTACTGTCAGACGTATTTTTAATCTCTCTTAATCGGATCGTATTGACAGCTTAAATACTGGCGTTGATCCTTACTCATAAAGGCGGCATGAAAAAGTAACGATCGCCATTGTCTGAACTGTTCAACCCACTCTGTTCTGAGATACGTCAGGGCTGCTGCGTGGTGTGCTTTAGACCGTGAATACTGCAATTTGGGGAAAATGTTGCCTACTCTGGGTAACATTGTGCGTCAACGACAATAATTATTAATCGTTCGAATCAATATGTTCATATCATTATGTTGTTAACCATAATGGCATTGTACTGCTCTGTTCTTAGTCCATCCGTTTACCGTAATTAAGAATGTCTTCATACAAATGCACATCGTCCCATAACAACTATACATTTCTTGGCCTATGCTTCGCTTCAAAAATCCAGGCCAATGATTCGTCTGTTATATTTAATGGCAATATATCTCTCAGTGACACCTCGTTCTTATATAACCGTACAGCAAGACGGCTTTCGTTACAAAGTATCTATGATGTTGAGCAATGCACGTGAGCCAACTTTCGACAAAGCACAGGTCCAATGGACCTTGACGCGTACCTTGTTCTTTTTCGTAATTCATACATTGCATTGATTAATTCCCCGACGTGTCTGGTAGGCCCGTGGTCCTATAGACAACAATAATGGTTGGCAATTATCTAAAAAACTTAAGACTTCATTTAAGAATCCTTCTCGTGAGATCTCACAGATGTATTTCACCAGTCATAGTAAAACAAGTGTTCAGTGTATTAAAGAAACGAGTAGATGAGACAAATGTCTCATATAAATGACTTCAGTGGAGAGTGAGGTTTCTCGACGAAATAGCGCTCATAGAAAATCGCTAAATGCTTCACATTTTGTATACGGCTACAATTGATCAAAGGCAAATTGAGTTCACGGAGCAGACGAGGTTTGAAAAGAACGCCAATATATTGCTGGATGTACTGGAATACAGAAAGAAGTAAGCAACAATATGGAGGAACTGTATCGGCCAAAATTTGGTAAAAACAGTCGTGGAAAACAATCGGTTCTATGAGAGAAGAAAAAATTAAACCTGTATGTTCGTCAAGGCCGCCTCTATGATGCGGCCTAAATAGGACCACTATGATTAATTTGTATTTGAGAAACACAACACCACTATGTCGTATAACATATAGTTCATATCATTTAATTAAGTGTTACTTATATTTTCGGCGGCGAAGTAAGTTATTTAACAAAAGGGAAACGCCTTTTCTATAAGGAAACGGCTCAACTGTTACTAGAGATGTCGTTAGTTTATAATCAGTTACTGCCTATATATTATTTTAGCACAGATAGTTATCCAATCGACATTTGTAGCTAGGCAGTGTATATGTTAATAATATTAGCTTGTCCGAATGATATTCTTTACGCTAATAAACGCAATACGCTGTTGACAGTAACGACCAACGTGAAAATATGGTACCTTACTTTAACGTTAAGTTGCGTTATATTAATTTTTTTTCTAGTTTTTCTATCGATCCCGTATATGTTCTTATATAGTTTATTGGTACTGTGAGCTATTTTACTATAAGGATAAAAAGATTATTACGCGATAGGTTTTGCTTAGATGTTATTTTATTTTAAATAGTAATCCTATCAGATTAGTTCAGGATTAGCAAGGTACCTAATGATCTGATGTTTGTATATGTAATTTTCATATATCTTATAGAAATGGATATGAGCAAGCTTTTTCAAATAACGCATCATTTCAATAACAATAGTAGACGTCCAATTTGGGCGAGGTTGAATGCCCATCGATAACGTAACGCTTCTTTAAACTGTGTATGATACACGGTCCGTACATCGGACATTCAAATGAACCCAATAGCTTATTGGGTAGATGGTATTGTACGTTTAAAGTATAGCAGAAGGAAGAAAAGCCTTCCCGTAACGCTATGGCGAATTTATATACATGTATTAAATGTTGACCCTGATCTGTAAGACCCCTGGACGACCCCCTTACACTAACTGTTCACTTACTTGCCGGTAAAACAAACGTAATGGCCGCGTTTGCGCTGCTCGCACGCAGCAATGTTCGCACACGACGGATAAATGATTGATTTTGTGCCGTATTAGACTAGTGATTTATAATATGCAGATTATGCAAGTATTTTAACTACAATATAATGATTCTTCCAAGCTTCTCGACAATGGCTTCTTCTCGGAAGGCTAGCCGGCAGGAGCTGATCGTCGGGCTTGGTGATATTGCGTCGCGTGCGACGTTCTGCTAGATTTCGTAGCGTCTAGGCCGGCTCGTTCATATGCAATACGAGCCAGATCGTTTACGATACCTTAAAACTCGTAAACATACATGTTGTCAATTTCTGAGCCGTACGAGATGGTTGTGGCCGTTCCCTAAGCGGTTAGCCTCGACAGAAGACTATGGATGCAAGTGCTTGAAGATCCAGAGAGAATCTGACGCGAGCAGCCTAATATGCCTGTTTTATCCTTCGCTTGTAATGAAATAGTTCACGTATTCGTATTGCTTCTATAAACGTGATGGATTCAAAAGTTCGCGGCAAATCCGAACCGATAACACTAGAAACAATTTAATTAGAATATTTATTGTGAAAATCCTAATAAGATATTTACCTTTACTAAACTTTGTGTAGATTTGCTAGCTTGAGAGTCCCTGAACACCTGGATTTTATTTAGTCGTGAAAAAGTATTTACGGACATATTTGCATGAATAGTAATAACAATTCATAATAATAACAACTGGCTAACCCTTGCCAGTTTGTGAGTAATGCAACTGCTCTAATATTTGTTAATTTATTCGATACACAGAACTTGAGTACACCGAAACAGAACGATGTTTTTCTTGCGGATGCTTCTAAGAGAGTCACCTAACGAGCCAGGCCGATATTGCTTTACCTAATTATACTAGAGTATAGAATAGTTTAAATGAACAATCGCAAATAGAGTATGTCCGCCGGTTTTAATGGCCGCCCACCCCATACTAGTTTCTTTTTTTTTTAGTAGTTTTGCTATAAGCATTCTGATTTTGCTAACCTGCTTTTGAATGATGGCATTATTTCCCATGTGAATGTACAATGAACCACCTGTACATCGTACTGGAGGCGAGAGATGTCAGTTGTGCTGACACATGAATAATAGGTCCTAACAATGCCAACGTTCAGTGTCTTTGTGTGTGGCCTGCTAAAAATATGGTTCGATGCCATTTGGGAAAAATTTGTCGTTTGGTGAGCTTAATAGGTTTCATCGGTACGGCAAATAGGCCAATTTAGTGTCAGAGATATTTTGACTGGCACCTTTCGAACGAGCAGTAAGCGGCGCTTCTGCGGCGCATCGTTTGTTTACCGAGCCGTATGAAGCTTGTCTTTAAACGTGCGTACTTTTACAACTCAAAGTAAAAAGTGCTAACAAGAATGGCCGGATCATATTTTACCGCCCAAGATTACGGCTTCGACGGGCGATGAAATTACTCCCAGTGAGGAGCAAGTGTTTAAAAGACTAAGGCGGTGTATACATTTTGCTGTGCTAGATATACTTTTGGTAATACTCAGTCACCGCTCCATTGCATTCGCAAGGTCGCTAATCCGCGCGTAATGGTAGCAATATTTCATGCTCTGAGGGATCCCGCCGCCTCCCCAAAGGGTCTTTTCAATATCCTTAAATTGAAGACGGACCTTACGTCGAGATATTGAAGCTCATGCGCGACCTGGTAAAGGCTAATGAATCTCGTAAGCAAATAACAGGTTTTGATATATGTCATGCCTTAGTAGGCGTGCCACCCCCCAAGTGCAGGAGAATTTTACAAACGAAATTACGATGGGAGTCCTATCTTTGCTCAAAGAGCCCTTTGACAGGTCTCGCTTATACGAGGACAACTATAGCAAAACTAGATATTTTTTCGGAGTTTGTAATAGCATTTAATAGAAGCAGAGAATAAAAGCGTACTACACGAATGTACAATTCTATCTTTTTGAGGGAGAGAAGAAACTGCTAGGTCAGTCATCATTTGAACGGCACCGCCTACCGAACGGATCAGGGGTTGTTGGAAAGTTGGGCGCGTTTACTAGCGAAACTGATTCTCGAAATTGATTGCTGCCATGCTGTTAATCAATAGAAATGAAGACCAGTTCTTGTTCGCGTGGCAGGTGACTATTAGTCTTGTGTCTCACGCCTTAGAAAAGCCTCCGATTGCCTAAAAGAAAGGTTTTTTTCGTTGGTTTCTCAACAATACGCAAAACGCCTGCTTGCGAACAACGTACCGATCTAGGAGGTTTAATAGTATAAAATATGTCTAATATAAATATATCTATAAATAATTAGCACCTCCATTACAACTATTTATAAAATGTAGGAAACTGTGACTTCATCACACCATATGATATACCATATATGCCTCTATGCAGACTAACTATATGATATGAACATGAACTTACTTAAGTTGTTGTTGAAAAATGTAAACGTCATTCCCATATCTTCTCATTCATTTCATTATATGTGTGTGTGTGTGTGTGTTGATTGGCTAATTTTAGCAAAACTCCTGCTGGTAATCGAAAGAGGATTATTGACACCAGCATCATTGAAAGAACCTTTGAGCAATATTTAGTATTCAAGAAGGGGAACCTCTAGAGTACGTTCTCCGCAATATTCTACGACAAATGTCATCGTACCGTCGGTCAGCGTTACTTTATCCTTAGCCATCGCGCATGGGACCTAACAACCGCTCTAAAAGTGGGCTATTGTAAGGAATTGGACGAGTTATACGAAGAGATCGATATCACACATCTGTGATTGAAACCGTTATAGGAATGAAGTTGATGGCGCAGCTCAAAATAGCACCTCTCTGCTTATGACCTGTGAATGGGGTCGGTTAGAGAAAGCCCGTGAGTTTTGAGAAGGTGCTCACTTTGAGAGGACAACATAACCGAATCGTTATTGCTACTTTTTATTGTTGTTGAGGGTGTTTTCTACTTGTACGTAGGCCAAAGGTGCCTTAAAAACACCTGAAATTGGCCAGTGTTTGAAATGTAGAATCATTATTCAAAATATAACTAATTCAGTTAAAAGTAAGTTGTTCAGACAAAGGCAGTCCGTCTGTCAACTCAAAATGATGTAATTTTGTCCTCTTGTCTTCCACATTAGTTGCACTCCATGTACATATATATATATATATATATATATATATATATATATATATATATAGTGAAAATAAGCACATTTTGATATGCAGCACCTGTCACGGAAATGAAATTATAAATCACCATTTCTAAAAAGCAAGTATAAATTTCTCGTTATATATAAACATGGTTATTTTAAGGTTACACGAAGTGAAACGGTAAAAACTTTATATACAAATATACCGTGTTACATATTATGGACATCAAACGAGATTTTCTACGTAGCGTTAACAGGTTATTGTCCGGACAGTTAAGAATACAAATAAAATAATAATAGTTAACCTAATATTTTACTAAACGTACACTCTAAGCACACTAGTGTATCCTACCTCGAAATTTTCAGATAAGGTAGCACTGGACAAATTTTTTATTCTATAAATAATCGTATATTCAATGGACACAGCATGATGAAAAATATCGACATAATCTTAAAATTAAATTGTAACCTTTTTTGACTTAACAGAATTAGGTTATTGTTGTCCTACATGTACATGGTTTAAAGACTCAAAAGGGATTCAGGCGCATATGCGTACCGTCTGCCTACGTACTCCACTTCTATTCTGTACTATACACACATAAACATTCGCCTAACATACACAATTACTTTGAACTGAAACGATTAGAGGATCTGTTTTAGATTGTTTGTTTTTTGTGAAATTCTTTAGGATTTGTCTGAACACATCAATCCATAGTCCAAGTACCGCCGAGGTCGTTGGGTCGCGAAGTGCAAGTCAAAATAAGCCCCATATGGCACATTTTGGAAGATTTGGTATAGGACGACTATCGCGTAAATTGGCAGAAACTAACATCTTCAGGCGGTTTAGATTTTCCTCTAGTTCCAGTTCGAAGGGAACTTTTCAAGGAATCGAAGAACATATACTTCTTCAAAGGACCAAACCAGAGTCACTAAAATATAATAAACAAATACCGCATAATAATATCGTAACATGAATTATTACTACTGCGCTCTGTGTGTATTCCTTCAAAAGGCTCACGCACGGGTAAAGCAGGTAGAGGGTTTATAGGGGGTGATGAGACGTGCTTTTGAGGGTAGCTTTACCACTCGTCGTTGGACAAACTGGCGGGGTCTAAAACAGCAGGCTATTGACAAAAACCCGAAGAAGAAGTGGTGTTGGGGTCGGTAGGGGCATGTCATTGCGTAACTAACGACCTAAATCATGGAAAACTAAAGCGGAAATCATTCACGGAGCAATGAAACACAAAAGTGCCCTATTTTCTATGACCGCTTTGAACAACTACATATGTTAGAGGGCTAGCTTACTTGATTTCAGAAATGGGCTTGTCGAAATTTGATTCAGCAAAGCATTGAAAAGGGAGCTTACTGGCGAGAAAACATGTAGAAACGGATACTAAGTATAGTCAAAAGTGTGTGATCGTTTATCACGGACGCCATTCGTTAAGATACATTTTTTGCCTAAAATTGTCGACATATTTTTTAATTAGTAAAACAAATTTACAGATATTGTGAACGATCTGTTGGATTAATCAAGGATGTAAACTCTTTTTCTTAGAGGAAGTCTCCATTTTATCAAAGGCACCCATCGTTACAATTGAGAAAATAACAAGCATATGACCCCTCCTTTCATTCATATGTTTTCTTGCATTTAACAGTAACCTAACTATCCGTTTGGGAGACCTTGATAAAGAGAAGGGTGTTTTACCCAAGTAGATTTCCTCCAAAGCCTTTGGCCTAGATAAACGAATGATATATATAATCGATAAATACGGGCCATTGGCAAGACACAAGTTTGAGTTTGATTACCGAGCTTATTTACGTGACTCTATCATTTCGTAGCTACACGTCATCTTATCGATCACCATAGATGATGACAGGTCTGTACATAATAACAGAATAATTTTGCCCTTGTTGTTACGATTGATCGCCTTATGATCATGCTAGCTGCAATGAAATACATTTTGCGTCCTAAGACTTTTTCAGCTTTAGGCCTGCTTTAGAATCTGGAAAAATATCCTTATCCGATAATAACTACAGTGTACATGTACTGTGTACCGACAACATTCGATCGTTAACAATGAGCCACTTTTTTTTTTATTGTAAGTGTTGCATGCCGAGATATGCGTAGTTTCGCATAGATCATATATAGCGTGTACGTATTCGTAAAATTCGTGGAGAACAACTGGAACTTTCTGTGATTTGATTTTAGGATTCATAAAAAAAAAAAGAAAAAAAAAAAAAGCGATTCTGATCCTGTTTATCCGTTCCAAAAGTGCCAGGGATCTAAGCGTAAAGATATTGTTTTTCATAATTAAACGTATACACAGATTGTTGCATTTTAATATCACAACGGCTTAGGGAGTAATTTCAAAATATACAATAAAAAAATAATACTAGATTATCTAGTACAAAGCGAAGTTTACCTTATGACGAACGCTATGAAAATAACTAGATCTATTTAGAAGAACAGACTTCCAAAGGTTTAACTTCAGTAAGAGGCGTCCGCTAACAGGCCAAATGGACCAACTATGAAACTATAACACTGTGTCGTTTGACCTTTTCAGATACATATATATAGCTGTATAATAGTGATTCACCAAAGGGTTCCAACGTTGCAAATACTGTTCGGAACACCTTCTTCTTCCTTAAGGTGTGCTAACGTGTATTGATAGGACAATTAACTTGGCCGACTCGCTTCTATCTGAACATAGTGACAGCACTCAGAACGAGTGCTATTCTTTCCATTTATATTCTTCAACCTTAAAAGTTCAAACAGATCTTTAAGCTCTTGATAATCCTGTGCCAGAATACATATATTGTACATACTTAGAGCATAAGAAAAACGTGAGCCTGACTAACTGGCTGTAAACGAAAGCTGTCACGGATCAAGCAGAGGATGATTTTCAACGGATCGTTTCGTTGAGTGACCGGTTTTAGTCGGTGTCTCCTGAAAACTTCTTTAATCAGCCCCACGTAAATAAAGCACATATTAGACTTGTTCGCAGAATTAGCGGGCCACTTAAGTTTATTACAACTGAAAAGATGAGTTAGGAGCAAGCCTACACGCACATACACCCGTCATAACAACAATAACTTAAATAAGTATTTGCTTAGGATCTATATTGACTGGTACCACTTCACTTACCCGTACATAGAACTCTATGTACTTCGAGGATAGTTATGTCGACTATAGCATTGTTACCAATCAAACAGTACGGCCTCGAGTCACCGATATATTCTAGACATCATACATAGTTGAGTCAACTGCTCGATAGAAATAGCATTCTACGTTGATCGAGGTAAAAAGTTTTCGATAAAAAAAAATCGATATGTAGAAAGATCATAGCTTGGTCTAATAGCAGATGCCGCTGAATCGGCCTTGGATCATCTTGATCTGTATGAGTAATATCAAACAGTGAAAATTTACTAGAGAGAAACTATTCGTTGATAAAGGCTGAAGACAGGCTATCTGAAAATAGACTACCTTCGAGACGGAAAAAAAATTGGTATTTATATCTGGAAGTTCGCAGTTTTTTGATGTCGAACACCAGCGACCTCAGCAGCTGTGTACAGGCTTCGACCCAGTTCTCACTATTGGTCTCTTCGAGTAAGTGATATAACGAGCATACTGACATGCAGATGGGAAGAACCATACGATATAATGTACTTACCAAATGCTCCCACAAATTGTGATGATAATAGCTAATCTTCTTGAAACAGCTCCTCGAGCGTAGACATAGCTGTCCTGATGCCCTGGATTGTAAAGCGCTTTTGTTCAAATAAATACCAGAGCCTATTATTCGTCGTTCGAGACTGGTGAAATTTTGCCAAGGGCTTAAGGGTCTCCTCAGCTAGAGACTCCTCGAAATGGTAAAATGCACCTTCATTTCGAGATTGTGAAAATTATTGTTTCAAGAGGCTGTGATGTCCCTTAGGCCTTGGATTACCACTACCCTTCCGTTCTGATCAGCCGTGTACAATATATTAGTAACCGAGTATGAATCAATGGGAACTTCGCACCGTCACAGTAACGTTGAAACGCTTCATTTTCGATAGAAGTAGACTTAGATTGCCGGTTTACATTCGGTTGCAAAATGTGCTATGACAATTTTTACTGACAGTTTTTCCTTCGAGTTACAAGGAAATGTAAATCGATAGACAGACTTCGCGTAGAGGGGCACCAGAGTACGTCGAAGATTCGCATTAGCTCAAAAACACAATAGAACGCATCGGTATGTTTATCACATTGGCAAACTGTTCCTGTCTATCGAGTACATCAAACACGTGCAGAAGGAACCCTGTGCACGTGGTGCTCACAGTTTAAACAGATCGCACGAACGTGCTTATTGAATGGTGCTCAGCTGCTAGCTCGTCGACTAGAGTGCATATATCAGCACTGTTAAAGTCATTCCCCTGCATCTGTGTGATATGCAAACGAAACAACCAAAACTCAGATACATATTAGCGCCCTAATTTAAAAATCGCTCATTATCGACTTCTGCATTATGGGTGTACGACCACTGAAGACAGCAGCCAGGCCTTTTAATGATAATTGGGCAAGTCTCGACAGGCACATTTGCGGACGGATATGCCGACTGCTAATCCTTCCTGGAATATTATACCGATAATTTTAGCATTTTTTTCTTATTTGAATGTCTGCAGCCAGTTTTCCGTCAACTACGCTAAGAAAAGTATACAAATACAGGGTCCTAATGAAACAAATATGATGTATTCCGCCTGGGACAGGATAATAAAATCCGAGGTGTGTGCACATCGATCTCTTATCTACGTAACTAAAAAAAACAGTTTACATCAAAAGAAATACTCAAAGCCTGCCTTAGCACCCAACTTGAAAACTACGTTGGGTGCGTTTTATAAAGAATCTTAGTGTTGGAATTAGAAAAACGCTACGAGACAACTGAACATGTAGGGAAGGTACGACAAAGGTCTAGAACAGGCTTATACATATATTTTTTTCATTTTTGTTCCTTATCTCCTCGGCTATCTTCTCTGTGTTAGCGCACCCTCATAATCATCTCTTAGGCATAGCATGGAGGATCTGCCTTGCTAGAAGGAATCTAACCAGGATAGATCTTGCTGAGCTCTGGGGCTTTTCCTACAGACACCATAATAATCATACGAGCAGCTTTTTTGCAACTATTATCTTATTTTCTTCTTTATAGCTCTACAATTCCTTGTGATTCATAATGTTTTTTGGTAAAAACTTTGGCAACGCATAGATTGGAATCAGCAACAACCGCTTTCTAATTCTTCAGGCCTACTTTGGCAATACACTCAAAATATGTGCGTTAACTATTTAAGCTACGACACCCTTCTCCAATCTGATTGATTATTCATTCCGTTAGTTTCAATAGCCTTACAGAAACTAAAAACTGGTCCGCCAAAAAGCCACAAGGGTGTCGAAACCATTGGTATATTATTATCTAATCAAAAACTGCCGGTTTATACGCCTGAATACAAGTGTATCTATGGGTTATTCATGTTGCAACCCATTATGGTGTACATCTAGATGTGTCGAAAGGGCTACACAATCCACAGATGCAGGTAAACAAGCTCATTCGTTTTAGGAGATGTGCCTTCAACCGAGGATAACCCCAGAAAATTGAAACTTTCAGTGCGTTTGTGTAATCTGCTCAAGGTACAACCAATCATCTCATATCTAGAGTTTACTAGTTTATTTCAATTCTTAGCTTAATACTTCATTGTACGCTAAAATATATTGGAACAGTGCCCTTTAGGCAAACGGTGATCGGCGAGTCAGCGATGAGCCTTTTGCCTAGCGCTTGGTATCTCACAGAAGGTCTTGACATTGATATAGCTTTAGTGGAAATTATCGAGAAAAACGGTGATAACACATTTTAAAGTGGAAAATCAAGGGGCAATCAAAACTTCAGGGGCAAATGAAGCAAACAAGATAGCTTTTGAAAAGCCGGGACAGCGCTCACTTCGTACTGGGTTGCCTGTTATTAATACGTAGACGCTAGTGCACTGCACGCGGATCGTTAACGTGACAATAATGCTAGCAATAATCCGTGCTAAGCCACCTTTTTCGAATGAACCGGGTGATAACTTACGGTATTTGACATAACTTGCCAGCTGTGTCAGTCAATCATAAAAAAATATTTCACAAGAAGTGTAACTAGGCCAGCCCTAAATTTGCTTATCGAAATATCGTCACTACAAAAAGCTGGAAGAAGCAAATGTATTTTTACATTCTGTGGAATCATTTTGAGTTATATTCGGCAAACTTGCTCGTAACGGTGATCTCCGATACGAAAAATCTGGAAACCCACAAATGGGAAGACCTGTCCTATTTGCACGCAAAGTAACTAAAACTTGGATAACTTGACGCCTCAAAATAAACATCGATTATTGTTAAGTAATCTATTCAATCGGCGAACCGTAATATATACACATCGAATACGTTTACGTCTTACTAATAGTGTGAATGAAGACATGAATCGTTATCAGCGAGAAATTGTTGTCTAAAGAATATAGTACCGGGCAAAAAAATTGCTCTCAGAGTAAATAGACCTTAAATGTCTCATAACTAGAACAGAGAGCAAAACTTATGTTTATTCACTGCATCGCTCAAGTTTATAATCACGGCAATCATAGAGACCCAGGATTACACGTGATTAAGGAGCAAAGTCTTCATTGTATAAATGTACCGTGCTATATACTAGATGCAAAATACGGTACTCCGTACGGACCTATAATAATCCATTCACACGACGAAACAAGAACAGAAGATTATTATTATCACTACAGTCTATCGCTATTGGCAACAGAAATAAATAGGATAACATTAGCTAAATAGAAGACTTAACGCAAGCAGTAATAAACAGCCTAGTAAAACAAGTAGACTTACGCTTTCTTAAAGGAAAACTTATTACAACTTATTAACATCGATTTTTAGGTGAGTAATCTTCTATCTAAACCTGTGTCACGGCTGTCAGTGTATCTGCGTACTCTAACGAAGATCAGCGACTACATGTCCTATGGAAATCCTACAGATGAAAAATTGTAGGATATGTCTGCTACGTTCAAGAGTTGCGTGTTCACTGTGTTTAGCTAGAAGCGTCCTTAGTTCAACGACGAAGCCGGCTCTTGACTGAAAGAGTTATTGTAAGCACAGAGTTGGCCATTGGCGCGTCATACCAATCCAGATCAACGAATTTATCTGTATTGATACACGTACTCCGTTGACGCCTTCATAGCTGACGAAGGCTTAATAGTGGCAACGCTCTGTACATTTCGGTAATATCGTGCGTTAAAATAAGCCTGGCCAGTACTTTTTCCATAGGGCATTTCCTCGCGTTCGGTGTCCTTCCACATGAATTCTATTTTTAAATTTGCGCGGCTTTATTATCCTAAGTGAAAGTTGCCAACAAAATGGCCATGATCCACCTTTGCCCTTGTAGAGCAATAGGTAATCGGCAGAAATAAAGCCCACAAGATCCTGAACGATGCAGAATTTTCCCTTAGTTAATTGCTGTTAGTTTCTAGTCACCGGTTTACTGCATCCGGAGAACGAATTTTCTAAATAATGTAAAAAATGCAATCAAAACGTTGAGAGACATCGCTCCTTCAAACGATTTCTTTCAAAGCGTTCTGTGTGAAGATGCGTTTTACCTCAAGCTCAACTACATCTTTTAGAGTTTTACCAACCGAGCTTTACTTCTGAAGAAATCTTGAAGCTTATGTTCAACTTGAAAGAGTTTAACAGAAATAGTAGCAGTTTCTAGTATTTACTATGCTTCAATATGGCTTTGGAAAGGTTGGTCAATCATGAGGTATATTCGCTGAGAGCGTCCTATTTTTGCTTAAAGAGTTCCTTTTTTTGCTAATTTGCTCCTTTACAAATGTCCTTTTAAAATGCTCCTTTACATTTCACACAATTATTTCAAATGTGGCCCAGGTGCGATCAGGAATTCTTACGACGATGGGGTGGTTAACCTATTCACCCGATGGCTGAGAAGCAAAGTTTGTTGCGAAGTTCGCACACTTCTCGAGGACACTGATCTTGAATGTAAAAGGCTGCAAATCTACAGATATGAACAGCCATCCCTGTTCGTATCGGCCGGAATTAATCATCCGGTGCGTCCAAAAAAGGCGTCGACTCACTTTACCGGGACCCATTTAAGCAATCGAGTAACTTTGAAACGTGTCATTCATAAACAGCTATTTCAAGGTCAATTTAGGATTATACAGTCAATTGGCAGAATTTCTTCGGTTTAGAATAAGGCTTGAAGAAGCCTACTTGACCCTGCACATTCTGGAACCTTCCGTATACCAATTACAGGGCTAAGAAGTAAAATACCGTTTGGCAAAATCGGCTCACTTCTCCGTTCAACCGAACACGTTTGAGCTTGTTCACGTATATGTATATATAGAATTGTCGAAATACTTTTCGATAACTCTATGATCGTTTATAAGTGAAAAGTAAATTTTTGTATATTTCAAAATAGTAAACAATATGTACACCATTTTGGTGGATGACGCGTTGTTTCCGTGGTATTGCCACAACTGCATTGCTATACAACTTCCGTGGTTTCTTTTAAGCGAAAAAATATAAATGGCCTTCGTTAAATGGAAAATTGCCTATATTACAGCTAAATATATACCATTAAGTACGTTTGGCAGAGCCCGAAGTTTTGTGGTGCAAGGTCCGAGATATATGGCGGATGCACTAAAGTTTCCCATCCAGGTTCTTTCATTTTTTCCCGGGTAGTTTACTATATGTACGGTCTCCCACCGCCATGATACAAGACGACACTTTCTCTATTCGCTGCTTTCGGTCGATTTTTTCACTAGCTTGTTGTAATCTCGCTAATTATGTGCGCTAGGGATCCGAATCAATCAGCAGCAGCGGTAGCTTACTTTTCCAGTTCCAACAAACACGTAACAACGTTTTCTTTGGCGTCTATCTGGACTCTGCCGCTGACCGTAAAGCACGTTTACTTAATTTTTCCCATTTGCATTGAGTCGTCGTTATATGTAATTTATCAGTTATTACCCGTGATATAGCTGCATTTTTGCAAAGCTTTATAGGCCGATACACGATCAAATAAATTTGTATGGCACCCGAACTCCGAGCTACTTTTCGTAACGTCTAGCTGTCTCTTAATGTTATGGAATTGTTTGGCCATGGATCGTTGACTGCCTAGCGAATTTCATCATTTTTTTTCCGTAACGGGTCAACTACTGCGAGGAGCATCATCAAGATTTGCAGAATGAAAGCGATGTAACTAGGTTTGGACCCTGTCTTTTAATAACGCAGCATGACGACAGACAATAAACATTTATGCCTTTAATTATTTTTTCCAGAAATTTCACTCGTTCTATTCTAAGTATGACTGAAGCCATTCCAATACATCTACTACTGGCAAATCGCATTCTACATTAACACCGGATTACTCCTTCTTCCTGCCTGAAAGGGGTTACTTCAGAGCCAGCCAAAGTTAGACAAACCGCTACTCTAGTTTCTGTCAGTTAGCTACTGGTCTACCGGACTACATTCAACAGAGTTTGACGGCAAATATTATTTGACAATGGCGACTAATGAAGACTGTCTTTATTTATTTATCTCAACTTTATCAATATCGTAGAAATCGAGCAAAAAAAAGGAAATTTGTGCCAATCGTTTACTAAGATCTTGAACTTTGTTTAAACTGTACTACCCATGATCAAGTCCTGCAAGTTTCCGAATAGACTAAAGGGTAGGCGTGACTCTTATTGATATACTAATTAATAGTATTAATAAGATATATATGCATATATACTTGTCCCATATGCGGTTGTCAAGAGCGAAAAATTTAGGCAGCTTATAATTCGTTCTAGCAGTAGGCTAAAAGAAAACTTTGTTTGCCAACTTAAAAAAATGATGAATTTGAAACATTCGATCGGTTCGTTCCTTAAGGTTGCGTAATTCAGAAACGATTATGTTCTTCGTTGGCTAGGTTGGGAAGGAGACCTAATCCTTAGGCGTCTTAACAAAAACTCTCAGATAATACCTTCCGATTCTTATTGATCTAGCATCAGAAAGAAGATATTATCTCTCACGCAGCTAACCACCTACCTTATGCGGTACTAGTCCACTTTCTAGTTTAGAAGACGAAAAAGTGTCGTTATCTTTATCTCTAGTTCCTTAGAAAATCGACGATTCTTAGCTGGCTCTAGCGACGATAGCTGCTGTTCGAAAAGAGCAAAGCACTAGATGACATAGATGGTCTTCGCAGACTTTGACTCCTTCGGTAACTGACCGATCCAAACCAATCATGGAAATCAACATACTCGTTCCATAAATGTTCCCTGATATATGCCAGATTGGCTCCCAGATTGGTGTGAAGTTACTGAGGGTGACCGTTAGATAATTAGAACGAATACGCAAAAAATACAACCGTACTTTTATCCCATGCAACCGATATCTTGTTCAATTGAGGTAAAGAACAATTTTTGTATATGTAACCTTAAAAGGAACCTGTAATATTGCACACATTCTGATAGTATCTTTTTTACAGCGTTGTCGGTACATGATGCCGTTGGCCGCACTGTGTTTCCGGGCGCCGTTAGCGTGAGTGAGAGAAACGTGTTTTTATAATCGTTTTTGCCACTTTCCGAATATAAAAACCTAATTCGAGATATAGAATCATGTGTACCAGCTCGATTCCATTCAACACGTTCGATTGGTGCAAACACGACTCCCGCACATAGAGCCCTATGTAAAGATATAATTTGATGCCAGATGCCCTTTTTACTATAACTTCAACGCAGTTTCGCTATTAGTCGTAGCAGATCCGAACAGAATTTTGAACAAAAATTACTTTCTTTCCGAACCGGCTAACGCTTGTAGGTGTTGTAGACAAGGAGGTAGGTGTTTTTGGGTTAGGTCGCAATTGGGTTTCACGGTTAATGATTAAGTCGTTAGGGATTAGTTTGTATGGCTGGCTCCCGGCACGAAATTAATTGTGTTTACGTACGGATTTGAACCACTATGTGTCTTCGAGCTCTACAGGCAAACACGTAACCCACAAGCCGTCTATCACAGGTTCGGTAGGTATAGCGTAGATTGACGTCGCCTTAGTCATAAGGAGTGCGAGGTTTTTTTTTGCTAATTCAGTTAGGTAGATTTAATAACGATGTCGACTCGCAAGTGCATAATAAACAACGTACCTTGATAATTCTACCCACTGAAACAAGGTGGGTCTGGTGCCCGATACGCTTAAACAACATATCAATGCATGAACAGCTGATATAACAAGTTTTTGAATGATATGTATCATAGCTAACGCGGAACGTCAAAGACAAACAAAAGATGTTCCGCAAACTAGATGACAAGTTCATACCGGGAACGTACTGTTGAGAACATTTGCTAGTCGAAAACAGTAACTTCTACTTACATCTGTTTTCGGTTCGTAACCGATATGATAAAACTTCATAATGCAATTCTCCTAACAGCGACGTCTGCCGTGGTAACCTTTACCGGAATTCGTGTGAAGTAGTATGGCCTAATTTATACAAATATGAAACGATGCTCAAATACGGCTAAGCGTATGCACGTGCTATTACAGTCCCAAGTTTCTATTGGGTTAAACGGTATTTGACTTGACGAGGTAGTGAACTGTGAGACACAAAGCGGGAGTTACTTCACAAATAATGCTATACAGAACCTTAAAGCTGGGCAGCTTTACTTACGAAAGCTGCCCAGTTTTTGTAAGTCCACTTTTGTAAATCCACTTAGCGAACAGACACCCTCCGAAAAAGACTGTTACGGTCAATGTGTAGCAATAATGCTGCCTGTTTACCTATCTTTGTAGAGATGTAAAATCAGGCAAAACAAGTAAGTTCTCACACTATTTGAGAAAGTCTTACTTTAATATAATGGCGAGAAAATTATTCTATTTTATTATATGACACAACGTAATATATCAGTATTTGAAAAATTGCAATGTTACAAACTTTTTTCTCAGGTAATCAAATCAATAGACTGCATGGATATGTTTTGATTCAAAATTTCATTCATAACTACGATAATTATAAGGCCGTAATTAATTTTTTCCTGCCTTTACAAATCGCGTGCAACAGGCCAATTGGCAAATATCCCCCCCCCCCCCCCGCCCCGTCCTGCCTTCGTATCCCCTGTTCAGATGCTCTGAGCAGTGGCTTTGTAGAGTAGGCCCAAGGTGATGTGGTTCTAGCGTAAGGAGCCAGCGCTAATAAATCGCGTTTGGATACGATAGTTCCCTTACTGATTCATGTCGGAAGCCTCTGCAAAATTAGCGAGCCATAAGATAGACTACAAACAAAGCAACACGCTGTCAATGTTAGGCACGCACGCGGCAACAGCAATGGCTTGAGTAAATAAATTCTGATAAAAAGTAATCAAATCGAAATTAAACAGCATATTACAGATGACAATAGCCCATTTCTAGCCATATTGTGATTAATAAATTAGCGACTTGGATATACGGAGCGTATGTTGTTAGTTCTATCTATTTAGCTAATAAATACGGCGTTTCATGCTGTGCACAAATTCGAAAAAATTCGTTAGCTCAGATGTACGGAAAAATCTCAAGTCGGTCGCCTATAATCGAGATCTGGAGGCTTTTAGTGTCTTCTATAAGCACCAACAGCCAATTTCAGTGAAGATTTGCTGCTAACCGAACTAATTTCGAAATCGCCGTATATGAATCACGACCGTACACTTAACAGTTATGCTATTCAATTATATTAACTAATATAGATACCTTGATGAAGATAAAGATCACCATCTGTCATAAGGTACCTTCCACTAAAACAGGAACTGATGTTCGTGGCTGTAGATTTCGACAGCTTAGGAAATCGCAGATCACGTTTGTCATGGGGTCTGCCCAACTTGTCGACGCCAACGGATAGGTGATATCTTCGAATCGCTGGTTAAACCATATAAACATCTACGTAAGCTAGATGTTTTTTCACTGACAATTAACGGTTCTGTGTTTGGATATTATCACAAACTGATTCAACAAAACGTAAGAATCTACTTGTCCCAGCCACTTCTTTGTAGTCCTTCGCGTGAAAGCGCTAATTATATTCAGTAGAAATAGCGCTTTTTCTTGTAAAATATCTTCATGGCCTTTTGTCACCCCTCCCATTCTCTGGGGAATCACCTTTGTGGGTCCACAACAACTTAAAACGTGAATTTTTTTTAAAGACAAAGCCCAACACGTTGTGGCAAAACGGCATACGTCATTCGGTGGGAAAATGCAAAAAAAGTCATCAACAATTATACAGAATGTATAACATAATAATTTCGAAAATGAAAAATGTTTGTTTATTAGGAGATTTTTTTAACATTGTGATGAAAATACTCAGTATTGTTATTTAGTGCTGCTTCTTTGTTCAATGAGTTCTATAATAACGGCAAATTGTAACAGATATTAATGTTTATAGTAAAAGTATTAGAGTATGTCTATAGGCTAGTATCGCCTCCCTTAAGCCTATGATTGCCGTAGCTATACATTTAAGCAATTCAACATATAGTAAATAAATCTGAAAGGATTTTAGGTATTTGACAATGACTATAAAGCACAGATAGCGTGCATGTTTGAGAATAGCACGAACGGACAGGTCATGACGTACACAGTATGTTATATTATCGAGTTATATATATATATATATATATGTTATATATATATAGAGGGGCAGCATGAAGAAGCTGGAACCCACAGTTGAATTCAGGTTGTGTCGAACTAATCAATAGTTGCAAGTCATACGATTATAACTAACGCAAAGCACAAGAAAACCTTTGTTTTTTTTTTTTCTTTCTAATAATAGCAGCTATTTTTGCTTAGAAACGGCATCTTCGAAAAGATTTACTCTGGGAACGACTGTTACGACCAATACGTAACGATAACTTTTTCTTATAATTTTGTTTGCGTAGAGTTATGAAATAGCTGCTCGCCTGAACCGTAGTTACGAGGAAATTCTTCTAAATGTTCAATATTCGACCCATTTCAACTTAGCAAGTTGTAACGTCGAAAACTTGTTTTGCAAGGAACTCATTATCGACTTATTATATTTCTTGTAGTAAAATAGCTACGACATGTTAATTGAAAATTTTTGTGGTGAAATTCATTATAGACAGAGTCTACCTGACCGGTTTTTAGGTTATCCTAATGGTAACGCTTCAAACTGCTCCTTGTACAGGTTAATCAAATACTTTGGGTGACGCCATGTCAGATGTCAGGACTCCTCAAGCGTAAGGATAACGTACGCTTAAGTATTTGGATAGATCATTTGTATAGGCAGTTTTTTTCAAAATGACCCCGGAAAGTCATTTGTTTGAGTGACTATATCTACCCAAGGCTTGTTTAATTAGGCCGGCATTAGTAAATCACGTTTACGCCTGCTGATCTCTTTGCTTGATCGGTGTCAGGAAAATTTGCAGAACTAGCCAACCATGTAACTCTGTAGGGATCGGGAAGACGAGCTAAAGACACACGCGCATTAGGTGACTTAGATATCTATAAATATATAGCAATGCAGAAGACAGACAGACACGCACAGATTGACATCAGCTGACATATAGGCTTTACAGACTTCATATATAATTGTGTTAGGTACTGTATTACCACTAACTACGCGCTACTGCCAACAACATCACTGGGGTTTAGGCCATATGGCCATGAATGTTTCTCTGTGTTTTAAAAAACGAATCGTACATATTGATAATTGAAGAACTTCGTGGCGTACGCAGGCTTGCAACATCGATTACAAGAGGTCTCAATGCAACGCCGGGTAGCCCCAGGAAGTTCTGTGCATTGGCAGCAACTAGTGTTTATTTTGTAAACTCGATTCTTGAAATGATTAAATATGGATTCCATCAACAACAACTACGTATGGTACAATTGTAAAATTCATTTGGCTTGGGCAAATGATCGCAAAGAGATATCACGAGCAATCGATGTTCCTGTTTTGAAATAGCAAGCTATCATGTTATTCATTAGCTCTCACACAAGTAAAAAGTCGTTACTAGGTCTATGCGGTGTCAGCTTTGGACGTTGTTGACCAGCGTCGATAGAAGATCTGGCCACATGGGCGACACATCGGAATCATCAATATTAACGTCTAGTTAGACGGTGTTTTTTAGCTTATGTATTAACAATAGCGACCCTGCAAAATCGATGGGTCCTGACTAATAAGGGAGGTAACTCTTGAATTTTAGGCTGAAATGATTCTACGAAATTTGAGAATGTATATGACTCCACCAGCATTTTATAGTTGTCTGTGTGAAGTTCTGATTTACGAAAAAGGTCTTTGACAAGAAATGGGGCTGCCATCATGACCTTTTTTGACATATGACATCATGACTCATAGTTCGTTGACAAGTTTATTAAGGCCAGTACCTATCGTCCTGTTTCAGCATTCTTCATAGTTCGCCGGGTGGCTCATAAGTTCCAGAGTCTTCCTAAGAGAGCGTTCTGAGAAACCTCAAACGATATGGACGAGCCCGACATAATGCTCCTTTTTGCATGTAGGTTTTAGGAAAAAATTATCTGGAGAAGTTGCGATACTTCTCAAAGTATTGCTAATGGCCACCTTTCCGTTTTAATCATCGATCTTGAGTATGTAAGTGAATGAATATCGACATCGATTGACACCGTGGGAGTTTCGCATCGTCCTAGACATTCAAGCGTCCTTTTCGATGAGAATAGTTCTGTCTGTTTGTAAGGCCCTGATTATCTTTTGCGGCGGTAGAATGTACCTTGGCCATTTTTCTCGACGATTTTCACTTCAACTAATAAAACTACGTAAGTTTTAAGATGGATGCCGTATGGCAACCCGCCAATGTTCACCCTGGCCAAGCTTGTTCCACACACAGGGTTCGATTTATCATGTGAATAGAATCTATTAAACAACATGCTGATAGAAGACAAACTCTACGTACGGACGCCAGTCCCGTTCGTTAGCAAATTATGCACGCGTACTAAACGTCCTCTTTGCCAGATGATGCTTAACTAATTGCGCGCTCGCTAGAGTACATATGTCAAAACAGATGAAGTCGTCTGCTTGAATCTTTGCGACACGTAGATGGCCAAATCGGTCTCTGAATTCACAAGCCGGTCATTATGAACTTCGTCGCTTAATAAATAATGGTGCTAAAGGCAAAACCATAGTGGATACGGTCACTGAAGATGTAGAAGTACCCAAAAGTGATTCATATATAGGCTGCAGCATGTACGTTTGCATGCAGACACGCAGATCGGTGGTTTTCGCTAGAGTAATACATGAATATACCAATAGTTACGTTTGTTACTGCGGCATCTCTTCATGGCTTTTGCCTAGTACAATAAAACCAATCTCTTTATTATTACCTTTGGCGAAACAAATACAGAGAGGAACCATGTCAAGTGGCAATAACAGCCGAAACCGAGCGTCATTCACAGACCTCATGTAGGAACGTTTTTACGATACTGAATAATAGTAAACAGTAGCATGAGTCCATCATAAATGTATACATGTTCGAATAGTCTTAATTTTCAAAGTTATTTCGCATTACTATTTCCACCCCCCGATTTAACTTTAAACCTACTTCTTTTTTTTACCATCTGTAGGCCTACTTTTTTCAGCAATTAGAGGAAAATGCCTGCATTAGTCAGATTATTGAGGAGCTTATAGTCGAAGAGGGTTGCTTAGTAATCTCCTTTTGCTTTGACGCGCTAGCGTGCGCTTGTAAGTGACTCATACGCAATGGTGTCTGCGGCATCATAACTCGCTATGAATCATGTGTTTTTTTAGTTGATAGTGTTTTTGTAACTTGTTATTAGCCTGCCATGTATTTTATCACTTGACCTTACTTTATCTTTAAAGATATATGTTTTTTTACGGGGCAAGCTGCTTGCACGGAAAACAACGGATATTATTTTAAGAATACAGGCCTGTTTGGTGCGTTGTGTTGTCTGTTGCCAACTTAACTTACATCGGCTTATTTGTTTCCTACCTGGACGGCAATCGTTATTAATTATACTAGATCTGTCCAAAATGTATTCGTTCAATGCAAATTCAATACAAAGCACTGTGTACATGTGTGATAAGAACTCTGCCGTCTCGTCTCGTCTTGTCTAAACTTACGATATTCATATAGTAAACTTGAGTAGTACAAACAACTGAATATACAATAAGTTACCCTGTCAATGTGAATTACAACTTGTGCAAACTTATTGAAATTTCTATAATCTGGAAGATTTTCCTGATTTAACAACAACTACAGTACGCCTTTGGCAATAATTGCAATATGGATAACAACGATTTATACTGACACTAACGTTTCCACTGTGACAGGTCATAAATATATAATATGTCTATAATAATAACTGACTTCATCAACTTTTGTGCAAAAGATCCTGCTGGCAAAAATCGTAAAGAGGTCGGTATATATATATATACATATAGTTAAATGTATACACAGATCCTCAACTAACAATGGTTCATTTACGCATTAATTTCAAATCATTCGCAACATGCTGTAAAGCGGAACAACAGCACTACTGGCTGTTTGCTACAAGCGAATCCGGTGGACTTGTACACGTTTCAGGAACACAGATTGACGTGCTGGAAACAAACGAAGATGTCAGGCCTTGAGGAACAAAAACGCGTTGCCCTAACGAAATAAGAGTTTCGAGTCCAAGACTTTTGTCATTCAAAGCTGGCATTTCACACGACACATGTTATAGAATTATATCTCAAATACCGAAAATGAACTGAGTAAAAACGGATTACTCGCGAATTGGAAAGGCGTATGGCGTCCTCCACATGCAATTTGCGGAACCTTAATCAACAAAAAACGAACCGGCCTGGGACACATGGAGACCTAATTTGATCGCTACCGCTAGAGAAAGCCTAGACGAGAGGACGGCGTTACTTTAAAGAAAAGTCAAATTCAGTGGCAGTATTTGCAACAGGCATGAGGAAAGTCCACTACTACGAGATATTCCCGCTTTCTTGGGTTCTTCAAGGAACTCATGAACCGTTGGCACGGGAATGGAAGGCACCCAGTCCGGTTTCTTGATGGCAACGTTGGCCCTTACGGCCATGCCGTAACTACTTTCTAGATTAAGCAATGTAATATCCAACCTTGCATCTAACCCGCTTATATTTTCGATTTAAGTCCGTAGGATTACAAGACTTTCCATTTGCTAAAAAAACAGCTGGCAGGCAGGAATATCCCACTACGGATTTATTTCGATAAGCTATATATATATATATATATATATATATATATATATAGCTGTCGAGAAGCTGTCAAAATGCTGGGACAAATGTGTCAACAATAAAGAAGAGCATTCCTAACAGATAAAAAATAGCTTTAGCCTAAAAAATTTATCTGATTCCGAAGTTCGCCGGGTTCGCTTGTAACAGCGTAACATAATCGAGAGCAGCTTTGTTCGAAAAAAAGAAAAACATTTGAAAGTTTCAGTCGAGAATAGGCATCTCCGTGAAGGATTGTTACGGCCGACAAGTAACAATAATACCGTCTCACCTCCTCAAAGATATAGAACTAGAGAGGAAAAATAGGAAAGTTTAGCGCCATTCTACAAAATCTTGTTTTCCACAGTCGCGAGTAGATTCACCACATTATAAGTATAAGGCGCGAACTATAAAACGATGCAACTTTCAGCAAATGACACCGTCCCATGCTCGTTTCTTGAGCATTTCATTAGGACCATGTGGATCACTATATTTATATCACTATATAGCGTATTTCCGAACTGATACACTATTACAAGTATCGCCAATATAGTCATTCTATCTTCAAACTTGTCGATCAAAATCCTAATCCAGCGAATCAATACACCATATGACGCTATATATTGCCCTCACATTACTGTGAACCTATTGTCAGCCTGGCAATTTTCTGCTGTATGTCTTCCAGTTCTTCTAAGCGACCTTCGTACACCCTGATATTCGTTGATAGGGTTAAGGACCATTCGCAAGATTAACGTTAATCGTGGCCGTAGAAAGTTGTCTAATAACCAACGTACACACACAAACATACAAACGCAACAGAATTAATTTAGAGATACATATAAGATTGTCACAAACGGAAACAGCAGCAATAATTTCTCATGAACTTATTGTCTACGACAAACAGTAAAGCGGAAAACAAACCGACTCGTATGGGCTGATCTTAGTTGGCTTGTTAGCAGATAGAACTTCATAGATAATTAAAGCAACACTCTATGGCTGATAACAAGCCTTTAAAATCTAACTACGAGCTTATCAATAAATTATCGCTTTTCATGTATGATTCACCCACTTGGTCCCCTTTATCAAATTATGAATGAATACCAGGTTTAATGTTGTACGCAAATTCGAAAAATCACCTAGTTTATATGTGCAAAAAACCCATTCATGATCGATATGTACAATAGTCTGAGTGTGCTCTAGGAACAATGCCAGATACCCCTAGTAGACTCTGATTTTTAGCCAAGCAAACATTAATTAAATGCCGTCGAAGGATCGATTTACAGTCTCTCGCATGACTAATTCTAGAGGATAAAATCTGTTTTTTTTTTCATTTTAAATCTTACGTAGGTCACGGTGTTGTAATCTTCATCAAAATCAGTTTACGTCCAACAACGAATCACGAATGATTTCGTTGCATCGCTACATCATCACCTGCCTTGGCGCTTTGAAATAAAGGGGACAAAACCAAACCTTTGAAAGAGCAACTTTGATCTTCATTGAAATCTGCCATGAACCGTATACGAAATTGTGCGCATAATGAAACAGAAACTATCGGAGAAGGAAAAACCCTTAGCTTAAATACCAAAGCGGCTCGCTGCCTGTATAGAAACGAAAAAAAAAAAAAACCCAAAGGAGATAATGTAATTTTTTCGTTATGAGACGATGTACATGCTACTAAGCGAGGCGCTGCTTCTATAGCTCGGTCACTGTTCGCATTCCATTTAAAATACTTTGATATGCTGTCTTAATAGAAATCCAGTGTTTTTCCTAGAAATATCGGCACCTGTCCGTTTTTTTTCATCACACAGGAGGCGGCTATCATTATTTATGTATATAAATGATCCTCAGTGGCTAAGTGGCTGTAGTCTGGATAACACGTACTATTACGCAGCCGGTAAGCGTCTGTATACCCGCACGACTAAGAGCTTCGAGTCACTGGTTGTTTTTATTTGTGTTTGCGGTTGAATACGTAATTACGAGTTTCGCGCTATATGACGTAAACATGCAGTTATATGAACTTATCACCACGGTGAAACCTGTTTATCCTTAACTTGACATCTGTCTTGTATAAGAGATTCTCGGCACAACTCCGATATAGCGGCCTAGTGCATAGTACGCCACAAAGCTTAGACAATTGAGGTTTTCTAGGTCTATTTAGGAAATCCCTGGTAAATTCAGGTAGACCCATGTCGGCTCGATTTCTCGCTGAACTTTTATATTATGCGAAAGGAGCAATTTCGAGGACAGATCAAATGCCCACAATTGATAAAAAAGGTTGTCCTTATAATAGCTTTACCTAACTCTAAGACCGCTCATTACACAACAAAGAGGCAGATGATAGTTTATAAACGATCTAGTTATTCAGACGCCAATTTAGCCAATGCTATTCCACCCGTGTGTTTGCACAGGAATCCAATGCAGGGTATAAGCCTAAATAAGGCCTGAATATGTGAAGAGTAATATGCAATGGCCCAACTTTAAGCTAGTGGAGCTACGTTGACAATGGGCAACTAAGTTAAACTAACAACATTTCTGTTGATTTAACTTACGTGAACTTTATTACTTCTTAACTAGAGCCCATATGGAATACGATGAATTTGTGCAAAATATAAACGTGGCACGGTGAAAATTTTTTCGTTTCGCATTGTCCAACCCCGGAATCTCTCCAACAGCTACAACCTCTGTAAATTCAGTATTTATTTAAACTATGAGGTGTGTACCTCATCTGACAACTACCGAGTATTGATATCAACGGTTCATATTTGAATTTCTCGTTATATGTGTCGAAACGTACCTACTTTAATAATATACTATATAGTATGTATAAATACAAGCGATATGGAAGACAATGTAGGCAACTTGAAAAATATCGTCTTGGCAGCTGAACTACGCTTCGCAGCACTGTCTGCTGTGCCAGTCCCTATCAGAGTTCACGCTATGTAAGTGAAGTTCGTACCTGCGACGGCCTCATTTACGTAACTGTGGTTATTACATATAGCTAAACATGCACACATACAATTGCAGTATTAGGGTTATATTAGTATTACTTAAAAACCGTTTGATTAAAACGCACGTTACTTTTCAATAATACTAGACAGCCTTATTTAGAGAAAAAAAAAAAACTGAAGGATTTCCACTAAAACAGACACCCCCTAATGGATCTTTAAAACAATATAAAATAATAACCTGTCTTGTTTTTTTTTTAAGGGAGATATGAAATCGGATAAAATGAACAAGCTTTGATATTCCTCGTTGAAACCTAGTTTTTTTTAAATTCTGAATTTGAATAGTCGGCAAATTTAAGTACTGCAATATTTGACAAATCGCAACAACACAGGTATTAACTTAATGCCACTGTGTCCCTCATCAGAATTTGCTAGTATATCTCAGTAGCCTTTAATAATAATTACAGCGTCCGCCGTAGCAGTCTGCATATTCAACTATATGCAAATATTCAGTGGGTATTTTATTTTATTATATTTTATTATATTATTATATTACCAATTAATGTTATTTATCATGGCCTGCTTGTTCAGCTTAGGCCAACTGGTATTACCCTCACGCTGTACAGGATCTTTAGATGCGCTGGGTAATTGTACTTCAAAGCCGACACGAGTCCAAATGACTCGAGCGTAAGGATAAAATTAGTTTGAGTGTTCTGATTAATTGGGCGCAAAGGCAACAATTCCAGAGGACCGCGAATTATTTTTAGGACAAATTCTAGAGGATCTTCTTTTTGAGCGATCGGCCTTAATGGATATTGCTCGAAGTTTAGGAGGTCGTTAAGGAACCACGTTTGCACACTACGATTTTGGCGTGTAATCAGGTTCGCTAACCTCTGCAGGACTATCGGGCCATGCAACCTTATAGCGACTGGAAAGACGAACTAAAAAAAGCAACAGGCTGAGATTACGTTAACGTTTTGACTACATACATGCTCATAACAATTAGTAACATAGAAAACAGATAGCCCTCCATAGGCTGACATCAGCTGGCGCGGTGTCAGGCAAAACTTTCTAAGTAAATGTGTTGAATATTACATAGTTACAGTTATACGGGGCGACATTTAAAAACCCACGAATCTGGCCAATTTATCATCAGTGAATTGTCGTTTTCGGCATGTATACTTGCTTCGATTCATTAAACTGATAATTATAAACTTCACCTTGTACGTGGGTCTGAAAATTGCTTACCTTACATATAGAAATAACTCAATTTAGTCACATAAATTTATGAAAATGGGTACCACAAAACGAACGACGTTGATTCGCATTTAGCTACCAGACAATTACTTACTTCCCACGCAAATAGAAACTGGTGTTCATGCCTGTGAAGCTCCAGCTTTTGAACGTCGGCGATTAATGCTGTGAATAAGTCTGCCCAACTTTCCAACAGGCCTTGCTGCTCGATATTAACGACTAGGCGGTATCTTCGGGTGGGTAACTTGTCGACTTTGCCCTCCCAGAATTGAGGCAGATAACGAGTCTGCATTTTAATCTCACCTCTAGATGATTCTACAAAAGGTGAGAATATATCTGCTTCTGCCAACATATTGTAGTCGTTCTCGTCAGGGCGCAAACTACAGAACAGCTCTTTTAGCAAGGACAGAACTGCCCTGATGGCCCTTCTTGGAAGGTGTTCTTTATGGTTAACTGGTATGTCTGCCAGGGCATGGTAAACACCAGAGGTTATCATCTGCTTTCGGCATTCCTTAAACCTTACCAAGTTGTGCATGAGCTTCACGGCTTCTTCAGCAGGAATTTCTTTCACATAAAGGATGATGTTGATGAGCTCGAAATAATGTGCATTTTCACACAAGGAGCTTTGTAAAAATTGCTTCGAGAGGCAGCGATATCCCTCAACACATGGATTAGTCCTATTATTACGTTCCGATCAACCATCTTCCGAATACAGTATAGCAGTATGTGAGCGTCCATAAAATTTAACTCTGTAGGAACTTGGCACTGCCGCAAGCTCTCAAATGCTTTGCTTTCGAAGTAAGTAATTCCATAAACTTCTGAGGTCGCAATCGCCTCTCGATCTTCAGCCGTATAAAATGCCATGATTGCTTTTTTCAACCTTTCCGCCTAAAGCAATAAAGCTACGCACACTTAAAGACACGGTTCGTGTGGGCCAGCAACCGTGATACGGTGCGTCATAAATACGATGATTACTGCCCGTTCGAACGATACCACAGAGTCGCTTTAACATAAAATAGAGCACAGACGTATGCCTATAACTATACTAATGAAATTCATCAGGTACGGTAAACCATTGAAGGACGAACTGTGCATATATGGTGGTCGGCCATATTTTGAGCAGACCACATAGGCGTATTGAACGTTACCTTTGCTAGCTAATTAATGTTTAGTTGAGAACACGTTCACTCAGACACATATGTCAGCACAATTGAAGTCGTTATCCCACAGCTGAAGGATTTGTAAGTTATTTCGACGTTCGCACAAATAACGTGCCGCAATTTCGAATTAAGTATGCTTATAGTAAAATTATAGTAAGTATCGGCCACTGAAGACAGCAGCGAGACCCTATAATGATTTACATACAGACTGTATGTATGTATGTATGTAGGTATGTGAAGAATGAAGGTACTATTTCCCAGCGCATGATCTTTAGACACGCTCGCTTAAAGTAAATCTGTTAGAAACTATCAGAATATTGGCAAATTATCTTAGTTTCCACTTAGATCCTAAAATTCTCAAGTGTTTTTATAACTAATGAATGAGGCCTGATCACTAGTTATTCTATATTCACAACGAACTTTGGGAGCCAAATACTCAAGTCTTAGCGACGCGGCTAAATGTTAAATCATTTCTACTAATTACGTAATGGTAATTACCTTGAATCTGTAATAAGATCTATACTCGTCGTTCTATGAACAAAAAAAATAACGATTGAACTGAAAATGGGGTGTGCAAGCGGCACGCCCTATAACGAGTAGTCATGAACTAACTGATGATGATGATCTATATAAAAATAAAGCTGACAAAAAAATAGAAAACGCGCTAAGCAGTACAACGAAACAAATATGGCGGAGCTTCTCCTTTCAGTCAAATGCTTGGCTACTTGGAAATCATAGCCCTCCTGTTCTATAATATTTCTCTGTCTTGCTGTAAATGCCTAAATATATTACAAAACTGGTGCTGTGTTTTAGATTAGGATTCGCTACATGAACTCCCCTGGCTCGAGTCACGTCGAAGCGTGTCGCCCTGTTGTCCGCGCTGGCTTTTTTTTTTTTTTCCAGTTCTTTCAGCATCGCATACACCTCTTGCTTCACGTCACTTACGCTCACCTGCCCTATGGAATAATCTGCAACTTGACCAGCAATCAATCGGCACTATCGATCGAAAAGTGTTAGAGCAGCCTGAATTAATTCCGATGTCGGACATAAGGTCGAGACTAACTACGAGAAAAAGGTTCAGCGCTCCCGCTCATATCGAGTGTTTGGTAAGAGACACGACGCTACTGAATCAGTTTCGACTGCTCTTTGTGCGAATAGAGCGATAGTGTCAATTATATTGGTAACATCAGTAACTTAACTAACGGTTCAGCTCCGTAATTCTCAACAGCACATCAGCTTGGCCCATAAATAGTAGCAGCTACGAATCGATGCTTGCGAAGGCCGTCCATTGGAATACCGGCTACGGGGCAGGCAATTCACGAATTGGGCCGAAAGGTGAAATCCTGCGAGTAGTAAGTTAGTAGCTGTGATCAAGTATTGTAGACAAGAAACTGACAATGTTACCTTTTTCAAACGTGCCAGTAGTAAAAACATCAAACCCCTCTGTCAATTGATAAGTCAATGACCGCATTAGGTGTCATAGTCGATAAGTACACTGACGTACGGAGCATCGGTGCGCAATACCTTTCTGAAAATTTGCTATTTGACTATGAAGATAGTAAGCGAAGGGACGAGATAGTAGTAATGGCTGATGGCCTGGATGTTGTTGATAGTGCCGCACAAGATAAGGCGACCGCTGATCGAACAGGCTTGCCTATTTTAAAGATTACACGAATCACCACAAAGACTGATCGCTTTCCGTACCCACCGTCTGGCCTTGTCTGGCGTCGTTTGATTCATCATCGTACCAGCATCAGCAGCATAAATTAACGACACGACAGCCTCGTCCGCAGCAACCACAAATGGAAGCCTCCACAAAACAGCACTTGAAAAAAAGTGGCCGTAGCAACGACTTGCGTTTAAACAAAGCCACCGTACTGCCGTTTTGGCGAAATGTCTCGGGCGCCATCGCGCTATACCAGCCACCTCAATTATGAGGAGTGGCATCAGATTGTCGACCAACAAAATAGGCATCTTGTGCGCTTTTGACGTCGCCACCAGTAAAATTAATTCTTTTCTGGAGTACGCAAAAAGCGTTATGTGCACGCTACAACTGGGCGCGCCCGTCAGACCAGGAACAAGACTCGCGCTCCATCGGATTCGACATGGACAGTGACGTCTGCGTCAACGGTGGTAACTAGTGGCGACTGCTTCGGCACCTTATTCCACAGTAGTCCTCGAGCTCTTGTGTGACCGGTCCTTGAGCCGGGTAGCGAGCTGAGCCTTATATGTCCCATCAGTCGTCGAAAACTTCAAGCTATCCAACGGCAGTTCAAGAATATGTAGGCAAAAGCGTTTTTGTAGCCCAGAAATATCGTGCTTGCTCTGTTAGTCGCCACAAGGTTGCGTTGCAAGCTATAGCTACAAATTTAAGACGGTTCAGGCTCCTGAACGCCCTGTCAATGTTACCCAGGTTATCAAACCATTTCAAGGGTCCCCTCACAGATCAGGTATTCTACGATGATCTACCAGCACTGTTCATTGGCATCGATCAGTCCTACAGTATACTAACCATCTGTTACCACTGGGTCGAAGCTGAACTGGGTTACCAGTGAACCTATTCGGACGGTAGCCAGACGTCACGCGTGTGCGTTCGATATGCTGCATCGCAACACAACCGCTGCCTCAAGCTAACCGGCCTTTTAAATCATTACGTACCGCTGATCGTACTTACTTTACAACCTTTACTGAGTGCCGTACTCCTATTGTGTCAATTGCCGCCATCGCGAACCTTGAACGCTTAACTAGCTAAAAGGTCGTTGTTTGCACCATCGCTTATGTAGGTAAGTTCGCCACGTTCCCGTTGCCGCCATGGGTCACTTCCGCCCACAAATTGCGCTAAAAGGCCAAGCGCTAAGCCAGTGGCACTCATTTCGCTCATCGATGCGTACGAATCGCGAAAAGCGAAGGCGTGAGCCATGAAAACACCGCATTTTTGTTTATGACGAGATGAATCCTATGGTAGCATAAAGGACGTCTAGCCTAGCTGTGGAACACCATTATCGAACCGACCTTCATATTTTCATTTCTGCCATTGCGTTTATTTCCACGAGCCTAGACCTCCGCGGCCTGTTTGTATGAATACGCTCATTGCGCATCTGTGATTTCTATTATAAAGATCTGCGTCGATATCGTAGCCGGTTGTGTGCGTTTTTATCTCTAACAGCGATCACGCATTCGTTAACACTGCTAATGACATAGAGACTATTCAATGTGATGCGCAACTCTGAATCCTGAGGGCTGCTGACTCAGGAAAGGATTAAAGGTGGCATCGTAACTACAGTAAAAGTGGCGCTCTCCAGAATCTTCGGTCGTAGCTTCGCTAGTTTCAAAGAACTACGCACGACTGTTTGAGTTTGCCCCGTGATTGTTCATCGGCCGCTGACCTATCCCGGATAGAGCATGCATGTGTGCACGGTGAAATTTGCCAATAGACATCGGGCACAAACGGCCAGCGCAAGTTCTATGCCCTTCCAGAATTGTGTAAGAGATGTTTATTCCGTTTATGCTATTCATCTAATACTCTTGCGATATGACTCGGCTCTATGGAGCTATGTGTTAAACTAAAAATCATTCAACTTAATGAGTTTGATTGAAGTGACTCATGCAGAGTCCCACTTCAAGGTATCGAGAATGAAGGTAGCGTGCATGATACCCTTTTTACGGTTGAACATGACAAGCTGATAATGATTATCTATATAGAACCTAAAGCAGGCGAGAAACAGATAGCCTGCTAGGCAGTTCGAGAAGGCGGACATAGTGGTGTTTTTGCTTCCAGTCAGGTCCTTATATAGTCTAGGGAATCATAGCTTTCCTGTAGAGTGATATGCTCTACTTACCTAGCTATAAGTGCCCGGAGACCTCACAGTGGATGCGCTGTAGGTTATACCGTCAATAGCTTAATGGATAGCGTATTTGCGCGCTGGTGTTGGGACAAGTGGTGGCCTTGATTCGAATTCGGGCATGATTAATGATATCTTGTTAATTAAGCCACTTGAAGACCGGTATATTTAAGTAATGTTTAGGCATCGCTAATATTATTCTGCTCTATCTCCGTTAGGTAAGCAATACAAAGAAGAGCCTCTTACGGTGTACAGCGCACGTCACCAATGGACCGAGAGCTATTTAGGCTGTCGACAGTCCCTGCTGAGTGACATGAAGGCCTTATACTTTACTGCAACTTCACAGTGATGACAACAACAGAAAAGTTATAGATTTTTGCAGATATTGTACTTGTGACCTTCGTCTTAGTCAATGTTAAATGGAGAGTACTAGCAAATGTAGAGATATATTTATATCTAGTAGAAGTTGGTATTTTTTTTTAGATTTCTCCTATCAGCTCAATATTATGGGTCTAATATTCTTTAAAGTATCATTTTACATCTTTTCGATTCGATTTGTTGTAAATTTTCAGGAGAAAGTGTACCTACACAAATTAAATTTCATCAGGTTTTATTGATGAAGCATAACCCGAGGTTAGACCCAATTAGGTCATACCTGTAATTTTCTACGTATCGAGTTCCTACGGTCTTAAGACACCGTCTCCCTTACCGTTGACCCCTGTCTATATTGGATATTACTAGACTCAATCCCAATAATAGGTGCGATTTTTCGGGGTTGTAGCAACATGCGCGACAGCATTCAATACCAGGACTCATGTGATTCTAATTTCGAGTGTGTTTAGTATAACAATAAAAACACTGTTTTTAATTTATACGCGTTCTGTTATATTCAGAAACGAAAATAGCATATCGCGTAGCACAAGGCGGAGCTTGGCACGTGGCCACGTCGAAGCTACGCTTTTGAGCAAGCTCTTCTATAATGCGCATATTTGATGATTTTCATTTTCAACAGTGATAGGACCATTAAGAATAGAAGCTGTTGTCAATAGTACTGGCAATGAAAACGCCGCTATTATCTTCACAGATTAAACGATGGATTTAACTATTTTCTCGGAATTTGCGGACTATTTCAAATCGAGCGTATCTAAAAATCATGAGATGGTAGATAGTCTGATCGACAGACTGTGACGGCAACTGTCGCAGAAGACCTTGAATGAAACGAAAAACAAATTCTACGGGTTCGCCACGTCAAGGTCTTAGTTCTAGTGGGTATTGATTCGTTCGATCAAGCCGGCATTCATAAACCACGTTATCATACACTGACCTTCTCGCTCAACGGGTCGCAGAGAACTTTACGGAGTAAGTGGACCATTCAGCCTTACAGTGACGGGAAAGATAAGCTGAAAGTAGACCCACATACACACACCCAATTCAATAAAGTGGGAAGGCATGAAATTATCAATAGATGCTCGCAAACGAACAAAAGCTGGCAGACATCAATTGGCATTACTTTCCATGTCGGCAGACAGAACCTTGTAGTTGAGTCGAACACGTCCTGCGATACTGCTACACGGCACTGCTCACATTACCCTTTGGATGCGTCCATCAGTGGGTGAATATTTTTAATATATATAGGTCGGTTGCTTTGAGTGATCATTTTAGATAGAAGGAAAGGTTCGATCGATTTTACGGCCCTGGCAAACTATGATCATTAATATATAATGCATGCAACGTATTTTCTGACTGCGAGTAAAGTACTCTTAAAATCGCTTTATAAGCATTCCAGAGCCTGTGACGATCGAATGTTTGGGAGTTACTCTGCAAAAATTGCAAACAATAAATACCTATTTTGAAGCAGTCAGCTCCCAGACAACTAGTTACCCCCCACACAAACAGAAACTGATACTCATGTATATGTACTTCTAGCTTATCGATATCGGAGATCAATGCCGTTACGAGGCCTGTCCAACTTCCCGACAGTTCTTGATGCTTTGACTTGCTAACAGATATGCAGCATAAGGCCAGTACGCATGGATGGCATGACCAAACGCGTTGACAAACTGCGAAAATTAATTCACTTCTGTCAGCTCTTTACAGGGGCTTTGTAAGCGAGAAAATAGTTCCTTAACAAGGAATACGGTTGCCTTAATGAATTTCTTTGCGAAACGCCTCTTTTTAGTTATAAGAATGTATATCATAATATAATAAATTCCAGAAGCTATTATTCGTTTACGACACATATTGAATTTTGCCAAATCGCAGATGAGCTTTAGGGTCTGCACGACAGGAGGCCCTTCGTTGTTCCAAGCGAGCTCTTCACATAATGGAGTTTCGGAAAAATCTGCAACGAGAAGCAGCGATATCCCGCAGCGGATAAATAAGTACTACGATTTCGTTCCGATCTTTCATTTCATAGACACCGTAAATCAATGACTGAAAATGAACCCAATAGGTACTTTGCACCAGGCCAGTTGCGTCAGTGCCTCTCTTTCGAGAACAGTAGTTTTAAATACACTTTTTAAAAATATGATCCTTATTCTGTCTCGAATTTTAAAATGTGCCGTCACCGTTCATCCTGGCAATTTTCACTTAGAGTAATAACGCTACAGAAATTACCGAGATGAGCGGCTCGATGCTAGACATGAGTCTCTTTGAGATCTTCGGTCTATTACCAGCGATGAAGCTGCGTCTCCAAAAAGCAAACGAATCGTGAGATGTTTCGTGTTATTAGCGAACTTAACCCGCTATATAAACGCAGTTACAACTTTGCTATTTGCTTTTATGTGCCTTTCGAAATATACACAAATGGAAGCTATAACCAAATATAATTTATTACTCGACACGGCTCTATGGAGGATTGACAATCACTAAAAACAGGGTCAACCCAGATAGACAATTACAAAGATATTAACTCTATTGGCGTATCAATTTAGTAAAGACCACCGATTCATACACCTCTACACAAGTATCTACATTAACGCCTACGATCAACGATACGACAAGTATCTACGATTAACGATCTACATTAATTACCTGATGAACTATGATCATGCATCTATTATAGTTCTACCATAGGCATAGTCAACTTGAACCGGGGCATTTCTATTAGAGCGAGTGCTGAGTAAACTATCTACACATAACAAAGATTCAGGCGAAAAACTTTATCTATCCTTCCATCTGCAGACCTGCTAAGTAACGCCTAAAAATAACAATGTTTATTATGTTTGTGTGCCCTGCTAAAAAAATGATCGGTCGCTATGTGTGCAAATTGTCCTTTAATGATTCGGCGCGTATAAAAGCACGGGTGTGTTTTATGGCGTATTAAAATAGCCTTGACCAATATTTTGCGTTGGCTGGCCCAATCAAACTCTGTCTTTAAACGTTTGCTATTCTGAAAAAAGTTACAGGAAAAAATGATGATGACACATGGTAAATGCGAAGATCAATATGTAGTCAAAGCCTTAGGGGTATATCGTGCAAGTTACTTTGAATATAAAACACTTGAGAAGCTGCAGCGGTCTAGAGTACCTACTGAATTGAATATTTCTAACACTTACTCTCTAATAGATTGTATTCGTAAGATACGTGATTCAAGCAAAATGGTAGCACCACTTCATACGCTAGAGATATCTTCTAGCTAGCATCTATCTTCTGCAAAGAGTCTCTTTCAAAATTTCTTGTATGAAGATGTGCGTTACTTCAAGCTCGTTTACATTGTTCTTAAGGCCAAAAAGACCCCGGCCGAAAGGACCTTAAAGCTCAGGTGCGATTTGGCAAACTTTAGCAAAGGCCAAAAGCAGATGATATCTCCTGGTTTGACAAACAATTTGATTGGCCCTAAATACGTATCTGAGTGAACGTGTTCTCAACTAAACATTAATTAGCTAGCAAAGGTAACGTTCAATACGCCTATGTGGTCTGCTCAAAATATGGCCGACCACCACATATGCACAGTTCGTCTTTCAGTGGTTCACAGTACTTCACGAATTTCATTAGTATAGTTGTAGGCATACGTCTGTGTTCTATTTTATGTTAAAGTGACTCTGTGGTATCGTTCGAACGAGCAGTAATCATCGTATTTATGACGCACCGTATCACGGTTGCTGGCCCACACGAACCGTGTCTTTAAGTGTGCGTAGCTTTATTGCTTTAGGCGGAAAGGTTGAAAAAAGCAATCATGGCATTTTATACGGCTGAAGATCGAGAGGCGATTGCGACCTCAGAAGTTTATGGAATTACTTACCTTGAAAGCAAAGCATTTGAGAGCTTGCGGCAGTGCCAAGTTCCTACAGAGTTAAATTTTATGGACACCCACATACTGCTATACTGCATTCGGAAGATGGTTGATCGGAACGCAATAATAGGACTAATCCATGTGTTGAGGGATATCGCTGCCTCTCGAAGCAATTTTTTCCAAAGTTCCTTGTGTGAAAATGCACATTATTTCGAGCTCATCAACATCGTCCTCTATGTGAAAGAAATTCCTGCTGAAGAAACTTTGGAGCTCATGCACAACTTGGTAAGGTTTAAGGAATGCCGAAAGCGGATGATAACTTCTGGTATTTATCATGCCCTGGCAGACATACCAGTTAACCATAAAGAACATCTTCCAAGAAGGGCCATCAGGGCAGTCCTGTCCTTGCTGAAAGAGCTGTTCTGTAGTTTGCGTCCTGACGAGAACGACTACAAGATATTGGCAGAAGCAGATATATTCTCACATTTTGTAGAATCATTTAGAGATGAGATTAAAATGCAGACTCGTTATCTGCCTCAATTCTGGGAGGGCAAAGTCGACAAGTTACCCACCCGAAGGTACCGCCTAGTCGTTAATATCGAGCAGCAAGGCCTGTTGGAAAGTTGGGCAGACTTATTCACAGCATTAATCGCCGACGTTCAAAAACTGGAGATTCACAGGCATGAACACCAGTTTCTATTTGCGTGGGAAGTAAGTAATTGTCTGGTAGCTAAATGCGAATCAACGTCGTTCGTTTTGTGGTACCCATTTTCATAAATTTATGTGAATAAATTGAAACAATCGAGTAGTATAACTATAAACTCTATGGCCATTGTTATCTAATGATTTAGAAGTTAAAATGAAATTTACATAGTCGATAGAATTTCCTGCATGTTTACTTAGTTAAAAATAAAAGTTAATAAATAAACTTTTATTTTTAACTAAGTTTTATCTGGCATTGCTCAAAAGGTATACTCACTATAATTGATTCAATGATTCCACATTGGCTTTTCAGATCAATGTACAATGTAAAGTTTCTTAGTTATTAATTGGAGTATCTGTGATTTGTAGATCGAAAACGGTAACTCACTATTGAGAAAATGGGTAGAATTTGTCGGTTTTTTTTGTGTATCGTGCCGTATGACCGGTGACAATGTATGAATTGTGCTAAGTTCTGGTAACTGATATCAGCCAATGTGAGTTTGACTGTTTTCTGCTTTACTATATGTCCTGCACATTTACTGAAACTAAACGTGACAGTATTATACCTCGTCACTTGATTACCTTGTGCGTTTGTCAATGTGTATGTGTGTTGTTTTAGCTCATCTTCCCAATTGCCCTAAAGCTAAATGGACCGTTAGTCCTGCAAAGGTTCCTGACACTGATCATACAAGGAGATCGAGGTGTGCGAACGTGGTTTATTAATGCCGGGCTGATTGAAAATATATTTGAGCAATATCCATTGAAGCCGGTTGCTGAAAAAGACGATCCTTTAGAAATTGTCCTGTACATAATTCACAGACTTCTGCAAAAGCTGTCTCCACATCGAATTAATCAAAGCGCTCAAACTTACTTTGTCCTTACGCTTGAGTCATTTGGCCTAAGGCGTGCTCTAAAATGGGATCATCCTACAAAGCTAAAAAAAATATACGGGGAAATTACCGCAATGTTTGAACCGCTACTGGCTAAGGCTTATGAACAAAGAGAGGGCAATATACGCAGGCCTAAGATTAAAGGGTCGCGCCTGTTCGCGACATATGAATTTGGAGAAAGTTTTTAATATACTTAATTACAATATTGCAGTTATTATAGTGAAGAATGAATCGTTAAATCGAAGTAAACCGGCGGATTCTGACGACACCTATTTGATAGAAAGAAAAGCTCGTATCGCTGCAACTTGTCAAATATTGCATACCTAAACTTGTCAAATATTCAGATAGAAGAATTTTCTCGAAATTGTGGAATATGAGACTTTAGCTAAAGATGTTAAATCTTATTTTGTCATATCACTAAGATGATAAAAAGACGAGGCAATGTTATTGTTATATACCGTTCGTAAAGATTTTTCAGAGAATGCTCACTCTCATGTTAAAACCTCTAGAAGGCAACTTCTATAAACGAAGCCGTTTACTACCTTAGTATTGTTAATGGAGTAAGTTTTTATATGACTCGCGATTTCATTTTAATAACGTGATTTTAATTTACTACTTAAACTTTCATAGTCTTTCAAATGCGATAGTTTGTCTATACGTATAGCTGCATGCGGTCATGTATCCAGAGTCGTAACAACGGGACGTTTGAAACTATAGAACTAGAGTTCAAATTTCGCATGAACTCTTGTAGAGGCTCCCATAGTGAACGCTGTTGATGAAACAATCCATCTGTCATATACGCTTGTTTCCGCTTCATATGTATACTCTATAAAAATGTTGTAAAAGTAACATTTCGTTGTTAAAGAGCTAATATTGTCAAAAATACGCAATACTCTACGATTGTACTTGTCGAAAAAATGAATCTTTCTAGATCAAATAAATCCCAACTTACCGAAAGTGGTAGTTACCACTAATAGCAGAAATTATTTATCTTATAGCTCAAATCTATAACTAGAGATATTATAAAGTTGCATTATATTAGACAGTGAAGCTTTTATGACGAAAACATACCGTGACGTATGTTGGAGAGATTCCGTTACCCCATATAGGTCCATCAATCAATATATGATGATTGATAATTTGGTGGCTATCTAAAAAAAAAAAAGAAACGTAAATTGACGTAAGTTACATAACAAATAAAAGGCAGCCGAATGTTTTAACCAATTAGCTCGATAATAGCATCGACACTTTCTGGGGTTCTTTATGCATAAATTTGCCTTGACAATTGCCCCACTGAGCCTATTGCTGCTAAGCATTTTTGCCACCGATGAAAATATTGCTGAACCCTGTGTCTGGTGCAACTGGTTTAAACCCACAAATGGATCATTTAAGCTGCTGCAAATTTTCCCTCTTTTTTAGTTACAACAAGTCATTAAAAAGTAAGTAATTTTTTCAAAAGATTTGTTCTTTGGTATCGGTCCTACACTGACTCTAATTGTTACTTGGCATTTTCTATTTTCTCTATATAAACGTCTGTGGACGGCTCTTAGCTTCGAATTTTGATCCGCCGAATAACGACTGCTCTGTCAATAGACAGAACTGAAATAGATAAATATAAAAATATAAATTATATGCTAATAATTATATTGAATCATCCCTTAATGTAATCGAAGTTAGCATTAGCTTACCTGTCAAACACGTCGCAATGGATGTATAACTTCTCCAGTTTGAACTTCTTAAGATTTGGATTAACAAAAAACAACTATATATTAAAAAAAAAGAGAGAGAGAGAGAGAGAAACCAGACTCATTCCAGAAACCTTTTCCATTGACTCCGTCGTTACCGTCTAAATTGACCCTCAGGCATTCGAATGACAGCGAGCCACCCAGTTATTCTACCGCTAATGAACGCTACCGAACCTTGTGGGCATCGAGCAGGCCACTTTATCCCACTATCTTATATGGGTAACTAGCAAATCCCATTTACGCACCATACAATGGCGTTCCCATAAGGCGGCAACTTAGATAAAAGTAGGACGATTAGAACGGGGTCACTTATTAGCGCATTAAGGGAGGATGGAACACCTGCGTAGATCTCGGAACGGTATCGACTATAAGGTTCACTCTATGGTCGAGGGTGCAAGCGTCTTTCGCTGATTGTTCAAAGAAAGGTTTGCGGTCAAAGCTTAGCCAGCGAAAAAATACGCTTCCAGTTCAAGAGGAAGAGAAGATAATTATGCAAAAAGGTATTTATAAAATAGATATAAAAATAACACCTAGTAAAATACAATTGTCGTTAATGTTCGAAAATAACAAAGTCACGCCTTTACTTACGTTTTATTCACTGTTGCATAAACGTCTCTACATAAGTTGTAAAACACATCTCTGGGTTACTGTCATCACACACGTTTCTCTTATACATCCAAATACCTCGTCCTTCATCAATCGCCCCTGATATAAATAATGTTCTCATCTTACAATGTAACAATAACTTGACTTGAGTTGCTTAAGATATTAGTTTGATTTCTAGACTAACAGAATATGTCTCGATATAAATGCACTAAGTTCACCACACATCATATTGAATAATACATTTATTGTCACAATGGAGATGTGGCATATGAAAAAACACTATATAATATACGCATATTTACTTGCGTTAAGGAGCGCGGGAATATCTATGGTGGATTATTAGGTGCCAAGGGTCAACAGGATGAGTTTCGAAGCCTCCAAACGCACTTCAATGATTTCTTTCTTACTTCGGGATTCGTCGGTTTTGCATGAAGGTCGATGTTCACCAACATGATAAAAGCGGGTACATGTGGATGCACATGAGCGATCAACGGCAATCAGAAGTTACAGTACCAAATTATACCCCCAATCATTACATGCATGCCTTCTTAGCATCTCTTTAGATAACTATACTATCAATATATTTATTTATATCAGTTGTAAGTTCGCTTGTTCTCCATTACTTCCATCCTTTAAAGAGGCAATATGGCATGCCCTACTTTTGATTTTTTTTAACGATAACGAGGTTAGGTTTGCTAGGGCAAATCACTAAGTACAGAATTGCCGAAAAGCTTCGAGGGCGCTTGCTTTATTGCGTTTTTAGTAGAAGGAAGTACGGCTGAAACGTCTTTGAATTCCTTAATCTACCTTGTAGGTTTTAAAAGTGATTCGAGGTTTGGGTCTCCGGATCCCCTAGTTGTATACACGCTTTATTTGGCGCCTCCCTGTTAAACCACACGCCCGCCGGTATTGCATACACTTGGAGAAGTAGCAAAACTTTTTTCAGTTAGTAAATGCCGCAGGTCTTTGCTAGTTCCAAGCATCATATAAACATGTAAGAATGTAAGTACTAAAATATTGCCCTAAGGTGATCGAGAAGACAGTGTGTTAGACGCTAAGAAGCAATTGTATTTTTCCCAGTGCCTTAAAATAATAGATCAGACTTTTGGTACATTTTAACTATATGAAATATGTATATATTTTTAAGTCAAGCTAAACAAAGTTATATGATATTTGTCTTATATTATATATAGTCTTAATATATTTGCCTGATTTAGTTTGATAGCGTATATAAAATGCGCTAACTATACATATGTTGTTCGGACCGTTATTCATGTTATGTATAAGTTAATTAAAATTAATAAATTACTCGTTTTACTATGTGCTATATAGTCCATGATTTTTTGCTATAAAAAAAACACAATAGTTTGTGTCTTCATGTGGAGTACAACATGTAAATATTTATTGGCAAAATAATAAAAAATAGAAAATGTTTCTTATTCTGGTAACAATTCAATTAAAACCTACTAAATGCTAAAAAAAAAATTGTTATAAAACATTTCGATCATAGAAAAGTAAATAAATAACGACACACTTAGTCTCTGGTAAGGTCCTGGAAACAGTCAATATCGACTCGATCAATCACTATGTCGAAGAAGCGTCGGTCGAAAACCGAGTCGACATGAAGCGTTAACTTCATTCTTGCGACGCTATCGGAAAAGCTTTCCCAAAATCTAGCCGTTCAAGCTACGTCCCTGGGGCAGTTGGTCGAGGTTGACTGTAAATAGCCATTATTGAAAGGTCATTGTGTTGTATTATAGAAACTTTACACGTAGAAATATATGAACAGAGCTTTGACGATAAAGAATGCACGACTACTGCGATTTCTATAATAAGTCTAATCGCCTATAAAAAAGTACGGCCTGCTTCCTAATTGGAGTTAAAAGCTTGTTCAAAGTTGGTAGACCCAATAAAACGAGAATTTAGCCAACCGCTTGGGGTTGTCAGCACTGTTCAATGAACTTGCTGCGCGAAGGGTTACGAAAAAAATCGAAGAACTTACCCCGACCAAAACCTAAATCGCAGCTATTAATTGTTGATAGAAGTTGACGTATATCGCGCTAATGCTGCCATTTAATCAATGATGTAGTTATGACAGAATAATCAATGCTCCTCTTTACGTTCGTTAAGTGTGAACTACTTTTAAATCGCATTCGATTGTTTCTGTAGAACGGGGAGTTGCGAGGACGACCCTCAAAAGCACCTAGCATATCTGTCTTGTCAGCTTTGAAAATCTTTAAATTTGTTTATTTTTATTTTTTCTAAATATTAGAAAACTGTAAATGTACGCTTCAGACAGCAGACCATACGCACGGATACGATAGTTTTTGGCCGTTATTACATGAATCATTCAGAAGTTATAATTCCATCATTAAGATCCTTGTCGTGTAAGAACTTCGATTTATTTGCTTGGTCTTAACTATAACATGTATTGTGTTACAACGTTACACTGTTTTTATTTACTAAGAACGTAAGTAGTAACATGTTTATTTATGACTGAATCTACATTATGGTATTCACACGGTTAGATATTAGCCACAAGGTTAAATATGAGATCGGTAAGCGGATCTACAAGTTCTGGTAATAGAGACCTTAGTTCAATATGATGAAAAACAGGAAAAGGCCATCGGAAGGGAAGAGAATCCTTTATTCCTAGGAAATCTTCTTCAGTGATGTGCTGTGTAATTTTGTTCATGTTTTTTAAACAACTAGTATACGAAAACGTAATTAATAATTGGTACAAATCTTTATTATTTATGTATAGCCTACCAAGTATATAAAGTAATCATACGGTTTAGTTCGAATTTTTGACTCTCCCACATGAGCATCCTATGCAAACGAGGGCTAAAAAAAATTGCTAAACAAAGTATCACAAGAATTTTCCTCCCTGAACCTCGAAGTTACAATTCTATTAGCTGCGGTAGTTATGAGTGGGATAACCATGCCGACCATCGCCGACTTCATGTAACAGAGACCAAAACGAATAAGTTAATAAGAACGAGTAAAAGACTCGTTTAAATGAATAATAATCACCAGTGAGGCTATGGACCTGTATCAGCATCGAATAATGTCCTAAACATGATAAATATTTTAACGAAATGCTATACACAAATATATAAATATCTTCTATATACGAAAAATGTTTATTTTGTTTACATATTCCTCTATGAGCCATCCTGTCTTGGTAATGACAGTCAAAACTGAATAGAATAGAGCTCATAAGTATATCCATTCTTTAATCAGTACAACGACAGTCGAATAATAGCATTATGGACGACTATTATATAAAATATTAAATTATAGAAAATCTTTGGTATCAAGAGATACGCAGGAGCGCCTTCATTTTTTCTTTCACATAGCATAATCACTATATTTAGTTTTGGCCCGGTGTTTATCACGCAATATACAAACTCGACATGGCGTCATACATACATATGTATATAGTTAGATTCAAACACCTCCAAACGATCTAGCCGATAGGTCTGTGAACGACATCTAATAAAAAATGGTCAATGATCGAAATTATCGTAACGAGGCGTAGCTGAAATCTGCCGCTGGCCACTGGTTCGTCCAAAGGTTAGGCGTTGAAACCCACGGCCGACTGGCTCGGATTCTACTACCAAGTGAGTTCTTACCAGTGCCTGGTATGACATCACGTCTGGGGCTTGCGGTTCACCAGAAGCGTCTTCTGCTGCAATCTCGTTGTCGGTCATTTTTTTCAGTAGTTCGACGGAAGTCACAACACTGCGAAGCCCTATGTTACTGCAATAGTTTTCAAACTGCTCCTCGATTGTATGTGTGAGCCAGTTCGGCGTATAAAGCAGGTATGATGGAAATTCGATGTGCTGTTTGAATTTTCGGCGGGTAACGACATAATTGATGAAGGCATTTGGTTCTTTAATCTCTTCCTTTTCTAGACTATTCGATGCCTCGTGAAGTTTCCCAGGAACTGGATAGGATAGCACGAACAAATGTGCCGCAGAATTAACAACGGGACATCGGTACAAGTCGTTTATCTTGGACGAATGCTTTCGTACAAATTCAACGAGTTCCTGCTTAAATGTATCTTTGCCGGCACGATGTATTAGAGAGAGTTTTGGATCGCCCCCAAGATTAAGAATCCTGTACGCAGGAAGCGTTCGATCGTACTCAAGATTCGCGAACATACCGGAAAAATGCAAGACGCCCGCGGCTGATCCACGCGAATCTCTTTCAACGAAGAAATCCTGAAGGGAGAAGTCACCATACGGATCCTGGACAAAGTCCTCTCGATTGGGTACGAGCTGAAAGCAAAAAGGCGTTGAACCATTTGTGTCTTTGAAGTGCATGGCGATAGAGTCGGTCGCATCACGAAACTGTATTGTTATGGTTGAGGGTACGCTGCAGGTGCACTGCCGATACGTACGAAGATCGCGGATAAACCGCACTCCATACGGTCTTAACCACTGTACAATATCGGCATCTAGTTCATCTTCCTGACTAGATGTATCTTCTAACGGAAAAAACGAATCCGAACTTCGACTACTTCCTATACCTGACATACTGAAAGACCGCTCAGAGTTCATCGATAAAAGTGGCGGCAGCACCAGCGGCGGCTTGTAAGGTGTTGCGTTTCGAGTGAGAGAGTACGAATTTGTTTAGTCAACGATGGCAAACGAAGGGGCTTTCGCTCCTGGCCCTGCCGACATTTGGCCACAACTCCAATAATAAAGGGGACGGATGGCTATTATCCGTGATTCTGGAATGAGGACGCATGACGCGTAATTAATTATTATTTCAATGTTCGTTCACTGGCAATACTATCAAGAATATCAAAAGCATTTACTGCTAATGAAAAGCAACAAATTGTTTCATACATTGGAGCATATCGGGCATGCCTAGTTGTACAATAAATGATCGCATTTTGGCATTGCCGCATATATGCAGACTATAGTTTTGCTTACCTCGTAATGCTCCGGTTACAAAAGAGTCCTTTACCCTGCTCTGATCTGAAATTTTCCAGGGTACACGTGACGTTGTCGCCGCTCATACGCGGCAATTAAACTACTCCAAATAGAAAAACCGAATTCAATTCAGGTACACTTGAAATGTTCAGAAATACGTGACATTAGCGCATTTGATGATATTTAGTATTCACAATACCATAATCGAATATGGCCATTTTCATACGGCACAATAAATACATCCACTATATAGTCGAAAAGAATCGTGTGTTTTGTTCCTTGCAATTTCTTACACGTTCTAAAATTATGGGTCATATATAACGACCCAGTCATTTATAACGAGTCTTTATAACGTTACTTAATATAAGAAAGGCGCGCCGGGTTAGCTAATTATGTTTAGTTGAACTTTTTGCTATAATACAGATAAGAGGTACTTTGATTTGAATTTAAGTAAGTAAATCAGATATTGTCAAACGTTGCATTAGTTAGAAAAGTACAAGTCTAATAGATACAAAAGGAATAAAATTGACAAAATAGCTTGTTTTTTATTTTGCATTTGCCATGTGAACTTTATTATTCTATCGGTGACGTTGTTTTCCCTCTCTTAAGCTTAGACTTGGATCAGAAATAGATCAGGTTAGACTTGTATATATTATTTGTCCGATTTTGTATGTTTGTGCTACCGATTGTCAAATTTAGTTATTAAAACACCGCATGTCACTCAGCAGTAACGTTAACTGTACCTCATTACTATATTAATAAGAAGGGCAGTGTTCGTATATCCAAGATTAAATATGACCATATTTTTTCCCATTTTCTGGTAAAGCGCATACCAATCGAATTGTGTTCACCGATACTTCTATGCGGCCCTGTTCCTTACGGAAAAATACATTTTAACTAATAGATTATATTACACAGCCAATGTGATTACTTTGCGAATCACTACAGTATAGCAGTGCAGGACGTACAGAGACTGACTGTGCATAAACGCAATATAAATTGATTAAGCTCTTATACAAAACAGTACATCTCAATCGCAACGGGCGACTCTTATGTTGTATTACCACGATGATATGATCCCGATTATTGACTTCCGCAAAAGAATGACAATTGAAAGTATATTTATTTATCAGTATATCGAATTTTTCTAATTAACGCCATAACCACAATCATATTATTATCTGATACGAAATATTCAACAGTTACCTGCTCACTTTGGTCCCATAACGTTTTTCCATTAGGTATAAGTATCTGACGAAATACAGTTTACCCACATACAGTTTGCGAGATGGTTATAGGAATAGACCCTTTTTTACACCAGATGTGAACAAGTGTCCCCCCCCCCAGGAGACAAATAGCCAGATAAATTCACTTCGATACAAACTTGTGAAGCTGTGATGTGAAACACGAAAACACAGGAAAGTGAATGGGGCAACAAGTGTCAAATAAAGGCAAGAGCAGCGTTCGATCATAAGTTATTCAACTTAGGACGGCACTGGACATATGTACGAAAAAGAGGATAATACAAACTGTTTCAGCTAATTTGGAACTGAAAGGAAAGTCATCTGTACCAACGAGCGTCGTAAACATACATACTCGTGTGTTGTGCTACTATAGAAAGAAGTGCGCTCATAAACATTATTCGAATGCTGCATTCTGATAGAGCGCCTGTCATGCATTTGCCGCACAGCTCAAACTGTGTACGGCGGATTCGAAGTAATGGCTTTTTAATTGTAGACCTAATAAAAGAACCTATGCGATTAAATCCATCATTAGTTGGATGCGACTTTCTTCGCGCCGTAAAGGACACACAGCGGGCCTCGATAAAGTCGCAGGAAACTGACAAAAATATGTTTTATCTAAGCGTAGATAACAAATAAGGAAACGGCTCATATCAACGTTGCATAAACATTTACGAATATGCATCAACACAATTGCCCTTGAATTCACCAGTATATAGATAGTACAAGTGTCTGGTCCGGATTTACATTTAATTAATATATGAGAAAGCCAGCTTGTCGGGAGCTATGTTCTTGCTACAGCAAGATAGCAATAATGATGCTACCTAATTTTAAGAAAAATGAATGAGTCTGAACACAAAAAAAAACTGAATTATTTCAGGACAGCTCAGCTTTAAACAGCACGCAAACAACAGAGGCATATAGAAAATGTGGCCAAAGGACGAGCTCATGCAAATTTCCTCGTGAACAGCTTTGTTTGAGCATAACTCAGTTAATGGGTAAGCTGCAATATAGATTACTAAAAAGTAATAATAACTTGATTCTCAAGCAGAGCGTCTACCCATGGGTTAATGTTCAATTGGTTTAACACATAAACCAACGCAACGCGTTAGCTATTTATATGAAAATATATGTAGACTATTTACCATGCGTTCTATACTGCCGATGTATTCTTTCAGTCGCAATAGAGCTGCAGTTATTTCTATTGGCGCTTGACCTCCATAAAAACCACCAACTGTGACTACGTCTCTGTGTTTTTGACGAGATATTGGTTACTGTTAACACTAATTTCTAGTTTCAAAAAGAAACTGTATTAAGGTACGTTGTACCTTAATAAATAATTTCTTTTCTACGACGAAAGTACAATCTAAATTCGAGGCATAGTAGATCTACTACGAGCAGCAAAATAGTATCATTTTATCTAATGGACACAATAAGTGACTAAGCGCTTCGACACGTACCCTTTTTTTGCACGATCAGAAATCCCATTTGAATGTGATACAATATCTATGTTCCGAGTTAAACGTTTGGTATTTCGGCCGATACTGGATGGCTAGCTCCCAGCACGAGACTGTCGAACCTAGAATGTGGTATGATCACATTTCTTCTTGCTTAATACTTTTCCAAGTAATATTTATCGTATAGACTTCGCTGTGCATATGAACGGTTTCTTAAGCACTCCACATTCAGTTCCAGGAGTTGTCTATTGATTTTCATTTGTTCATCATTATCTAGTTATTATTATTTAAAAACGGGATATTACCACTTAGATTGATTCTGGAGGTGGAAACGGTAGTCAAGACCTTCCTTAGCAGCATTTTGAATTTCGTTTTAGAATCTATAATTAAATCAGACTAATTAATAATTATTCAACAATGCTAAACGAGCAGGTTTACCACAACCTGATTTACAACATTTAGCTAATGATTTTTAACAAAGATTTCTTCAGGGATTTAAGCAAGAGATAAATTTAATGAGAAACGATTAGCTCAAATGGTCAAAAAATGCTATACGATTTTTAATGATTGTAGGAAAGGCGGAGTTATCGTTTGTACCTTCGCAAGGATACGAAATGATGAATCAAGGAAAGAAACGAAGTTCACCTGAACAGATGGCAGAGACAAACAGAATCATTTTCCCAACTGTAATAGAACCTAAGCGAACGAGTAGTTGAAGCGAAAATGGCGTCATGTCATATATTTCTAATCGACTTGCCCTTTGCTTTTCCGTTGTTCGAAGCTATCCAGTGAGTAGCTTCCTTGTTTTCGGCTCATAGTTACATATGTTAGGTTGTTACAAGGGAATATGACGGACTTAGTAGGTGGGCTAACACGTGTTAGAAGGATTCTTTTTCTACACACTTGTTCTAGCTCTTATGTAATTACAGGTAATTTCGTCTACTAGCGGCATGTACTTCACAAATCGTTCTATTCCTCTCAAGGGCCCTGTTATTTTCCATCCACCCAACTGGAGCGATCATGCTATTTTTCTAGATTCGAAATTAGAACACTAAGACAATCTCCACGAAGTGATTGGCTTACTCAATTCTTGCTTAATTTAGAAAGATCCCTCTTGGAAAAGTAACCTTTCTCGAAAAATTATTCTACAATATTGCAGGATGGAGTGCAGAGATATCTGTCGCCTCTGGGTCTGTTCATAAATGTTCTAACGTAAGACATCTGCTTCGAGATATGTTGTTCGCGCCATAATGTTTTATCGTGAATCAGACGCAGCTGGAAAAAATCGCAAAAGGCGTTTAGTTCTTTAAATGATGAGCATATGTATTTATTTTATATTATTGACCTTCTTTATCCTCTTTATGGGTTGAGTGAACGAAACACAGTTAACTATAGTAACATGCATGTAGTGACAGTGAGCCGATTTCCGAAAGTTTGATCCGTGCTTACTTGAAAATTCATTGGCAACCCCGGCAAAGGCTCATCGCAACGCTCCGTCTAATCTACGAGAGGCAGAAAACGGGCCCTACACAATAACAGAGCTTTCCGCAGGGGAAAGTTTGCAGGGCGCACTGGTAACAAGCTCTTAAGCGAATATACCGGACGCGTGCATGTATTGGATACTCTAATGTTATGTATATACCACTGTAACTATGTAACAGTTTCTAGGTGTTTTTAAATGACTAATCAACCTTTTTTGCTGTAATAGGCTTGTAGCTATACTGTTACTGTCATGGTCAAAAAAAAAGTGCTTGCGACTGTATTCTGGCACCTGCATACATAACGTATCATATATATATTTAGCAGCTTGAATGTTTAACAAAAGAAAAAAAGGCTAAAAATAAAGGTTAAACTCTTATTAAGGTTACCGTGGCAAAGTAGTTTTTATCCCATGTAAAACAAATTATCAGAAAAGAAACCGTTGAACTTTGCCTCAAATGTATGTCGATGCCGAGTGCGTTCCGCCTGAATAGTCATAGCTATTTTGTTGACTTTATCACTTTGCCCTTCCAAGACAAGAACACAAACGGGAATCGCCTGTCGCCATCGAATCAAGATACCGTTGTCTGGACTACGGAGCCAAAGCACAGCCGTGTCTTTGTATTATACGGATGCGATATCTAGCTGAATCTCTATGTTGCAACAATATCTCTGGAAAACCCACCGTAGCAGTGGTTGCGTAGTGAAGACGCATATTTCACCAATATCGCAGCTTTTATTCGACAGCGGGAAGCAACGTGGAGGTTCTACGTGTCGATAAGTGACGTGACTGCCTTGTTGTCGATGGCATATTTATCGAGTGTTATAAGCACGACGAGAATATTATGTGTCGCCATAGTTCCGCCACCTGTGCAGACGACGGCGCCATTGTTTACAAAGTTATTGGCGCCAATTCACAAGGTAACTAGACACTCCGTATAGAAAACGGACTGCTTGATATATTGGTAACGAAGAGCGGGACAGATAATGTGTCCTGTGTTGCAAAACATTGCGAGTGTGCGACAAGTAACTAAAAGAGTCATTTTAATTAAGAATATCTATTTGTGCGTTCTGTCTGAATAAGTAGATAAGCTGCACAAATCATCATCGGCTCGATGAGTTAAAAAAGTGGACGACTTTTACAATTGCGTGAAGTAGACGATACGGGTAAGCGGAAAATCAGAATCTGTAGCCGATTGTAGGCACAATTTGTGTATAGTCAAACTCAAATGATGGACAATCAACTTAGAAATACTAAAAGTATTGTTGTTATGAATATGATTAATGTTCGCAAGCTAATTTGAAGTCAGTTGCGCTAAAAACTTAAATTTGAACTTAATAGATCAGTTGAGGGGATCGCAGTTGGTTCAAAGAGACACCGCGTACATATATGCCAAGGGCGATTCAGTGTGACTGACGCAGTGTGTAAAAAGAAATTCTGCGGGCTACTGCCACTAGATCACTGTTTAAGCGTCTTAACTCAATAAAGTTATGGACAGAATGATCATGTTGTTGGTTTATTTACATGTACTGAAACCGAATCATCTGAAAGTCTGAATTGTTGCCGTCATTTTCAATCTGACTGTATTGCCTATTGACGTGAGGGGGGGGGGGTCTCAAAAACTGATTCACTGGCAGTTTTCAAGAAAAATTATTTACGGTTTAAACGTACATTATGCACCTGCATATTTCAAAAGTTCAATTATGGCTAACAATCGAGATTGCTTTCTTTATGCAAAAGGGGGGTTATTAATAGTCTATTAACCAGCCAATAGGGACGCTACACACCTTCCACCACCGTGTTCGACTCCACAAGTTCAGTTGAGGTAGAGGCAAAAGTACGCGGGAACTGCCTAGCCCCTACGGGGAAAAGTACTTGAATACAACAGATCGAAACTCTGTGGGTACATGTGCAAGGTTTTCAGGTTGCAGTGGACAGCGGTACTATCATCGATGCTAACATCACTAAAAGCGTCACGACTATTGCCTGAACAGTTTTCCATAGAGAAGCTATTGATGTCAAAGAAAATCAGTCATTTGCGTTCGTCCTACTGAAGCAAGCAACTGATACGTAATGTTTGCATAATGTAATTTAATTAGGCACAAAGAACAAATTCTAGGCACACAGCAGCATCACATACCGCTACACCGCATAATCCTTTAATCATCGTGGAACTCACGAATGCTCTTGCACTTTATTATATAAACAAGACGCTTTGTGATATAAGTGACAGAAAATGTCGCATAGTATTAGAAAAATATTATAATGTCTCACTTTACGTACGTTATTTCGGAGCAACCGAAAGATGCAGACATGTCGAAAATACTGCTATATGCTTTGATAATTATTACTTGTTAATGATCATTCACCTGGTTTTTGTTTTAACAAACCAAAATTTAACCATGTCTGGGGGAAAGGCCAAGTACTAATTCAGCTCTGGAAAGTATTGGATGTCTAATACAGCGCCTAAAGATTTATTTATACGACACACATTTTTAATACATGTTACGTCCCCCTTCTTCTCCCCACACACACACTTCTGTAAAACGCATCACACAAGAATCATGAGCATTATTGCAGAGAACGCATTTTATGAGACCAGGGACGAGTTTTTTAGAGAGTTGGAAGTGTGAATTTGAACGTACTTTAGTGATTTATCTGCCATTCGATATGGAAAACGGGATGAATACAAAATCGACAGACAGTAAATACTACTATCGCTGAAAAATACGCTAAACATGCAACATAAACTCGTGTGATGCCAATGAGACTAATGGACAACGCCGCATGGCCCAGCTGAACGCCCAACATTGGCCCCGGTAGGAACTCTTTTATCATGAGCGTCGTAACGATACTTGGCTATGGTTAACATAGCAGTGCCTATGGGACGGTGCAACTTATTGTAGTGTGCTAAATCAATCAGTCTTCATTTGCTCCGTAGCCTGTAACACTGTTTTTGTTGATAATTTCTTAGAGAAGCCGTCCCTGCCTGTTTCCATGAAGAAAAATAGTACAGATATGACAGTTGGTTCGTACTATATATATATATATATATATATATATATATATATATATATATATAATATTCAATAAAATAGTGAAATTACTCTGTCGGTCATTCTGTGTTCCATTAAAGACTACACTTAACGAGGCCTTGACCGCGAAGGGCTATCTATAAGACTTTTGAGAATATGTATCCTACTAATATATATATATATACTTTATTTTCTAGGCATTGTCGCACGTGCGACTCTTAAAAGAGCTGTAGCGTAGCTAGTGACAGCATCAGAGAAATTTTTCTTTTCACGATACCGAAGAATGATTCACAGCATTTAGCGCAGCTATACATAGAAGCATCGCTAATACTAAAGTAGATGGTAAAGCGTACATGCGGTTCCGCTGTATCTTAGTGGTAATATAAATTAGTGCAGCTTAGCTGCCTGAGTCAAGAGCCAGCTAAGGACAACAGTTACAAAAAGTCGTCCAACAAATCCAGGTTACTTAACTCGTTACCACATGCATGCTAGACCCCTGCACCTACCATCAAATAAATGGTTACAGTCACTCACTACAAAGACGGGCTAGCTCATGTTCTGTATCATTCAGAAACGAGCGTCAACCGTTCATATACGACCCTCTACTTTGAGGTTTGCAAATTCTGGCTGTTCTCTTATATCCTCACTGTGTTCTGTCCAAGCCCTTTACATTAGTACAGCACAGTGTTATATCAGTCAAAACAAAAGGACATCACGAAGATTCATAAGCTCCGTTTTATTATCAACGGAAAAATACTTACGTAGTGCCACCAACGACAAAAGCAACTCCCGATACATATTATTTTTCTCGTTCCTGATCTGATAAATTAACATTTACATAGCAACCTGCTTATTTACGTGCAACTGCCAAATATCATAAATACAAACTCTGCCGCATACCATTTGTAGTAAATGACAATAGGTGTTTTGCAGACGACATGCACGACATGTATGTAGATACTAGATATATAATCGTTTGAATATATACCTAGTTTAAACGACTGCTTCTTGTCGCTGTCAATAAATAAACAAGCACAACATTTAACGTCTAATAAAGTCTGTCACCTCAGTATCAATTAGCACAACTATTGTTTAAACCGAAGAGACTAATGAGCTCACCTATGTAAATAGACACCCAAGGACAATAGATCTATTGTTTGAGGAACTGTTCGCGTTGCGTTCGCACGTTGCTATTTCACCTGACCTGTTAAATTGGCAGTTTCCTTTGGCTCATCGGTAACGCGGTTTTTTTCCGAATCGCTGCACAATGCACTGTGCTTCTCCACCCGGTGGAAGCGACGCGAAAAGCATAGCATCGCGCTAGTTACCCAAAAGCATACAACGTTCGTCGTTCCTTCATCGTATAAAGCACTTTCTCAGCAACGGCGCTCAAGCTAGCAGTTAAAATGCTATTAACATAAGGTCTCACCGTATAATGATCACATACGTAACGTCAGCAAACACGCGGGGTCTTTCCTACGGCGGCGATGCCACCAGAACGGCTTTTTTTTTGGTTCCAGATGGTTGGCGCTCGCGTATGATCGCTTTACTCTGTTTGAAATTTGGCGCTAGATGAACCCACTATCGCGGATGAACGGTCAATAAAGGAGAAATTTGAGATCTTCATTGAGACTTAGTAGATTAAAGGCGTCCTGCGTTTTAAGTAAAGTTAGCATTTTTAAACACGTGGTATTTTCTCACATTCGTCGACTTGCTTCCGTTAACCGTACGTACTAAACGGCATCGGTAACAGACCAGCACATGCTATGAATTTTCTCCAGGAACGTGCAGAAATTATATTGTAAAAATAGTAACAATCATAGTAATAATAATAATAATAATAGTGATTAAAGACAGATATTGTATTTGTAATTCAAGACACCTGCATATTTAAAATCAAGCGAACAGGGCTTACAAAGTCAGCACGCTCTAATAGAGCATGGACCCACGTCGCAGAATCCGGGTAGATTTGTTTTTTCTTTAATCATAGAACACTTATTCATCGTACAGAATATGACTTCGATTATGCCATGTGTAAAATTCCTCAAGCGCGCAAATTTGAAAGGAATTTTTCGATTTTTCCATGACGATTGGTCAAAAGAACCAACGAGGACTGCCCTGTAGGGGTAGATTACACTGAACTGTCCCGGTGATGGCTTAGTGGAGAGCATATTTGCCTGCTGATCTTAGGGACACGTTGTGGTCTAAATTCTAACCCGGGCGTGGATAGATTTTGTTTTGTGCTGGGAGCCAGCCAGTCGTCCGTCTGTCTGAGGGAGTGCCTAATGACGTAATACTCGAAACAAAGAGGTTACACTGAAATAGCGTTTTGTACATATAGAGCTTCGAAAAGCTTTGTTAACCCATTTTTCATCAGCAACCAGCTTTGTTTGTATTACAAAAAAAGCATTGGGTAGATCGTCGTTATTCAGAGATAAGTTGTTCACCTAATGCATCGTTGAGGATTCAGCCATAAAGTGATTACCGTAATCAGAAGCTGAGACGATTGAAGATGATATAGAAGGTACTTTCTATATGTGCAGATGATGCAAAATAACCATGGTTGAGCTGAAAGGGAGTCGGTGAGTAGACGACAGTAGGATGCGTTCAAGGATAAAGTTCGTGGGGGTACAGGAAACTCTATGCTACTGTTGCCCAGCGTACACAAAACCACAGCCTTATATATCAATCTAAGATTTGAAAAGGAAGTATCTAGTGAAACAGCTTAAATCGTCCCAAACGGTTAAAACAAATAACGAGCAATTTAATTAAAATTGTATGTCCTTCGGTGTAATGCCGATATATATATGTATATGACGTTACCGTATAGAAACTGTTTGGAGAAAACAGAAATAAAAAAGATTTGCAGGGGGTTCGCATTTAACAGTCGCTATTTTGCATGACCATTTACAATAACGCGGATTGGACGTTAAGGTGAACGTCGTCGGGGATATTGCATGCCGATAACATAGCGTTCCTATCGCTAGAAAAGGCTGGCTTAAAACTCGTGATCACGTACCAATATTTCACATAGACTTTTCCATGCACCAATATGAAATTAATATAAGGCTTTACAATCTATACTCTTCCGTAATTGTAAAATTTAATCAGTAATTGTGGATGTTTAAAGCAAGACTACCGGAAGTTTGATCAACAGCTGCGCGTACGGGAGCAACTAACGTGGCGTGCAACGTTTATCTTCAAAAGGACTTGCCATTCTCCAATGACTGCGTATGATTGGGACATCATTCATTTCGGTATTAAGTATCGCGCTCTTCCCACGTTGTGAAAGGCATCTTAGCGTTAAAGTCTTCGCATTGAAGATGACACAAAGAATATAAAAATGCGGAATGGTTACGCCACGTTGTTCAATGGGGTGCTATTCTGTTCTCTCATACGAATGTTTTGGCGTAAACGGTTAGGTATAAGCGCCAAGTCCGTTCTGCTTGGCTAATGGTGCAGTTTCCTAGAGGACTCGGAAATTTTTGTCGCCACAACCCACAATGACCTTTAAGTAAACCGAATGGATCCTTAGTCCTTAAAAATGAGCAGTTTTCGCAATAAGATTTTCGATTTTTCGTTCACCCGCGCCATTATGGTGATCTCGGCGGGTCCCTTAACGTTGATTCAAAACACCGATTTTTCTTTTTGAAGTCGCCTAGAACGATATTGCATGACAAACCGGTGGCTAGGGCAGTATAACTAAAACTAACTTCATAAGCTCCTCTAATAACTCTCGTTGTATCTGAGAAGGACGTGAGCGTCTACTTGTTGTAACTAAAATGCATTTTTGTCAATGCTATTCTTATATTGGTAGCATAACAGGACGTATTTTACGTTACGGACGACTCTACGCGAAACTTCACTAACAGGTCGTATTCTATTAACAGAAATCACTGTTTACATTTTCGGCAACCAAAACGTGGCGTTGGTTGGGGCACTGAGGGACAACCGTATGAGGTTGACCTAAAGAGTTTGCTGTTTGTTTTTCATGTTATCCCGTCTATTTGGCTTCGTTACAAACATATATAAGTACAGACAGCTCGTATCAAATGATTGTTTTAAGGTCAAAGCGAGCGAATGTATTGTGTATCTCAATAACACATAGGAATTATAACGATTATAGGAAATATGGTGACTCGATTTTAACAATTTAACTTGGCGGGTAATGATAACGGGCAGGCCATGGTAGTCATAGATTAGGTATGAATTAAGAGTAGCTATAGCGTTTCTTCTGAAATTTGTTTACCTATATTGTAGTTCTACTTTAAATGTTTTGTATTAGTTTCTTTCCTTACGAAAATTGCTTATAAATGAGCTACGGTACTTGATTGATTACAGGCGGCCCGTGTTGCTTTAGGTCTGAATTTAGGCGTAGATGTGCTTCCTGTTTTGTTAAAAAAACATCCGAGTAAAGCAACGCCTAGCGACTTAAGCACCGGTCATATAACTCGAAACATTCATTTAAGTACTTTCGTAGTTGATTAAAAATAATATTGCTCAAAGTCCAATTTTTAAATATGTAGATAGCTTAATATTCCGGATTTTTTTCAAAAATGCAGGGTCATTGATCGAGCGAATATATACCCATATGGAGATGCGCTGCCGCTTAATCCCTATGTGCCACTAGCAGACAGGCAAGAATTCTGTATTTACGTCAATTATTTTGTATTAATGTTAATGCTACGTGCATTCTAAAGCGTCAGTACTCAAGCGCGAAAACAATATGGTGCGTGCTTTTCTTTTTAAGGATTAATCTGTTTACAAGCGAAAGGGAAGCTTCTTTTAATAAATATTGCTAACAAAATGGTTGTTTGACTTTAGTTATTTGACGTATTATACATATATATTAAAAATACAAGCCATTTAGATGTCATAGCACTCTCACAGCGCACAGATAAAATGTCCTATAACATTTCCATAGAAAGAAGAAGTAGAGGAACAAAGTTCGTAGAGTTAATAATAAATAGACGCTCTTCGCATATGTCGTTTTAAAAAAAATTAAACACGAACTATAAAAATGGCGACAATAGCCACATAAGGCGGTCTCCCGATAAAGATCGTGCCTTTATATACTCATGCACACAAGGTGTACTTGTGTACACGTATCAACCTGGTTGCTATCTAATCTCTAATAAAAGTTGTTATCAGAAACTATTCGAACTGGCTAACGCAACGCTCAAGGTCATACTCAAACTGAGAACACCTTTGCTCTATTATTTTACTAGAAAGCCACGTCGGGCCAGTAGGTACGTATTTTACGTTCACTTGATAGGGGGTGTGTAACAGCGAGTGAAACAGCCGTAACCTATTAGCGTGAACGAGGTCGCCATCTTGCCCGACATCTGCAAAGCAGTGTCTAACTCAACCGACAACAGGCCGTTGACGGGGAGATTAGCGGCGTCGCAGTATTGATAGTCATTACCATGCGCTTCCCCTTTTGAGTGTTCGACACGTTGTCTATATTCCACGCAGCCCGCCAGTCGAGGTGCACTGTAATATCCGGTGACACCAGCAGATGATTAACTGGAAAATGAAAAAAAGCCAGTGTCCACAAAAAAGGATTTCCCCTCTCAATACTCAACGTCTTACGCTCTCCGATTACTATCGTGGACACGGTGGGGTACCGACAACAACGGTATAGCTCTATGGCACTGTCTGCTGTTTCGGCGTCATCGGCATTATACCTCTCTCCAAAATGGGACGGGCCGGATCACGTTGAGCAACTATAGGCAATAGCGGGCCTCCTTTCCGTTTGTGACAGTGTCCGTCACTCTTTCAAGAATAAAAGCCAACGGTATTTCCCACCAGGCTTCTTCTTTAAAGGATTACACAGAATTACAGGTCGAGAGATACCTAAAGTGACCTGTGACTTGTTCTATTAGAGACGCCGGAGTAATAGGAGCTGTTTCCAGCAATCGCCAATAAAACAATCACTTGCGCCTTTTTTAAGTCAACCAACATAATCTTGTGTTGTTCCTTTTGTAACCGGTCCCTCTCTCTCCCTCTCCTCCCCCCTTTCTCTCCATGTTTTTTCCCATTTTGTCCACCCCTCCCAGACCCAGCAGCGAACAGGCAGCCGACGTCAATAGAAAGCAAAACACCGCGTGACTCGCCTTTGCCGTACCCAAACCTATTCGACGTCACAAAACTTTTACTGCTTTCAGCGAGCTGCGGAGCGAGTGAGCGCGTCTGTCGAGTAGTTGGATTTCTGGAAGTACTGCACTGAGCGGCGGCCAGCCAAATCATTCGTGGTGTGTTCTCCATTGCTCATCGACAATCCAGAAAGGAAAAACAGCTCTGTAGGCAATAACAGCAAATGAATAACAGTGAGGCCGTTCAGTTCTTTTTAACGACACCGAAGGCGGGCCCGGGAATGAGGGCTTTCCTTGTGTTTGACCCTATGAACGACCTAGTGTTCAACTTGGCTGACGACAAGTTTTACAAGCACGTGGCTGCGGTGGCGATGTGCAACGGGTTCATTGACTCGCCAAAAGAAAAGGTCAGTACGGATATTCTTGTACATCTGTTTGCGCCTTTACTTACGTCGCAGAAAATCTACAAAACACAACTGAACAATCCGTGCGCTTGCATCCAATGCGACAACGAAACCCTGATCTTGTTCACTGAATATCTGGGCTACACTGCCATCTACATCTGCAATTCGCGTGAAGGCCGTCAGGGCACGGAAAAGCGGCGTGTTAACACCCTTCTCCAATGCGTATGGCATCTCTACGCATGTGCACTACCTCAATTGAGGACGCATTTTCGGTTCGACAAGCCACGTGCACAGCTGCTCAAAAACATGATGAAAGCGTATGACGAACTTAAACGAAGCTCGATCCCGTGGTTGGTTGAAGCCCATAGTTATTATCCGTATTCGAGGGAGAACCAGAAGCTTCTTGAGGAGATTCTTGCGTCGGCTCGTCATAAGACGAAAAATGCTCCGTTGACGTTTAGTCATGCGATGCTGTTCCACGAGAGTCAATGTCTCATGCAGCACCACGCGGGTAACGCTCTCAAACTCAGCACCACTGATCTGTTCCACCTGTCGTTGGTAGCTAATATAATGGACATGAATAGTTACCTGCCTATGTTCTTCTCGACGAACTTCAATACAGCTGTACCCTTTCTAGTGGTTCGCCTCGATACAGTTTGTCAAGGTACGGTTATTCTGTTAGCTGAACTCAACGAGCTAACAGCGCGCAGTGACGCCCTGTACGCATTGTCAAGGCATGTCAACCATATTCAAGGAGAAGCCTTTAAGGGTGAACACATCGACGTAGAGCACATTACTCAACAAACAGCTCTGATACGCAATATGATGACTAAAGTGTACCGCGTTATGCAAATCAAGCCAATGACTGAAGCAGAGAAAATGATGCTGGCTCATATCAAACTCATCATTCGCGAGACCTTCGATTCGGGGCTGTTTTATGACACGCTAAATGACATGCCAAAGAATAAGGACTCCGATAATAGCTTCTTGCTTAATCAGAAACTGTCCGACCTTCAAGAGAAAGTCACGGCCGCGTTCTCTGAGCTCGTGCTCGATTGCGCCTCAGCGTATCAACCCCATAGTTCACTTTTTTGGCTTTCAGTCCCGCATATCGTCGCTCGTCTTGACCTGAAGTTCGACCTACGTAGCGTTTTCGGAGACATCCGCCAACTGGAAGGCTTCATCTTTGTCAATCGCACGGCTAATCGGACGATATGCGGGCTCGCCGATGAGAAAAATACTCAGGTTAAACATTGTTTACAACGCGCCTGGAAGAAAGCTGAACGAATTGTGGGTGAAGGCCAAAATTTCGGATTCACGTGGTCTGATGAACGTTGCAGGTACCGTTACGATATCTGGTTTGAGAATCTTAGCGGTCGTAAAGTGACACCGCTGTATGCGCCACGTAGTAAATTTCTGCCGTACCCCGGCGTGGGGGCTGTCAACTTTTATAAGTTACTCACTGAAGAACTTTTTGAAAATCAAGCCAAAAATGTCACGTGTTTGGAAGTGCTGATGATTGGCTCAAACCATGCACCTCTTGCAGATGATATCGTCTCAAGGATGTCGGCAAAAATGTGGAATCTGATAGCGAAAACGGAACGATCAAGGTTTCATGTTTTCTGACAATAACTTACCAGCGTCCATGCAGGCGCCATCCACAAAACCCTTAAAACATCTAGGTTCAGATCTATCTTAATTCTTGTTTCATTCGATCTTTCAAATATCTTTTCTTTAAATAAGGGCCATAAAAACTGCGGAAGTCTCATATAGGCTAGTTGATCTAATTCAAGGATTCAAGTTAAGCTTGGTTATAGCAACCTGCATGAACATAAAAACAAAATAATGAAGTCTGGTGTTTCGGCGTCAGGCTCATGAGGCCCCGGAAGAGTCACTGAAAACTGTTGCTTATTTCTCTTAACTACTATATCATATAACTGTACATACATATAAACGCAATGTATTTATTACTATTTTCGCAAAGTGATATCAACAATTAGTCGATCGAGCGAAAATCGACGATCTCGCTGTAAACCGAATATTGTGAATTAGTGAAATACACGAGTCTAGCAAAGCACAGACACAAAAATTTACATATATCATTGATCGTAAGCGTGTGAAATAAAAACGCAATAATAAAGTTTAGCTATTGACTGAAGTCTATAAGACTGAAGCAACTTAACATCCCCTAGGGGAACATTAAGTGGTTATCGCTTATAGATTTATCAAGATAACTAGCGTGTTTATTTATTTTCGGGCGGCTCTGCTTTCCTAGCTGGCAGTTATAATGTTTGACTCCGTTGAATCATCAACTAAAGGATTGACCACTGTTTCGTTACAACTAGTCCTACAATTTTAAGTCCGACAAACGGAAATGACCATCCTTGGTATATGGGTCCCGTACACATGTAAATATATGTTGAAGGACAGTTCATATTTAAATCAGTGGGGTCCATGTTTGCCGAGCACGAAACGGCCAAAACGTACGCGTCCTACTGGAGTGCGTGTGGAGCATAGTCGGTCATTTAATTAAGGATTAACGAATATCTTATTTAATGAATGCAGAGCGAAGGTTGCTGTATTAAAATTGGGTAGTCATCAATTTTCTTTCGTTTGTTCACTTAACATTGTCCAATACACTATTAGGGCACGCAGTCTTTTATGTGTTGAAACTCGTGTTGCCTCGCGGTATTCTGGACCTGAATAAGAATACCAAACTTGCCTCGGGGCGTTACGAGACTTTTACTCAGCAGACAAAGAATTGATAGACAGTTTTTAAACAAATGCTTCCAACGAGCTCATGTATTCTCAAAGTCGTGTCATGACACCGTAACAAGCATAGCTCATCCAGCCCACCCAGTAAAATCCGTAGGTATCTTTAAGGGATGGAATAGAACCAGGTGTTTTAACGCTCATTAACGTAAAAAGTGACACTCGTTCTAAATTAGTGTAGAATAGATTTTCCCTAACCAGCTCCCGGTTCTACAATTGGCCAGATAACACTGTGCAGCGTTGGTTCGGAAACCTATCAGGACAGGGATTTTGAGAGGACCGAGCAAAAAACGAATGCTGCCTTAACCAGGACAATTAGATTTCGAACCTTGGAAGTGCCTAATAGCCAAGCCTTAGTTTCAAACGAAAGCTAACGCATTAAAGCTGGGCGATTTAAGGACTTGCAAGCGAATCGGGGAATAATATCGCTGAGTTTCAAACAGTTCTAGCGGCTTTAGCAATTCATAACTTTTGTTTTGAGTTTTTTAAATTGATTTTCCTGAGTTTGCTACAGAGTAAATTAATCAAAGAAAGCATTCGATAATTAGGCTTTTGTCTTGTCAATAGGTTGAATTAAAAAATCTAGCATAATTAGCGTTTCATATTACGTTGCATATACTTACTCTCTGAAAACCTATAATACAAAGGAAATGATACGACAACGAACACCTCGTAAAAGCCATGGACAAAATGATCTGTCTATTTCCCATGCTCATCCGTTTGTCAGCCTTATGGCACAAAAAGCTGTATTAATTTCTGTTACTTTTTTTTGACAAATCTCAACGGCGAGTGGGGGATACCGGGGTAAATAAGTACACAAAGCGCTTATATGCTGATGATATCTGCAGTGGTGAAAGTCTCTTCGAGAACCCGATCTGGCGCTGCTAAGTACGAAGCACTAACTTTTTTCTATAGCCGTGACTTTCGTGCTAAATAATGCTGTAGCTATGGGCTTTTTTTTGTAGGCGTTGCGACAACTAGCGCTTTTCTATATCATTCATTGATATTAGTACCCGAAGTTTCATATGAGAGGGTCAGTATTTTACCATAATAATTAAATCTGTTGACGATCGCTTTGGAGATGCAAACTTCACTAACCCGCCTTCATGACGATAAGACGAAATCTAGAAAATATTAACATCGAGGCAACCTGAACCTGTAGAGGATACGAGTAGACATAGTCATAATGTTAATTCCCATTCTTAGTCTATTTACATATTATAGTTTAGGATCTATTTAGCGTAACCTGAAAGCTCGGCTTGCGTAAGGTAGTCAAAGGATTGATATCACATGTTTGAAGTCACACAATAAACTTGACATTTTGAGGGCAACATGTTTTTTGTTTAGGATTACCGTACGTATTATTACTTTCTTAGGCAAGTTGTTGATCAGACCGAAACAAACAGGAGGGTTTAGGCAATAATTATTAATGGCTGAATATTTTACTGGTAGATCGAGCTGCATCGAACGCTCGAAGAACCCTATAGACCAAAAACACCGTCTGTAGCCACCGGAATGTACGTTAGTGAAATACTATAACACTGTGTGAGAAGAAAAGTTATCTTTAAAAGAAAATCAGTCTAAATTAACCGCTCAAAAAGAGCTAGGTAAATTTTAGAAGATTTGCTTATTTAAACTTTTTCGCATATGATGCCTGATGACATCGAATCTGAGTCAATTGTCATAAAAATCTGGTATGCTACCGAGGATACTTCTATGTTCATAACACCCGCAAGTTGTCTACGAAATTAACAATATATTAAAGGCAAATAGCTAGCATGTCCGACTGTGGCAATAGAAGAGTAATAACTTTCTGCCTTAACAAATGCTACAGACAATTGCTCTATTCCACATTGAACGTGGAAGACGAATCAGTAACGCAAAGCATGCTTCTGTCGGCGGTTTCCATTATACCAATAACAGCGTCACGTGTTGTTGCTTCGCCATCTATACGCTATACCTATACAACAGTCCGCACCCACAAACAATAGATTCTGGGGCGTAGGAACACAAGAGAAGCATAGCAGGCAATAGTTTCGCTGCTGGTGCATGTAGCTTACCCAATGGGCCGCTCATACAATGCAAAAATAAACACAACATTTTCAAACGTCTACTTTGCTCTCTCATTTACTTTCGTTTTTCGGTTGTGAGGTAGCACTACGATGAAGCTGGGCAACAGTGGCATAAAAGGCAATAGCCGCTTCAGCTTGTCCGCACTCTACGATGTCTTTAACCAAGACTCTCACATCGTGTCCGATTCCTTTAACGTACAGCCCCAGAAACTGCATAACTCGAACCGACCCCTATTAGCCCACGCGCTCACGGAGTCCCCTCTCCGCCGTCGTTACACCCGTTGGTACTCTACCGGCGCGCTGCTGTTGCTATTATTACTGCTGACGCGTAACAGTGTATTGGCGTGCGTCACACGCCTTCGTCTACCGGAGACGCAATTATCCGTACTGCGTAAGTTAATGCCACACTGGCAGCAGCTGGTTACCAGCGGCCCTAACACCGTTTCTAGGTTCTAAGTAAGAGGCCGTCGTCATGTCTGCGACCGCTGGACCACGACCGACTGGTTGAAACAGGAGCAGTGTTTCGTGTGTTGGTCGTGCGCTGCTTATCGTGACCCTTTCCCGTGACGCCGACGTATGGCCACAGGCAGGTATACACTGTGGACAGCATAGAATAGAGTACGATGTTGTGAGACGACAAGGAGTATTCCGGGGTCCCTTCCCTTCCATCCAACAACCGAAACAGCAAAGGGCTGAATGGCTTGATTTTGTCTTGGGGATCGTCCGAGCTGAAGGGAAAGCGGGACAGACCAAGGGGCCGGGGATATACCGAGTCCCCGGAGTCCATGGTAACTCCACAACAGACAACGGAATGCTCGCCGTTGCCGTCACCATGGCCAGTGCTCATGGAGCTCAACCCTCTCTGTAAGTCTAGTCGAAGCGCCCTCCACCTATTTCTACTATTACCGAGCTATTATCTTTGTTCCGTCATCATAGCGGTGCTACCAGCCAAAGAAGCCGGAAGAAAAAAATCGGCTCACAGAAACATCCACATTGTAAAGGCTTCTTCAAGTCTTCGCATTAAGTAGCCTGGCCGTGCTCAAGTCCTGCCTCATGAGTGCCCGTCTTGCATGAAAGCGTATGTGAATAGCGGTCTAAATTGTCTGTGTAAAATGCGCCGGCGGAATCGCGGAAATATGTCATAGCTTATAGTAGCCGGCTTATCCCCTAGGTCGCACAGCTAGATACTCATATCCGTGTGTCTATAAAGCCATGAGTTATGAGCGAAGTCGCACTTTACGACAAACCGCTTTTTTGCATTTATGTCTTGAGGTCTAAACTAAATCAGCAATTATTTCGGCTACGCGCAATCAGCTGTCTTGCAGACACCTCGTTCGTGTTAACAAGGCAAAACGAATCTCCTGCTTATTCATGTGTTATAAAAATACCTATTAGAAACAAAACAACTATTCTTGGTAAAATGATAGTTGTCGCTTAACGCAGACCACGACTACGACGACCATAGAATCAGCGCAAAGAAGCCAAAGCGATTCGCCGACAGTTGAGGGCAGTACAACTGCTAAAATCCATTATACGAACGAAACTGACCATACAGCAGGAACTGAGCTATTAGTCCATTTAAAGGGAAGACACGTGCCCAGTAATGTAGACGAACAGGACGATTCGGTCTGTCGGAGTCCCGAATCAACGATGGGATGCGTCTGCGGTAGTTTATGTCAAAAGAGAGCGACCGATACGGTCGCTGGTGAAGAGCAACCGAAAAAACAATATTCGTGGTAAGTAGCACGATTTGTTTATCAATAAACAGTCATTCAAGGAGTGTACTTGACAGCTTCGTCGACACTTCCTATTGACAAATTAAGTCAACTTTTCTCTGTACTCAAACTGCGAGAACCAGTTCTTTTACCTATGCACGTAGTCTGTACTGATAAGGTCCTTTAACAGCTGTAGGAATTATTTTCGCGGATTAAGAAAAACTAGTATTAAAATCAATTGTCACAGAACTCCGCATGGTACAAAATTCTGCTATAGCAAAAACTGATTAGGGTGGAAACGAAAAAGACAAGCTAAATTGCGATAGCTGAAATGCGTACTACGGATTTTTTTTTAAACATATTAAGTCAACCGATGCATTGACAGACATATGTTATACAATTAAGCAATACTAGAAAAATTCTAATGAACTAAATGATCAGATGAGGGGCTCGATAAAGGTTTCGCGATCTTTTTAGAGCAAGAGGAGCAATCTATCAACGATGGCCAAGCAACTATAGCTTTACTTGTCAAATCATCAAAATAATACTTTGCAATTCTTTTATAAACAAAAGTTACCTCGCCAATCTATGTTTTTTTTGTCAAAGCCTCTTTAAAAAACGTTGCTCTGATTTTGCATTTAAAGCGACCCTTGTCAACTATTGCTTAGGTAGAAAAGTTTAAGGGTTTGAAATTCTACTGATATAAATTATCTAATAGAATGTAGTGTCATTAAGATATTTATTTTTTTCAGTTTTTTTTTGCTTCGAGTAAACAAACATGTTGACCCGTCTTACGCAGTCGTACTTAAAAACGTTAAACTGGAACAGCTTCTTTGTCACGTGTCGCAAAAACAATACACATCTAGAGGTATGTTTGCAAAAGGCCATTCCGATATCCTGTTGTATCCGGTACCCGATTTTTCAACCCACCACCGCCAACACTCCTGGAAAAAAGAAATTAGGATAATAGGACTAGTCGCAGCGATACCTTGAGCAACAGTTTCGTAAAGTTCATTTACTAATTTCGCGTTCGATGCCAGCTGTCTAATCGCACGCGTACAGCAGTGCCGAACGTAAAACTCTGAATATTAAGTTTTTAGTCTCTTGAAGTGTCTGATACGATCGGTGTACGTGTGATACAATGAAAATTTTCAAGCGGCTACACTGCGTGTGTTTTGGGAGATGTCTATTACTGTTTAAATGGTGAAGTAAATAAGAAGCTTACGGTATTGTAAACTAATATGATAAACACAATTGTCCTATGACATATAACTGGTGATTTCATCCTGTACAAATTCCTGCCTTGGAGTTGCCAAGTGACCATTGAGAGTATTTTAATCTGAAATCGTCTTTTTGTAAATAACATGGCACACTCATTGATGGAAGCAGTTTTAACGTGGTACAAACCAAAGATTTCACCTGAGTGCATACCGAGCGAAGTTTGCCATAATGATGTTTCGACCCATTTTACGTATCATGGTTAGATAACGCCAAGATATTTAACGTGGAGATAGTGCCTTGACTAGTCATTATTTGCTACGACGTACATAAAACAGTCTGAACTACGCGTCGTAGGACAGAAACCTGGTAATCGTTAACTATCTGTCCCGTGACACCAATACAAGTTTTACCCAAAAGAGATCGATAAAACCTCCTTAAATACTTAATCTTTAGGCAGGCCAAACAGCGCGATACCGTGAGGGGTAGGAATTATTTTGAGAAAGATGTAGAAACACTAAAAGCTGGAAATCCCCACGAAAATTTGGCATCAGATTCAGATATACAATGGTCTGGAAAATCTAGCACGCCAATTTTGAAGGGGATAATCGGAAATATTGTCTATTATCAATGTAATGAAGACTGGTACGTTAAACCCAGAAGAGAATCTATTTAAACATGAAGAACGTACTGGAATGCAGCACAACATATTAGTTGTTAGTTAATGATCTTTATCAAAACGTCACTACAAACTAAGCGATATCTCTTCCCATAAATGAGAAGTTATGTTTGTCCATTGCACTAAAGCGGAAGCTTTAGTTCTAGGTTGCAGTAAACCAGACACGCTTGGTTTTCTTTAAAAAACTTGCATGCAACATTGCATTACTGTGAACTTGCGTATAATGAAGTCAAGCTTCCTCTAGTCCCATACCGCTGTAATTAACTAATTCAGTTTTACCACGATTTCCAAAAGCAAGCACGTTTTTAAGCGGGCTTATGTAATACTGTTAACATACGACCGGACGTCATGTGGATAAAATCTATATTTCATATGGGCCAAATGTGAAGTTTTGTCCCAACAGTTGGGCCTATTTGCGCCGACACCACTAGCTTCGCTGTAGTTATATTTTTCTTGAAAAAATCTCTCACACCAGCCTGGATTGTCATTCATACGGCAAGCTGAATAGAAAAAGTAGGTGCCAATCCTTGACAGCGGCAAGTCCCGCGCAATTTTGAAATTCTATTTTTTTGGTAAAGTATGTTCTGTGCATAGTATTGAATGGAATCACTTAAAAACGATCATTATTTTTGCGTGCATAGTATTACCTAAAGACAGATGCGGCGGTTCGCTTCCAAACTGACCTTCAAAACTAATTTTGCTTTTATGTCGGCCTTTAGCTACATAGAGGCGTGTAAAAGTATTGTGTACGATTAGATCCATCGAGATCGATAATACCATTCAGTTCTAAACGATACCTGACTCTATCCATCTACGCTGATAGACGTTGTCAATACAGCAGGTCCTTTGTTCACAGCGACACATAAATCACAACCCACACTACAGTTGAAGTCTATCTTTATTAACTTACTGCTAAATATTCCATTAAAACGTTAAAGACATTCTTCTCCATAGCGGCGAGCCTTATACATCCGCTTTCAACTACTTTTGGATCAGCTCATCCAGACAAAACTAGATCGTCCACCAATATCGTTAGGTGCTTACAGAGTCTATGATCTCTTGAATATGAGTGTTCATAACTTTCGCTCTCTCTGCATTGGGCACGCATGTTTTACGTTAGTACATTGAGGGTCGTGTTTATACACATTAGACGATTGCTCTTGTTCGATTGTGGCCTCCGTCAAATCGTCATTAGTCCTCCCCATCGTAGCTACTAATGTTGCTTGTTTTGATGATCACGATGATGAGGGGTAGCTCCAGCATGCGCGGTAGGACGAACATCAGCGGAGAAAGCGAATCGAATATTGAACCATTCCGAACAAGCTAAAATAGCTGAGATCGTGGCGCTCGACAACGTATTGTCGACGCCCCCGTAGTTTGTTCAATCGTTGCCGTTGAGACCGGAAGGTTCAGACTTTGGCAGACTAAGCATATAATGAAGTTCCCGCAATGCTGAAGAAATCCAAGCACGGCTGATCACGGCAGGGTGCCGTGGACAGCCACTTAAATTAGGATTCTTGACACTGTCCCTTTATATCGAAGTTATCCGTCAGTTCGTCGAAGCTTTTTTGCCACTTCTGCTGTTATTTGGGCTTCCCTTTTTGAGCATATACACGTCACTGTTGCTGTTTTTGTTATTGCCGTTGCTGCTGTCGTCGTTAGTGAAGATGTTTCGTTGTAAAAGTGGGAGTGTCGCCCCAAATGTTGCTTCTCAGAATATGGAAAATTTAAAACATAAACAAAACTGTCACATATAATGCAAAATAATCCTTTGAATAGAATAATTTATAGGACAATGTGTTGAATCGAATGCTTGTGTTACCCTCACGTAAATTGCCGATATCGAGACGTATATGTACGTAGGCGTTCTATACGACATTGATGGTGAAAAATGCTGGCAAATTAAACAGCCGAAGTGCTCGTATATCTGGATTTTGTCAAGTGTCAAAAAAGATTACTGCTAAAATATCTAGTATTTTTGTATTTTTACTTTTGCGTATGCAGGGCATTCCATCCACAAGGCAGACTACGTAGTATTCCATTTGTACATAAACGAACATGCCGAGAAACTATATGTGTGACAGGTTTTAGATGGCTTCTCGAAACAGATCAATATTGCCGCAATAAGTTCTAAAGTGATCGATTTTTCAATATTTGCAGTAGTCGTTCATTGTTTGGAAAGCCTCCCATTTGTAAAGAAGTAATGTAGCATTGTATGACGGTGTATAAGCCCTTCATGGCGCACTTAGAAAGCATAAATAATTCTAACGGTCTGTCCAACTAATTTTACCGACTAAATTCGAGTAATAGCTACGCCACTAATTCTACAATTGACCCACATTTAATCTTCTCTGATACAGGGAGATGAGTAAATCAGCTGTTAACCCTAAAGACTTTACAGTCGAGCAGAAGAAAAATGAGACTGTTATACGGAAGCCGGGAACTATCAATGGACAACAATTTATCATACAAGATTGTCAGGTATGTGTAACGGCCTACAAGTTAATTGCAGTTTAACTAGATAGATATATTTTTCAAATGCTCCTGTCGGTGCACAGAATAAGTGTAATTCAAATAGCCTGAAAGCAGCTCATAAATAGGCCACATAATTTTACGTAAAAACCATACATAATATGGAACAAATATAATTTAACAGTTAGAGACCTTAGCTTTACATCTGCTGAAAAGGTACGAGAGTAAAATGCCGAAAATATGTGAGGGAATAAAGTGATGATCCTCAAACAGTCAAGAGACATTTAGCCCATCCTGTATATATAAAATAACCCAGAATATTTTTATTTGGACTCTGTTGTTGTATATTATTCCAGGACAGTTACATCTTACTGCTCGACCACATGAATGTAGTTACTATTGACGATTGTAAGAACTGCCAGATCGTACTGGGACCTACACGCGGTTCCGTTTTTATACGAAATTCCGAAAACTGTCGTTTGGTCGCAGCATGCCAGCAGTTCCGAGCTCGTGATTGTCTTAAATTACGAATCTCACTTTTATGTACCTCGCAGCCTTCAATCGAGTTCTGTTCCGCCCTCAAATTCTCGTGTATACAGCTCAACTATCGAGGACTTAAAGGTATCTAATTGTACGACATACTCGTAAAATTAGCCTATACATGGCGAGATAGGACAGCAAAACGCTTGTGCACATTTGTATGTAAAACCACTGGTCAACCTAACAAAAAGGCTTTTTCATTCCATTTTACAAATCCACTGACGCGATCGTAGTTCTCGATTGAAATAACCTCTTCCGCATTATTGTAATAAATGACAAGCGAGCTTCGGCTATGAGTGAAAAATTCTTATAGGAACCGGTCTTCCTGTTAGCCACCAAGAGATGGTCAATTACCAGCAAAAAATAGGATTTCTAGTCAAATCAATTTTTTATACATATTTTTATTTTTTATACATATATTTAATGTTAATTCATGCAGTTTCTCACGTTGCCACGAAATATCGACCCGCAAAAATTTCTCATTTCGAACATTCTCTTTGTTCGCTCTGCCTACGTCGGTGTAACAACAGCCATTATCATGATTTCGGGCCGTCTCCGGTTATCGTATCGGCGTGATAAAACGGCGACAACAGCAACCGTAATAACTGCTATTGTTAGCTTATTTTGTTTCATTTGTTTTTACCCAGCTTTCGCGTTACGCGTCTTCTATCATAATTCACAGCATCTGATCAACACGTACTCTTCCTGTTTATTTTGTCTCATAAGAAGCTCCTCTAGCTTCGTTTAAATACAGCCCTGTAGGCGAGTAACCAGTAACCATAATAGGTACAGCAGTGATGGACACTAAAAAAGTGGCCCTACATAGGTCATTAGTCGTTTCAAGTACGACCCAACGCCCGATCTGCGATATACTAGACGTCGCAGTAAACAGCCATTGGTGTATACTGTAGCGGAAAACGTATAGGGGTTACGTATGTGACCACAATGATTAGCAATTGCTTTTCCTGTTTTTCCTTCAGTTACGAGTTAATTCATTACAAGAACGTCTATGGACATAATAGCATCTAAAAAGTGCGCGCAGTTTAGTTTGTCTTTTAAGCAGCAACGAAAAGCCCCTCCATTCGCAGACGTTACAGAGGCTACAATATCTAGCGTAGCAGTAACTGCGATAGTTCACTCAGTACATTATAACTTACTTGCAAATTTGTTTCCTAATCGAGCAGATGAGTCTATGGAAAATACTATCACAGAGATACTGCAAAACTTTTTATCCGTTCGGCTTTATTATGTGATTCTTGGACAAAAGGCCACAGCAATTTACAGTAACTGTCCTCTATACCTAAAGAAAGGAATAGTGCGTGGACCACTAGTTCATTTACTTCAGTGTGAAGCTGGGTAAGCACAGAAATGAGCAGATGCCTACGTTTTGGTAAGATGTATGTCAACTATGATGGAATCAGACTTTCTGAAACATAGAAAGCGCGTCGTCTTTAGGGGAAGGCCAGTTTCAGATCAGATCTACAAAAAATTCAGCTCGTGTGGCGAGTCGCTTTGTTAATTTGAAGATACCTGAGTTATATCCTATATAAATGTATGAATAAATAGCCGATTTGATATTCAATCGAAAATATAGGATGACCTAAAGTGTCCTTGCATCAATTAACTGTCGATATTGTTGAATTTTGAATAATGGAAAGCACCCCCCTGTCGTTGGTTTGTTGATGATATTTAATGTTAATGATAATAATAATATTATTATTTGATCTGGTTACACAATTTATACGGATAATTGATTTTGCCCGGCGTTCCGTTTCCGCCACTTTCACTAAAAATGCTGGTTTCATATAAAAATATCTCAAGCGTCTCTTTGAGCAATCAGTAGTAGTATAAAGAGAACGAAAAAAGCTAGTACTCGTATATATTCGATGTATAGAACGTTTACGGCCACCAAATGATAGATTAGTTATGTCGACAAATATTCTAAACCGTAAATTTCGCTCGTAGGCATGCCTTTCATTTCAAATCAGCAGTAATCGACTTCAGTGTACGACATGCTTATGATCGTAAACCTTGCGCTTGCCTTGCGCGAGGCAACGACTTCGTTTGCGCTAGACAACCAAATCTCTCAATCTTAAGTTACTTTGAGTCGCATATTATAATACACACATTGAAATGTGTCACTATTCCCGCCAATAACATATACTACACGGCACGCGCGATCAAGCAATTAGTAATTAATATATTGGAATATCCCTACACTCCAACAGAGTACCCTCCGTGTAACTATTACAGTTAATTCTAACCTTGTAATTGGGATTATGGACCGAATTGTTCGACGACGAAAATTTCTAGCAGACACAGGTCCTAAGACGCGAATGGTTTCAGCTTATATTTTCCAATTAAACATTCATTTTTATTAAACATTTTCCAAGGAAGCAACTTAGATAGCAAATCATTTGGCCCCATTTTTATAGAATGCCGCTTTGTTACAGAACAAATGACCGAAGCTCAATTGAACCCTTTTACGAACTTTTGGTACGAAGTGTACGACTTTACGCCGAGCCAGGTTGTGCACAACTGGACGTACAGCAAGGCTTACGTGAGTATAAGTTATAGCACCAGCATATGGTTAGTAATCTGTACGAATCATAATAGCGAACTGTGTCGTTTGTATGTAGAGATGCGATGCTTGACTGGGCCCGTAACGCCTGGTGCATAGCAACTATGGAAAGTAAAGTACAATACAAAACGTCAAACTGATAAAACGCACGAATTAGATTTTATTTGGAAGACTATATACGATGGAAAGATCCCGCCTGTAACCGGGTAAATTAATAGAAGCTAGAAACCAAATGCTTGAAATATAAAAGCTTGCTCTTGATTACAGGCTTTTGCCAATAAACTACCTGTTTGCTAATTTTCCTAGTATTGCTATCGGTAAAAGTAAGCCTTAACACGCTAACGTACACGTGCGTCTAGGTACATGTAATGTGCGATTTTCTCTCCCAATGCAGATGAAAGTCTTCAGCGAAGTCGACTCTGAAGAACTAGATGGCCTGGACATTACGGAGGAACCCGAGGAAAGCGCCGTGCCAAGAGTCCACGGTACGCGAAAATGCACTGTAAGGACAAAATGAAAATATGGTTAACGACATCCTAAAACAGAAAGCCATTGACTTAAATCGCCGAAGCTCCGTATGAGAGTTTTATGTCGCTTTCTCGTGCTCCATCATAGCAACAAGTAACTAGTTCTCATCGATCTCGAAATTCTTCTGGTTTCTTCTGACGTAATAGTAGGTCTGATCTGTCTGTCAGTGACTGATAATTATCTTTGAGATCCTAGCTTTGGCTGTTCTAAATTTTGGCTATCTATTTTGTTCTATACCAAGACCATCTAATCAACTACAAAAAAGACAGTGAACATTTTATAATTAAATAACTAAGGAACTATTCAGTGCTTTTCCTCTCCAATCGGACACTACGAGACATATTTTCAATAGTGATACATATATAATGGCAACCTCGTTTTGTTCGTTATTTATAATTTAGTTGTGCACCGAGGCTGATCAACAATTTTTATAATTGCTTTATTTTGACGCAGTTTAGTGTTGACTTTGGCGCAATGATTTTAATATTCTACTTACTTTAATTTTTAACGAATATCACTTATTTTTCGTTCCCGGATTGCCACGAATCTTTTTTAGCCAAAGAGCCATGACAGGGTGTTTATCTTCAGTGGAAAGGATTGCGAAGACAAGGCGTTTAAATGCGTACGAATGCTCACTGAAAAAGGGGTGCGTATTAACATACCCTTTGCTTTACCTTAACACAAGATATATCATATCGCATCGATTTTTTTTATTGGATACCCCCCCCCCCCCTTCCAGAAACATTTCACACAACAACACAAATAACTATAATATTTTTCAGAGAAACTCGTCCTGATTTTCTCACGATTTTTCTAAGAAAAATCCTAATTTAATAATTGCCTCTGTTTTGTCTCGACAGCACCATTTAGTACGAAGTCGCCGGCTTGAAAAGACTGGTGCCAGGGGCTTAGAGCAAGTCCTCGGTGAAGCCTGGTGTGGAGCTCCTAGTGCTCTAGGTGGAGGAACAGGGCACTCGATTTCGGTTCAATCCGGTGCCATCGTTCTACTGCACTTTACCGGGGACTACCTCCCTGCTGACGTTGCCCAACAGAACAACCTTCATACGTCATGCGATCACCGACTCATATCAACACTCTTCGTCCAGCCGCCTGCAAATAACCACACCCATAGCAATGGAGGATACCTTCCTACCACAGCACCTCCTGTTCAAGCTCTGAAAGTGTAGCCCGAACTCTACCGAATTTGGGCACCGCTATGATCGCTAACGAAACTAAGTGGTCTTAAACTTAGCATTGTTGAAAGCACAAATCAGAAGTTACATTCTCATGATCAAAATTTTCCCACAGTTTTTTTTTTGACTATCATGTATCCAAATCGTTACTAACTTATTATTAAGTTTTGTGCTAACTACGTATATGTAATATGCGATTATCCGAGATATGCGCTGTTGATTGAAATGTTTAGCAATGTTTACAAAATACGTTTGAATAATATATATACATATTAATCAAGGAGGAATGGCCGAAAAAACGAAATTGCGGAAGGCCTTCATTCTCATTTATTAGAAATCTACTGTTGGAGATTGTACAGTCGAATAAACATAACGAGGAATACCTTAATATAGATTTTAAGAACACAAAACATAGATTTAGTGTAATTAAGTCATGCGTTTAAGCAACGTCTCAGTAAATGCGTATTACACGTGCGTTTTTCGTGCTTCGTAAAGCAGAGGATCGATAAGGAGGAAATCAGTTCCGTAATAAAGTGATAATAGAATTTTCGGTCCGTACATGAGAAATTGTTCAATATGAAGAGCAATACATATAATTCTCGTTGATATACCATAAATTGCTATCCGAGACTTCTCCCAACGCAATCAGCTTGCTACTATTAAAACCTAACGAGGTTAATATCTCAGACAACTAATGCACGTGAAAAACACAAACTAGTAAGTTGAAATTTCGCTTACATAAACAGTAGCAAAAAAATTAACACGTGTTAACTGCTTTCCTTTTAAAGTAAATGGACTGAGTTTTTATTGCGTGCACAAATTAATATATGTTTCTAATAGATATTATGATTAGCACAATTCATATAAAGACAGATTTAATTATATAGGTAGACATATATGACACTGTAGAAAGAATTCAATTTTTCGAGAAATTGAATTCCGAGATCTACATAGAACATTTTATTTAAAATATGATTGTAAAATTCCAGGACGGTATTCCACTGCATACTATTACTTTAATCACCAAATCGTACGGCCTACATAGAAATTGCATCCCACTACGCATCAGTTAAGTTTACTAACTAAAAGATATGTATCTGTATATATATATATATATATATATATATATACTCGGGCTACTTTAGATGGATAGTGTAAGTGCGATCTGCTGCGAAACAGATGAAGTATTTATGGAAATCTCTGGCACCCTGCATTCCGATCACTAAGTCAGTAATACTTCTACAGACGGATTTTTCATCGGAGTCGGCTAGTCTGATGTCATCAGGACCATATGTATTATACAGGACACACATATTCAACCGTATAATTCAAGAATATTCAAGAAAGCAAATGTTAAAGTGAATCGTATTGTGCATTGAACGCAACTTTGCTAATTGCTAGTCAGTAATGCTGCTAATTAATAAAGACGGTCGTTCTTGTTCCTACACGCAAATCAGAACCTGATTTTCCTGGCTACGTCAGATTACTGACATGTAAATAAACTGCCACTAGAATCTCTAGTTATAAGCTGCGCTCCTTCGCGGGTTAATTCCATGTTTATTGAGACTCTGTATACACGACTTTGGAACAACTGTGCACTGGTAGCTTTATGCTAGTATTCGTATCACATTCGGATCTCTATTAGTACATCTTGTGTAAATAAGCATGTAAAATGGTTTAGGCACTGTTTTTATCACAACTTAGATTAAGTTTGGTCTATTATTATTTTTATGTTATATTGTCATTGATATTGGTTAAAAAGTTTAACGTTGGCCAACAAAAACTCTTCGACACAAACGACTGCAATTGCTCGTTCTAGGATTTGCTGCATCGTGCCTAGGGTTGCTGCTCCTGTATAGACAGCATTTGGGAAAGGGACAACTTCGAAGCTGATACATCTTGTTTTTATTGCATAACAAAGGGCGGGCGCATACTTTTCAAAATATGTAATAAAATTAGCAAAGATTTTCACGTCAAGATAGCACCGCTGTATGGGCAACTGTCTCTATGAGAATGATGTCTCATTAGTAGATGAACATTCTTCCTATAGCAGAATCGTACACATTCGGTTAAAAAACGTCGCTTATTACCATATCTCTCCCTCGAAAATGGCATCATTTGATGGTGTGGCATTATTTACTTTTGAAACGCCTACCTGCTCGCCTACACAGCTGAATCCTTGCGACTGGCCCGAAAGAACGCTAACCTTTCAGTTCCATTTACTGTTGCTAGAAGCGCCTTTGTTGATGTACCCTCGGTTCGTCTGCGACATACCTGACCAAAGCCTTTCAACGAAGTGTCTGCGTTGTCTCTACGTGAGAAATACTTCACTTGTTAATGGTGCCGTACGGCTAAGCTTCTCGGTCTGTATATGTCCGATGGAGCGTGCTCGTCTGTGCCACTAATGTGTTGTGTACAGGCCCGCCTAGTGCTGTCGTTCCAATCGCTGCTATGAAGTCGCTCTGTCTGTCACTCCCGCTGCTTGGTTAAGCAGCCGCGTGGATACCCCAGCTAATGGCCTCCAATGCCGTTAGCGGCTAGCTCATGCGTTCATGCTGGCTACGAAATCTGTGGATTGTGGCTTCCTACTGCTTCTATTCGCTGTTGTGTTGTGGCTACTACGGCCCGTTCTACTGTGTGTAGAGGCCGATCGTGAATCTCTGGATTGAATCAATTCGTGGCGGCAACTGAATCGAATCCGCGGTCTGTCCGGACAGAAGCTCTACACTCTAGGCCCTGTCTCCTCCTCTCAGCTAGTGAACCCAGCAAGCCTGTCTTGGGACACTTCCGTATTTGTCGGCCCGTATTTCGGGTCGTCATTAGGGTCGAAACAGGGCGCCTGGCAGTCTGGTAGTTCGAACGGCTAATTGGGCCATGGCCGATCGGACTACGGTGCAGGTAATTGGCCGGAAAGTTCGGCTAGTTCACCCACCTCCAGCTCTCAGTCAGCAGCCCCCTAAAACGAAGGTATGGTGGTGACAAGCATATCGTTGATGAGATCTATGATGCTGCTGATGATGATGATTGTAGTGCTGATGGCAACAGCAACAATAACATAAATAACAGTCGTGTATGATAATAGCCAAAAAGTTGTTGGCGAAAAATCAGCAGAGTAAAAACAAAACGAGTGATGCAATTAGAATTTGACGTTGTGCATTAGGTCGTACTCAATAGATATTTGTAAATTATCGTTAGATGACGTCTCCCCACAGCATGATCGCATAGTCAGCATTGCTTTGTGTCAATCGGCTAGAAAATTCTCAAGTTTTGCAACAAATACTTACCTCTTTAAGGACGTACAAAAATATTGAGAAGATACAAGTTTGCGCTGTTCAGGAGCATTGAAAATATTTCGTACACTCGCACCTGCTGTTATTACTACTACTTATAACAAAAAGTGTTTCCATGACCGAGAATAGCGAAGTGTAAAATTAACTGAATGGTTGTTATGCCTTTCTTAGTCAGTATGTTATTAACAGGCCGAACAAAAGCACGAAGTAAATATATAGAGAGTATAGATATTACCTTTTCTACGGCACGGTAAAAAAATACCAACTTTTTTGACTCTTACATTTTTTGGTTTGAATTGGTTTGAGGTATAATATAAGTGAATACAAGAAGTCATAAGTAAGCCAATATACTTAAGTGATTCGTATCGATTAGTCTTCTTGTGATCTTGAAGATGAAATGCGGACAGTATCGTATAGTTACCTATCGGGTAATTGTTCACTCGCACGCAAAATCACAGATCATGAAGTAAGGACTTTGAATGGCCTGTTTCGTTTTTCAAAAAATAGCCTTGAATAGGAATTGAAGAACATGCAGCTATTTGAAGGTATGGTGTTATTCAATCAGGAATTAAAAAGGTTCGCGTACGCTATAACAAATTGCTATAGCAGCCGTAAAATATTAATAAAACACACATTGTCTTTTATAAGCATCTAAAACACCCACTTTCGAAAATCAAAGCTCACGAATTCCGGAAAACTCCTAGCAAATTAGTATATCGAATAAGAATAACAAACTTCATTTTTGAGCCTCATACAGATTTACTATAGGCTTTGGCGGCCAGTCTTTTCGTCCATATTATATCTGATTTACACAAGAGAAATACACCAAGCTCATTTTAAACAATTTAATTGCCCGAGTAAAACACACCCAATTTCAAAGACGGTTTTATAAAAAAAACAGCAATTTATTAATAATAAATCTCTGCTTTTGGCCAGAAATAAGCGCAAATCAAGACTACTAGGTTGAATTTCACCTTTATAGCATGTATATAATAGAAATTCATACAGTTAATTTATATTATAGTATTTATTATTAGTTAACAAATTCTGTCATGTGCTTCTGTTAGTGAAATCCTTTCGTTCGTCTGCTAAGTAAGCTCGAGCACGTGTGTGCGTCATAGCAAGCACAAGTTAACTGAGGTTTCATATGTCTTTATACCAAATTGTTGTTAAAAGTGCCCCGCTAAACAATCCGAAAGACTGTCACTTGCGTACACGGTCACGCAGAACGCGATACAGTTCGCTTATGCATTTCAAAAAAAGCCTGTCTACGAGCCTATCTACTGTGACACGAGGCTGATAGAAGTTTTGTTACAAACAACAAAAAATAGTTTCTTAGACTAGTTTCATTTTGGTATTTATAAGCTTGTTCCAATATATTATTTAAACTAAGTTGCTACTATATCAGGTTTTATTCCCTGGTAGGCCTGGTAAAGTTACGAAAATAATAGAATTGGTAAAAGAATCCTTAATGATAGAGTCACCTTCGTAGTTAATAGGTCTGTATCATATTCTTGTGTTTCCTGTTTTGTGTTTTTTTGTCTATAATTATCACTGTGTTAAAACATGTTCATGAATTATTTACCATACACTACATTCATTGAAAGACAGTAGTTCGACTCCTTATGAGAATGCATGTTCATACTGAGATTCACTGGATCTTTAGATGGACCAGAAAAATAACATACGACAATTTGGAACAGGAGACATTTGCAAATATAAAGCGTATATCAAGCATAAATTGTCGCTCCTTTAACATGGTGTATTTCTTATTCGACGGTCACAAGTAAACTGCAATTTTCAATCCTATGCGATCCCAAGCTTTCGTGTAGCTATAAAAAGCGCCCTGTTCTTCTCACACATTTAATGTAAATAGCTAAATATTTGGCTTTATTAATTAGTTAAATCACTAGCGACAATAACTACAACTGCAAGAATCTAGTCCTTTCATAGAACTCAAACAGTTTGTAAGCAATACAACGAAAGTACATCTCTCTTCAAGTGTATGTTTACATAATACAGTAGCTTAACTATTACTAGCAACAACTGAGTGCACAACATTTTTGCCTTTTCCTTTATAAGATTTTTTTGCTTTTTAGGTACCTTTATTCTATGATAATGTCCTCTCCACGTTTGTGTAGGTGGTCTTGGTACAACGTTCAACTGAGACTGTGAACACGCTCGCGCCTCCAGCGGCTCGAGTTCGGCGTGTCACCCCTAGGTCCCAGACCTCCTCAGCTCAACCGCAGCAACAGCAGCAGTCAAATGCGAGTAATATCATCAGCGTCAAATACGAAGCTGTGCATACGCCTTCAACTACTGAGACACTACTCATCGATAACAGCGGGGATAACACAGCCGTGACAACGGTTCTGCCTCCGACATCTACGTGCTCCAGGCTTACCCCAGCGACGACCACTGCCAGTTAGTATACTGCCTTTCTCTTTACGGTTGTTGACTAAAATTGTTGAAGATCTGGGCAGAGGTATTTGAAATGACTCAGTAATGCAACGTTTGTATCGATTGATGAGAAATTACATTTTCTCAATGCAAGTAAGTGTCACGTTGCAGCGATATTTAATACGCGCACTTTCATAAGTGTTGACAGCTACGCTATATGTACGAACCAGAGATGTTGAAAGCGGACTTGAGCCTTTCTTTTTGTTAGCAGCGCTGTACACATTGCAGGGGGGTGAATAAAACGCAAAAAGAAACGTGAGAGATACCCACTAAATTTAAACTAAAATGATTCTTTAGTAATGTGCCCCTTAAGTTACGCATAATGTAGATGAAGTTTCGTCGTTTTGCGAACTACGTTCTACGTACTTGGGTTCTTCTTCTGTGGCATAGTATACACATAAATTCATTTAGAATACTAGTAATTAACAAGGCTTAGTAATTGTTTGATCTTTTTTCTTTGACGATTATACAGCTGCAATCCTCGAAATACCGTCACTTGGCGATGAACTCTTAAATGGCTCGGATACGTCATCGAAAGAAGTGGTCATCAACGGCCGTACGTACTCGATGATCGAAAGCGCTGGCGGTCAGCAGATGTTTGTCGATGTAATCACCCAGCAAAAGTTGGTGCCGGTTGAGCGTGCAGGCGAACTCACCCTAGTCAATGTACTTGAAGATGATACTGATGATAGCGAGCTCACCAGGGAAATTGAGGTGTGTAGATATAAAATACAAACTGAGACATACCGAGAGTTTAAATGTCTTAATAGGACATCAGTAACCAGATGTATCCAGCTAGGTCTTTAGACTAAAATGAATGACTAATGTTATCGAATTTTACGTCTGATACTGCCGTTACGTGTTGCTTTCAACAAACAGCTTTTATGTCCTTTGTTCATTTGTCTCGAAACGTTTCCACTCTTGCCCGTGCTTTCAACCTAATTTTCAACGTCATCTCACTTATCAGCCAGAAGAGTTCATGGAGCTTGATGGTTCGGTAACTACGCACGTTGATGTTATTCGGCCGCCAAGCTCAGCTCCGTTAGAGGGCGTCGTTGGAGTTTCGCCACTAGTCTGTCCGCCCTCACCTGTTCTACCAGTCACACATGTGTCAGGTTCTGGCAGCACGACAAACGAATCCCACTCGTCATTGGTAAACAAGAACACTACAGCATCTGGTGGCGCACAAGGTACCTTCGTCGTGTGTGAGTTATGCAAAGCAACATTTAGCAAACGGAGCAATTTCTATCGACATTTGCGACGTGCCCATGAAGCGGATAGCAACCTCTTCCGGGCGAAACCGCAGGGCGTCAAAGGCAAATGTCCTGAATGTGACTCTCGATTCTTCTCAAGGCATGAACTTCTCCTACATCTCGCCCACAATCATGATCTCGAAGTTGTACTGTTCAACATCACTTTTACCAACAAAGAGGCCTACGCACGTTGGTTGGAAGATATTAAGGTAAGTAAAGTATCTGTTTCTACATTTATGTTTGAACCTTAGCCGCGCTAGGGCGAATTGATTGAGAGTTTTGATACGACGTATGTTGTTGGTATTTTCTGCAAAGGGAAGGAATTTTACTGAATAATTTTCAATCAACACGCTTTCTATATTGTTTTAATTTTCAAAGTTTTTTTTGATGATTTAATTAAAGAGCAATGCCATTGTAGTTAACGTTCTGTAAATGGAACCTGGGTTGGTGTGATTAGGATGCAAGAACAAGGTTGAGAGGTCCGAATATGTTTTGCGAATTACCATTGTTGGGTAGTACAGAATGTATGTATTTCTAATGATTGCGTGTTGATTTGGCAGGTCCACTATACCACCAGTTACGTGGCACACAATGGAGGTCGAAAGTCACAGGATGGTCGAACCGGTCGTATTTACCACTGCAGCCACGAATTCATGAGCTACAAAATGCGGCAAGCCGAAACTGTCGATCGGAATGAACTCACAATGCGTTCACGAAGATCCGTCGCAAATAAGGTACGTTAACAATGTCTGTTCGACGTGAGCTCACAGAATAAATCAAGTACAATTGGCTGTACGATTATGTAAGTTTACTGGAAGTACTGTATAGTTAGAATTATTTTTTATCCTGCTGTGTAAGCAGTTTCGAGTTATCCTTTGCCTTGAGCTTTAGCATTTTCCATCTTAACTTCGCGAATCAATAATGCGGCCGGAAAAGAATATTCCTTTTTTCTTAACATACGATTTTTAAGGTGTGCACTGCATCCTACTGTTAAATTTGATTCTACAATAGGTTCCGTATTGTACAGCACATCTTCGTGTGTTTACTGACGAGAAAGGCGTCATGTATGTATCGGGTTCACCGACGCACATCAACCATGACATCGACCCGGATAACTTGAGTGGAGCTCGACTCAACTTGCCATCGAGTGAAACTCTCCCTGGCTACAGAAGCATCTTCAAAAATTGTCAAGATGGATTGCCTGCGCAGACAAAGTCCACGATTACATCCGTGGTTAACAGGTAGAAAAAAAAGAATAAGAACATACTTAAAAATCAGAACATGCGTTTATTTTCATATAATCGGGTGAAAGTTCTTGCTATATTAACAGAAAGATAACCAAAAAGAAGTAATTCAGCCACGAAAAAAAACGTCATTCAGGCTAATTTTATAAAATATTTGCCTGGTACCATTCAACCTTAATCAAATTTCAGAGCTGAGGAACTGAAATTATATATGCAACATCGTCCAGTATCGGAAAGTGTTCTCGTAGCCATACAGCGGTGTCTTCACGGAATACAACGATCTGTTTCAAGCTATAAATGCCGCGCCGTTGTCTCCGATGCGATCCTCGAAGATCAGAGTGCTCAAGCCGCTGTGAAATGGGCCGTTAAGTAGTGAATATTTACCAATAGGGTTTTGATCAATTAAGATATATCGAGTTTCCGAATTAAATCATTTGTAGGGGTTAAAAACGATGTAGGGACTAGGGACTGTATTGATTACGGAACGAAAAGGCGCCTAATTATGGCGACAGCTCTCCAATGTATAACTGAGGCGCTTGGAAACGTTTGTTTCGATATCGAAGCTCAGTTGGATGTATGGGTTCGACCAATTACTGGTTATCCGCGTACATACATGAACGCCATGGAATTGTGTATATATTTACAGGCGAGGGGTGTATATATTTTATATAGATATATTTATATACGAATATACAATGTGTATTTGCTATGTGATAATAAATTCTTATTTAATTACTGTATTGTAACTATGGCGTTATTTACTTAAAGCACATTACTTATTGTGCTTTTACAATATAGAGGTGCATTTTACGATTCGGTATATTAATAGGTTTCCCTGACAAACAAACCGACAGAAACACTGTTAGATGAAAACGGCTAAAATTTTATTAAATATTTTTTGGCCGTTTTCATCCCTAAAAATGTTATAAAGTATTTTAGCCGTTTTCATTCTTATTCAATACCATTTCGTTTGAAAACGCCGATACTGCCCATAATGTCTATGTGCATCTAGCAGGAACTGACATTATGGATACAATTTTGTAGGTAGATACTCATTGAAAGCTGCACCGTTATCCTGAAAGCAGGTGTATTTTTATATTTTTGTTTCGCGTAAGCTTGACCCGACGAAGAAACACTATTACTAAACATGTCCGGAAAAAATTGCTTTTATGCTAAAAATAATAAAACTTACCATTCTTGGGATGGTTTTCTGAATAACAGTGTGATTGAATAACTAGAACAGGGTAACGGACTGCAGCGAGAACCACAGAAATCTTTAATCACTTCGTTGGGGACGTTGACAATGGAATGTGTCTTTTCTTAAATAGAAGTATAGGAATATAACTATCACGACTTAACGAAAATAAAGGAATAGGCCAATAGAAGAAAGGTTCAGTCGGTGAGGGCCACGTAAGTCTGAGCTTGCTTCAAGTTAGATCGGAAAACAGTGCTCGGTAACATCTGGTCTGTATGCTTAGAATAAATCATGTGTACGAAAGAAACAAGTCCCTGAATTTCTCTATCTGTAAGTGTGCATGTTGTAAATGTAATCGGACCTACTTGTCACTGCACAGATTAAGTGACAGACACCATGTGATCGTAACTCTGTACCTAATACAAGCTTGCGGTTCGTCGACTGTTTGTTACTGATTCGCCATTTTACTCTGTGAATCACCCATCCCATATATTTATACGTGAAATTCCGGCCATCGAAACAGCCACTTTTCATTTTTGTCAGTCAGTAATTTAACAGACGCAGCCACCACGCCGATTTGCTTTATATAGATTTTACTGTTTAAACGTAAGTGCTGATTTTGGTCACGGTTAATTGTTAATGTACCGCGCTAGAAAAAAAACATTAGAACTGCCGAAACCTTATGATGCCTTAGGAAAAACTATTAAACTTTACCATAGCAACTCGGGTTTCAAAATCAAATATGTATAAGGACGCACGAAATATTTGGAAACCACACTGGTGTATTGTGTTTCTATGAATTTGATAAAGATATTAGCGATACGTGTATTCTATTTGTTTGGGCGTAACCTACAGTAAAAATAAACACTTCTTGAAACCTAGGAAGAGCGGCGGAAGAAACCTTTCCCGCCTGAAACTTAGAGGATTATCAATGTCGTTACCTTTTTTTGGAGACAAGATTCGCAATAAGGTTGCTGATAGGGTTCACCTTTTTTCATCTATGTATTCCGCTTGCACGCAAAATATATTACCGAGGGCGAAGAAATTGTAAAAGAGGGCTGACCTTGAGGATATAGCAAGACCGATTCGCGACGGAGATATCCATAACATTGTTGTAATGAGATACAGTAACAGACGTTTCAAGGGCTTCATAAATAGCACACACAGACGATATAAAGCTTTTAAATCGTTTCGTGGAATTCAAAATTGCAATTATATGCTATTAAATCGCTTTTTGAGTAAAGACAATTCGTATTATGTAGTAATAACCATAAAATTACCATTATATGGATATGAGGTAAAACTTTAATTGCATAATGACTTGCTTTGCAGTATTTTTCTTTGCGCCTAAAGAAATTCACTGTTCCTTCTAATAGCTGCATTCCAGCTAATTGTAAGAAAAGCGAATGCGCCTGCCTTAATTTTTTACACATTAGTACATATATTTCGTTAACTAAAACCCCATCTCATCTTCAGGTATATGCTACCGTAGTGTGAAGCATTAGGCAGCATCTTCTAGAGTGGCACTCGCGTAATTCATATATTTCTCTGCTAGTAACCCTAAATTAATATTCACTTTAATATCACTGATGGCTGCTTATCATTTTTACCTGAGGAGACATTTCCCTATCGCCCGCTGTTTTAGGTTGTAGCAAGGCGACGACGATAAGATAATATATTAACTTTATTAGCATTGCACCAGGCCCGTAATAGAGCTATATAGCACAAAAGAAAAAAAATTTGCTAAACCTTAATCTTAGAGTTAGTTAACGCTTAATAAATAATTGAAATGCTGGGCCTGATACCAGTTTACCATATGGAGATAAGCCTCACTGTTCCTGTAGCAGTTTATGGAGAGACTCCAGAGCCGAAAGTTGTAATGCAAAGGTTAACTGATAAAAATATTTTGAGAAGTGACCCAACTCATTCTTAGTGGCTTATAATAATGTCACTGCCTCTACCTGCTTTCACCAACGCTACAAAGAAAGAAACGCGATTACGACGAAGGGATCTGAATTTCGATTAACCTCCACATAGTTCAAAATATAGTAGTTTTATCAGCGTTGTAAAAAAAACGGATACATTAAATTACTACCAACCAAATATGTATAACAGCCTCTGAATTCGCCTGTTTGTATGTGTGAATTTGCCGACCAGAAATGTACATACAGGCCAAGAACTGTTCGCGTCCCTTAATCTGGCTCGGTTCCAAATTGTGGTTCGAATTGCCCCTTTTTGTATAACACTCGACCTGTAGTTTTCTTTTTATTTACGAATACTTGGACTTGTTAATTGTACAACCGAGGTTGACTCTGAAGGAAATGAATCACTGATATGGATTACAACTGATTATATAATCAGTAGAGGTATGCGAGAACATGATTTTATAAAACGTTTCGTTCCAATAAAACGTCCGTTGCGGTTAGATTAGCACAGGCAATGCCACCTCTCAGGCTTCAGTAAAATCTCTGCGCTATCAACAACTATAGTTACACACTGCCGCTAGTCAGTAAGGTCTTGCCTCTCGCGTATGTACACCGACCGGGCCACAATTGAAAGCCTAACTTTCACTGGGTCACGTTGAATAAGCTGATTGACAAGTGCTACTTCCTGGCCACCGGTAGAAATTACAATATAATCTGCCATACCAAACCACTGACCTCGAACGAATCCTGCGATCTGCGACTCACGCGCAATCGGTAGAATACCGTTGCACAAAAAATCAAGTTTGAACCAAGCCGCTTCATTACCTCATCGCTTCTCTGTCTTTTTTCCGTGACCAGTCCCTCTCCCACAAGCTCCTGTTTAAGTTCTCGTGCCCAGGAGCATACACAGAAATAAACTGTACCACACAAAAACAACTTAATGTTCAATGCTGTGGCAACACGACAGTTGGCGCTGCTCATTACATTCTTTTTATATATATATATATATATATATATATATATATATATATATATATATAGGATGCGGTAAGTGTTAGCTTTCAATGTAAATAGGTGGAAATACAATTATAGACGTGTTAAACTTGCACTTGTTATAAACCAGGCTTACAGTTAAAACTGTATCTGTGTGAACTGACAACCTATTTTACTTTTTCGTAAAAATCCTATTACTTCGCATCTGTGCATTCTTACCTATCCCCACTATAAACCTACTTGATTTAACTTTATTATTTCGTTTTAACGCGCAGGCACAAAAAACGCGTCCACCAGCCAAGCCGCCACAGAGCTAAAAATGCCACCCAGTGGCTCAGCATCCGAAGCACCGAGAACCGGAGCATCGCTAAATCGCTGAGTATTTATGCATACGTCTGTATATCACCACGCTATCTATTGTAGTACTGCCATGCGGCCCCTTCGTCAAACGTGCCACGGACATACTGCCACTGGGATTGCCGCAGCACAGGCGCCATTTTCAATAAATAAAAGAAAAACAAATACGAACCGTCAATCATGTTTCGTATGAATGTGTATGCAGGCGACGCACGGAAAACAGCAGGGGAACTACGCGCAATGTTCGGTAAACGGTGACGTTGGCGCAATGGTCAGCACAACACCTAAACCTCTTACGTAATATTCTCAAACCTGATCAATAGAGTCACGCCACGCTGAGTAAGTGATAGTTACGAAAGGGATTAGTAAAGGCAGCAATTACGTTCAATAGTAATTTTTTTTTACTATTTACTAATTATTGAGCCAACAAGCAACTGGAGCGCTAACCCATGATCGTGTTGTGACGCTGACAACTGAGCTAATCGAACTAACAAATAGTTATGCTGTTAATCAATGCTTCTGTTGCGCTAACAACTAACCATAACTAATTAAGTAATTACTACGCAACCACGTTACCAATCCACCTTCACGATAACAATTTACTAAGTAAACGCTAGCTAATGGATTAGCGAGCAATACTAATGATATTATGGAGCAACCTCACGCGCTTCTGAAGTGTCGTTGGGTGCTTGGCGCTGCTGCTGTTGATGGTTGATTCGAAAAACAAACATTTGTTTTGTTATTGGCACCGAGATGTTTTTATCTTCAAGTTGAGGAAAGGTACGTATAGCGCTGCAGCCGCTAGCAGTGGCCCGGCCAGTTCGGCTCTTATTATTATTATTATTACTGTTATCACCGGTTCACATGCTACTAACGACGAGACGAAATGACAGGAGTTCCATTTCGTAGTAGACAGATTACCAACTTCGTTCTTATTAAACCTATTCATTATTCTCACTATCTCTTCTAAATCATTCGTGCCCGCTCTGTATAGTGCAAACTGTGTTTAATCAAATACTGAAATTGACGTTACAAATTACGTGTCTGATTGGTGTTGGCTGTCGTTAAACTGCGTTGGTGCTATTTGGTCTTTACTGCCACATATCAATGCCCCCTAACTAGTTATGTGGTTGCCCCTGCCAGTTAGCTGACTAGATATTGTTTTCGTCGGTAGCCGGTCAACCCCGTTGTTACCCGGGCGCCCCGTACACACAGTGTTTCGCAGCTTTTTGCTGCCGTTCGTGTCGGCGTTTCCTCCTGATCTTATGCACATTGAGAGACACAGAGACACGATATAAACGACAGGAAGATACCTCTGCACACGGTTAGACTAACAAATACGTACACTCAGCAGCGCACGGGTAGATACACATGCCTCGTCCACTCTTCCCATTATTATTATTGATGTGTGAGAGAGTGAGCTTCTATTTTTGTTTTGGGCCAGCACAAAGTTGTTTTGCAGCTTCTAAACATTTAACAAATTCAAATCTCTAACAAGATAGTCAGTTCTATGAAGAGCCTTATTCACTTGAGTGCGCGGGCAACATCGATAAAAGATCACACCAGTAACATCGTTATCATGAAATCTAACCGCTGTGAGTTCACTGCAAAGCTATACTCCATGTCGAATTTGAATTTGGCGGGTCAACCGCCTCGCCTTGAAGCTTCTATTGCGGGCGCCGACTCCCCCTTCGTTGTCCAACAACATTGGGTGCGTGTGAGCTGTGCTGTGTGCGAACCGACAAAACATAGACAGTGAGAGGCACCACCAACACAGTGCTGAGTTGTTTACAAACTTTGTGCGGCCTAAATCCCGAGCAAGTTGGACGGTTTTGGCGTTTCGAGGGCGCCATCCGAGATTGGCCCGACTGTTAGTCCGTGTGTGCAACCCCGGCCGAGCGCCCCAGGGCCGGCGATCGGCCAGCGGCCCCAGAATGAGTGGCCAGAACAGGGACAGGGCGGCGAGCAGCCCAATCGCCAGGCTCCAAGGGCGCGAGTTCGAGTATTTTGTGCGGCAAAAGCTCATCGCCATCGGACGCAACTCTTCCCACGGTGAAGTCGACGTACCCATGGGCAACTCTTCGTTCATCTCGAGACGCCACCTCGAGATCTTCAACGAGGGCAACGAATTCTATATGATCTGCAATGGCAAAAACGGTGTGTTTGTTGACGGGGTGTTTCAACGGAAGGGTGCATCGCCGTTGAAGCTTCCGAAGAAATGCGTATTCCGTTTCCCGTCGACGAGTATCAAAATCATGTTCCAGTCGCTATTCGAAGGCTCATCTGGTGGCGCAACAACCGTACACGGGTCCCCCGCGGCTACGAGTAGCGCTGGCGATCATCATATTGGCACCGTAGCGACAGCCGCTGCTAACGCCACGGGCTTAGCAGGGGCAGCGGTACACACAACAGTTGGCGGTGACGTGCAGATGGCTGAGGTGGCGGCCGAACAGATCATTCAGACAGTGGTAACCGAGCCCGTGGTAGAGGAAAGTGGTAATAATGTTATAGCTGTATCAAATCATCCTGATGAGGACATCAAACCGTTGCGGATTTCGATTCCGGATGGTCACTCGCCGTGTCCCTCGCCAACCGGAACGATTTCGGCGGCGAACTCTTGTCCCACATCGCCTCGTTCCGGTAGTTTGATGGGCTCAGTACACTCGGTCCATACAATTCATCCGCATCCATACCGGCCCTCAGCAAGCGGTGGAGGCATTGTGGTTGGGAGCCTTGTCCAACGCGTCGTACAGTGTACGCCGCCTGTAGAACGTGTGGTCACGGCGGCTGCCCTACCGTCAGCGGTGCCTGCTGGGCCAAATGATGACCAGAAACCGCCATACAGTTATGCGCAATTGATCGTTCAAGCTATCTCGTCGGCACCGGACAAACAGCTTACGCTAAGTGGAATCTACTCGTACATCACTAAGCACTATCCGTACTATCGCACAGCAGATAAGGGCTGGCAGAACTCGATACGGCATAATCTTTCGCTGAACAGGTACTTCATGAAGGTAGCGCGTTCACAGGAAGAGCCTGGTAAGGGGTCCTTTTGGCGGATCGACCCGTCATCACAGGAGAAGCTCGTTGATCAGGCCTTTCGACGAAGGCGACAACGGGGTTTGCCGTGTTTCCGTCCTCCGCCGTACAATGCCGCACGCTCGGCGCCGCCCTCGCCGGGTCATGCCGGCCAGGTTGGTAACGTGATCAACGTCGTGACCGAAACTCAATCGAGCGTCAGCCGAGAGCCTTCGCCTAGTCTACACACGATGGACATGCTTGGCGTTCAGAACGAGTACGTCATCGAAGAGGGCCAGGTAGTTGAGCAAGACGTGAGCATGGAGCACGTCGAGCATGTTGAGCACGTCGAAACGAGCTCACACGGGACCCATACGCATATCGCGTTGCCGCAGCACATCTACACGAATGGAAAGATGTACGTTACGGCGACTACAACTGCTGGCGGACAACAGCAGATTGTCAGCGTGAACGGCGGCATCAAGGGTGTGGGAGGAGCTGTTGTCCAGGAAGCTGTTCTGCTGTCACCAACTTCCGCGGCGGCTGCGCAACTCCAACGGGAATACCATATGCTACCTAGCGGAGATGGAGATGGGGGTGCGGAAGCTGGAGGCAGCTACGTTGAGGAGGTGACCACCGAACTAATCCATGAAGGTGAACAGGTTGAGGTGGTCGGCGTGGGCGGTGAAGGTGTTGAGGTTGTTGCTGGCGAGGAGCAAATCATCTACCAGGACGCTGATGGGCAAACCATTGAGACTGTGGAGGTAAATAGCAATAACCGCTAATTAATTTATGATATATCGATCGATTAGTTAAATTGGATAATTAACGATGATGGTGCATGCAACCGTTCAAGAACTGCGGTTGGAACATGTGTTGAACGTCAGGGGAGACCAAACAGTGACAGATTTAATGTAGGCTGGGCTCTCTACGCACCGAGACTGATTGAAATCGAACCTCTGAGACCACCTTCATTGTTATTTACTTAAAGAGAACTTCGAGGTCATTTACTTATAAGCGTTCAGTAAACCAAATGTCCTTATGCAGAACGAGTTATTCATTTCATACCGTTATAGGTAGCATATCAAAGAAGTGACAAAAGCATACTTCTTGGTGAAGCTTAGTTACGTTTAGGCATATTGTAGACATCGTATTAGCAGTCCATTTGTTTATGCGTGCGTCATACACGTCGCAATATGTCGTTACGTTTATCCTTGACGTGTTTACGCCCCTGTTCGAGCGCATCTGCTTTAAGTACGTTTTAAGCCTACATAATTCGTGATAGCCTAATGCGCAATATATAACTGGACCACATAAGCACACGCTAACAGCAAATGTCCGTTAACGTCTTCTCCAGCTTGCTTTCCGCCTGTTGCCGAACAGAGTGACTTATCTTTGGACTGTCTTTAGGCGATCAAAGAACATCTATAAGTATCATAAGTTTAAACTTGAATAGAAGTGCTTCGTACGGCTGCTAGATTAAATGAGCTACAGAAGAGCTAGCGCAACAAAATACAACATTTTCACTGTCCTAAACAGTGTATGTGGAAAGAGAGGCACTAGTCCTTGCGGTCAACTAAACTAATTTTTAAATATTCAGTCGGCGCATGTTCCATGGAATAAACAATATAGGCCATTACTTGGATTGAAGCAAGCATGGACGTGACAAATGCTTAGTGAAACGTACGTCAATCATAAGTCTTTGGCCGTAGCCTTGTCTTAGCTGCAGCGACATATCGTTTACAATAACTTACACTCACAGTTTACATAACATCATATTTTTAGTGTGTCTGAATGAAAGGGGCACCTGTGCAAACTATGTGTTCCAAAATGTCACGGTCCCATAGGTCATTTGCGAATAGACGCCAAATTCAATTTCAGTTTGAGTGAAACTCAAAAACCTTTCCTTTTCTGAAGAATCAACGCTTTTAGAAAGGTGATAGTGATCTTGCTCTGCAGTCTCTCGATAATATGGAGAAGCAATAGAAGGATACTTTGAGAACTGCCACACGCACGAAGCACCGTTAACTGGACACCTAATACTAGTTAGTAATGGTAACCTATAGATGACCTACAGGCCTGCGTCCCTGCCGTCGTTTAGTTAGCGTTTATGGGCACGTCTTAGCTTACGATGACGGCCTTGCGGTTAGGTGCACTGCCTCATTGACGCCTGCCGTGTTGTTGGACTGGTTCGACCCATGCTCATAACGGCGGAGAAGTTCAAAATATTGCACGTTTGCCTGTAGCATATTCTCTCTCAACACCTAAGGCCAGTTTTTAAGTGAGTAGACTCGTTAGTGTAGAAATGACCTGGATTCAAATGATTCTGCAAAATACATCACTGAAAGTCGTCGTTTTAAGGTTGACGAAAACGAATCTTTACGATTACGAGAGGCTGATAATTTGCTGACATAGCGGTTAGTTCGATCTTGTCTCGTTGATCTCGGCTTAAAAACTGCTTGAACAAAAAGTTGCAAAAGATAATAAACCCCCTGTAGCTTGGTAGTGTAGTATAATAATGGTGATGATGATGATAATAATATTATATAATGCATTTTTGCTTAAGTATCTTCTGATCTTCACTTGGCTGTTGGTTTGCCATCGGCGTGTATTTGACTGAATGCATGTGCAGAGAAACGCCGTGTCAGATCCCTTTAAAACCATTTGTACAACCGTCACGTACGACCCTAATGTTCATCGTCAATCGAAAAGATTTTGAGCAGTGAGTCAATACAACTGTTTTTCGTTCCAGTATGGATATGATACATTGACGAAATCAGTTGCGATTGCTTAATATTAATTTAACTTGAGCGCCAGCCATGAGTTTTTCGCATAAATTACTCGAAATCAAAATGTGTTTATTAGTAGCTACTTTATTACTAAAATTAGTAGCTCAGGAGAGATTTCTTGGGGGCTATGATGCTACTGTAGCTGTAACTGTTACCTACGGTCGTCACGGCTTACTGGTAGAATACAGAGTTAAAATTCACTTAAACAACACTTAGTGATGGAAATAGTATAATTACAATATTTGTAATGATACTTGGCAGAGAAATTGAGTATTTTGTTGGTGTTTATGAATACGGCGAAAATCCTTGACAAAACCTCTTTATTCTCTGGAAATCTTATTGTTTGGAAATAAGGCCATGTTTCTCAAATACCATCAGTTTCTAGTCATATCCATTAATGCTAATTGGAGTTCAGCCCGTATTAGACCGACTCATAACACATTACGCAGCCAAACGATAAGCAGTGGTAGTTACCATTGGCGCATAATTGCGTAGATCCCTATCGGCTAAGATCACAACCGTTTTTATCTAATTGTGTGTTGACGGTAGTCGACTCAGCTAGTTCATGCCTAAAAGCTGGCAGAAATAACTTATGAAATCTTCGTTCAACTTGATGTACTTGAATACATATTTAACCTTTTTTATCTTAAAAAAATTCTCTAAACATTTCAATTTTTCCATTTAGACCGATGCTACAGAATGCTTTAATGTTGGCCACAAGTCAATACATTGTTTAGTGACAAAATATTATATAATGGACTATTACTATATAAAATACAATAAGAAAGAGCCATTTTTACTACAACCGATACTAATTAGCGAAGCGCCCCTATTGTAAAATTGTTATTGTTGTTTCACTGACGAGCACTGCTCCTGACCAATGTGTCGACGAAATAGAGAGCTGACAGTGATTCGTAGCCGCTTTGGCTCAATCTCGCATGCGATCTTGCTAAATTGGTTGCATCGCGTACCACCTGTACTGCTTACTTCTTCTGGTGGTGAACGAACCACGCGTCGATCGTAATCGAATCTCTTTCATGGACGTTAGTCGTATCTTTGCTATGTCTCCGGTAAATGTTGCTTTACCACGAAAAGAAATGGGAGACCGCTAGTCGCAAACCTGATTCCACTGTTTGAAGTTGAGACAACGCCCTAGTGACCATCGAGTCATAAGGAGTAGACTTTTTTTAAGAATGAAATTCAAACTCATACCTTCCACCCTGATTTTTAGTTACTTTCTCTATCATTCGTTGATCATCTGCTTTTAGGTGTTCGATAATGGTATAGGGCTGTGGCTCAAAGAAAAGAAAAACAATTGAAACTTGATTTCTTTCGGTCAATAACCTCAGAAGGTTACGAAACAGCTAAATTCGAGCATTTTGCAGATAAGCTATTCTATATATTTGGGTATGTGTATGTGGATAGCTTTCATTAGTAATCACGCAGAATGGTACTAGTGTTTGTTATTATAAGGGTCATGCATATCGTATTGTACCATTGGTCGGAATTGTAACTATTTTATATACATATATATTACGATGCACAAAAAAATGTACTTTCGTGATCGTTTTAAAATGTTAGCACGAAAATTAACTATATTAATCTAAATATGCAATCTGTTTTCGCTGCGCAAGCATAACAGATGCAAAAGCACAAGGGACGCGGGTGTTGTTTGCCTAAACCTCCGTGTTTCCTGTTGACATGTACATATAAACATTATGGTTCGGAAGGACCTAATATGATCCTTAGAGAAAGAAGCATCTTAGTAAAAACAATCTGTGTTTTTTACTGAATGAATCGATTCAGTTTTGAAAGAATGCGATGCCTTTCAATTTATGATGGCAGAGGGGCCAGTTCATGTCGTCGTGACCATTCGTTTTAGTCAAGGTTCACGTGTAGCCAGTCACATGTGTTGGATTTATAATACGTTTTATAGTTTTCGGAGTATTCTAAGCATGCTATAGCGTGCGGTGCCTTATCTTTCACAAGCCCATTTTGTGGTCACCTGAAATCACGTTAATTAGCTGTTCTCATTAACCTATGATTCATAGGCCAACTTGTAATGCTTATCGTTCACTGTGGCAATGTCAAGCCACAGAAATTTATTAAAATGAAAGTTAACGAAATGTGAGTGTTCACGCTTCGAAATCTTTAAATGATAATGTTGACTTTTTCACTTCACCGCTTTGAATAGGAACTGATCGAAGGGTAATCGACAGCGAAATACTCTTCTGATTATAAGAAACTCAAATAGTTTTACTTCTCAACTCTGAAAACTCGTCATAAATTTTGACTGGCTCAATATCGCCAGTTAGTCATCATTGTAAACAGAGATTTCTATCCATATAGGATTTACCTGGATGTGCTGGCTGCACATGTGCTTCGGCGCATACAGATCTGGTTGGGTTCTCTTTTCTCTCTGCAGTTTGCCGATCTACTGTGCCCTAGACCCTTCCAAGTGCTCCCAAATGACAATTTCGTTCTTTCCTATATTGTTTTACTCCTGGTGGTTATTTTTATTGTGGATAGACTTTATTGCAAGCACTAGGCGATGACACCCATGCCAAGCTCGAGCTAATCATAGCAGGGTAATGGAAGTTACTTCCGCCAGCGATCTATCGAACAACCTGTTTTTGCTGTGGCGGGAAACAAATCAGCTAGTAGATTATTCGACACTAGAATCTTTGCGATAGTAGGTGCAGTAATCGTCGTGGATGAATGAATGGAACGATGATGCCATGTCTATTGCAAATCGGCCATAGCGACGTGGATGCTAGTCGTCTTGACGTCTTTCAGCGTTTGCCAGGGTACGCAAATGTGTGTGTATGTTTATCTGTTTGTCCATCGATAGCGCCACATCTCTTTCTAAAGCCTATCATCCCTTCCCACTACTATCGCTTGCTTTTGTCGTTTGTGTACCAGTGAATGGTTGTTGGTAAACGCAGTCGTATTTACTGGCCCGGGTGACGTGGGCAGACTTAGGTGCCTGTCGACTTGTCCAGATAGATAGGTTGTGGCAGCCCAAGCAATCAGTATGTGAAAACTGTGCAAACCTTCGTGTTCACAGGATAAGCTTAGTTGGCGGTGCAAGACTGACTGGCCGGCTTGATGGCCAGATGGTAAACGAATTCTTTCCATCCATCGGAGGGAGAAACAAGTTCGTTTGTTTGGCCTCGGAGTGAAGGAGCGCGGACAGAGCGCGTTGACAAAGTGCCGGTGGCAAGAGCGTAGTTGCTGTTTCTGCTGCTGTCGATGGTAATATTGACCCTGCTGCTTGAGACCATCTCTTCTAGCTGACGGATCGACCACATATACTATCATTATTTAGAGATTTGTACAATGAAAAGTGGAGAAACGATTTCCAATAGTCTTTAGCTGTGTTGGTGTAAGATTGCGGAAATTCTATAAAGACGCGCTTCTACCAAAATCGAGAGGGAAAAATGAAGTCGAACTTTCTTCAGCTCTGCTATGCCGTTTTACAATTATAAAAATTATAAAATAGTGCGTGGGGGAAGAAAAGGCGATAATTCAAATGGACTTTTTTGCGAAGAATAACGGCATTGCCTGTTACCTGTTTAGTGTGCTTCTCCTGTGATTTTTAGCTAGTTTATAACAACAGATTACAACGTATTTTTGCATCTCTTAGGTTTTGTTTTTATCCGAAACCGTTGCCCCCTACCGCAATATCTTGCGATATGTAATCAAAATATTTGCCTAATGGATAAATTCGACATTGACTGAATTATTTGTTTCTGTCGTCTTTTCAGATCAGTCAGGACAACACTTATCACATAGCTGATGACGGACAGGGGAAGTTCGGCATTGTTTCCAACGTCGAGTCGTTGCAGGTGAGCATGTGACCGTCAATTGGATCGGCGTAAAATGTATGTTCGTATTCACGTAGTATGCAAGCCTGTAGGATAGTTTATCAAACAGAGCGTCTGAATGATCGCTATCCGGAAGCACGGAATACTTTGCACAATCGTCGACGAACATCATTATTGCTTTTAATGTCCTCATGCGTGCTAGAAGGGTTGTTGAAAGAATCCTGCTAGAAACAACGGATCTGATTAGTGAGAATCCGGAATCGTGTCATACGGATTATCGAGTCAAACTCCAAGAGAACAGCCGATGCACAACGAATTTAAAGGAGTGTCCCTAAAATATGAGAATTTAAATGCAGTAGATTGAAGTGTCATAGTCGGCAAACCATTGTTTTCCCTGGACGTGTTTAACTAGCAAAGACTGACATATTGCATTGTTATATCGATTACATATATACGGACCACTTTATAAGTACGGCTATTTCCGCGGCTAAATAAAACACAACAACCATTTGAGACGATTGTCACAAGTGGCAACGAAAAATTGCTAAGTCGAAGCTGAAGCAGCTGTACAAGTCACCGTTATACGCAAGTTGAACGAGCATTTTGAGTTGAACGAAAATCTCATCTGATTTCTATGGTAAGCTAGCTTAACGTTACATCCGGATAATCTGTATCCGAGCCAAAAACGCTTTGTTTCTTAAGCTAAACAGCTTAGGCCAACAAAAATTAACAGGACACTCGGGATGCTGATGCTATTGTGTACACCAAGGTCAATTTTTGCCCGTAAGACGCGTTACGTATTTTCAGTTGGATGCGACGTCTTCCTAACTGCTTCAGCGCGCTATAAATTAAATCATCCTACCACAAATGCGCCCAATATGTGTATGGCATATTATCCGAGTTAAATGTATTTAATTAGTTAATTGTAGCTTATATTCGAACACAGGCTCATACATATTCTCTTCATGGGCCCTTAACCTATGAAATCGTCTTGCCAACACGCACGCTATTCGCTAACGATGTCTTGTTTTGTTGTCGCGAACGTACGCGTCGTAATGCGTTCCATCCTGTCTTGCCGCTTTCGACGAATTTCAGGCTAACTGATCCTGGCAAAGGCGTCAGACTAGCGACTACAAATGAGTTTCGGTGACGGTAACGATAACGAGGTTGGTGACGAGAAACGAAAGGGTAAGGATGTGAACTACTTCAACTACGCGGAATTCGATAGGCGTCGACATTGGCGACAAAAACGGCTTTTGCCTGAGGGAAGAAAAAAGAGGCCCAAAGGCACTACCCTACTACCGTTCGTTGACATCAACATTGACCGCTGGTTGATAACATAGCAACAACAACAACAACATCAATAATAACAACATCAATAGTAACAAGCAACCAATATGTCTGTTAAGCAGATCAGCGGAGCGGTGAAAAAAGCTTAACGTGACACCTATTCCATCTACAGCAAAAGTTTAAGCAACAGCAACGTTAGCATCAGGTCCACCGTTTTGCGTGCTTGTATATTTCCCGTTGTTGTCAGCGGTCAGTAGGATGGCGCGCTAGCCACGACGACACTCAAAGGTAACACGAAGGCTAACCTTACCCTTTGGCTTCGTGGTTTGCTGTCGTGTTCTTGCACTTAATGAGAACTCACTTCTCCATCATTAACACAATCACTTCTCTACCACAGTGTTACGCCTTTGGCGTTGCCGGCCTTCGTTTAAGCAGATGAGAACATGTAAAGGTGAAAACTCTTTGGTCCTATGATCACGAACATCTTTGTTTGGTTCTATCTGAAAGGACATGCATGCCTCTGGAAAACACAAGGATCGTCACTGTCTTGAAATTTGATGAACACCATCGGTGTACTGGTGCCGATGTTAACAAGGCGACGTAGAATGACGATATTACTCGTCGCTATTAAACGGTACAATGTTAGACGAGTAAGAAGTGCAAGCAAAAACAATATCGGGAAATTCCAATTGCAATCCTATATATTACCTAGTTAACCTCCAGCTTTCTTGAGTGTAGCACGACGTGTGCAGTAATTGTTACTTGCATTGTAGTAGCTTCGGTACCAATTAGTTTTCACTTTGTTTCATTTCCTCCTTTTTCTTGTTCGGTTTTTTCTCGTAAAATTGTTTTTGTCTATTCCTGACCCTCCAAGAGAACCTACACGCCACCGCTTTCCTTCGACATTCACCTGAACGTGCAGCGATCTCCCCTTCGAGCACACCGGGCCAAACCGACGTAGTTAAGGGTTTCTTAATGGTATTTTTACCGAGTAAGTCGATCCGAGTTTGGCTATGTCGTGCTACAACGCAGCGCTGTAAAACGCAACGCCTATAAACCCGAACGAGCGAAGCCTCTAGAACTGATTGCATAGAACATTGTGTAACAAACATAAATGTTAAACTTAATGATATAATAGGATAGAATACAACGCACATTCATACGATCGGAATGTGGTGAATATACTATAAATAAGGACCTTATATACAACAGCATCACCGACAATAACTACAACAAACAGCAAGCATTCATATGAGTAATATCTAGATTATCGAGATCGTGGCGGATCCGGATCGAGCAACTGTTTGACTAAGGGATATTCTAGTAATTATGGCTAATTGATTTATCAATTTATTAATGGGGTCTACTCTCAGCTTATGATGATGATGATAAGGGTATTTTCCCATCCCTCATTCATACCTCGTCAAGTGAGCATCCTTCTTTTTCTCCCCTCCCTTTGTTATATATATATATATATATATATTAGTCAATAATTAAATAGTGACTGAGAGCAATTTCAACACTTACGAGACGAAAAGAACACAACAGCGAGTTGAATATGAATACAGCCAGTCCATCACAGCAGAGAGGGACACACACAAATACATAGACACATGCAACGAACAAACCGATTTCTACAAAAATTGCTGCTACGACATCGCAAATACGAGCGATTCGCGTATATAATAGAGACAACAACAGCAGCAGCAACAATGATGATAAATGTATTAAATGATCATATGGTAATAACAGTAATACAATCATACAACTAGTGGCAATTAGATAATGACTCAGCAGCTGATTGGGCGGGAGGGGCGTAACTAATAAGCGGAACGCAGTGGGCGCAAGATGCACCTCTAATACCGCTTTGCACTCCACTCTGTCTATTTAACGCTGGTGAGTTAAATTATACCGGTGTATAAAAGAAAGGAAAGGTTATTAGAGCAGGTGTTCTTATCGTTAATATCGCAAAATACTACAGGAGTTCGCCACCAAATCGTACGATTACTGCAGTACGTACATCGAATGTGGTGTCGCGTTTATCACCTGCGTACATTAAGACAGACGGGCAGGCCAGAAGCAGAAACATATTGTTATATTACACAGTTTAATTAAGAATCGGTAATTACAAGGAATACGTTTTCTTTGAAATTTTTAGCGCAGACTTTATCGTACGCCTCAGGCTAAGCAATTTTTCCGTCATTACTTAAAAAAAAAAATAAAAAATTAATTCGATGAAAGCAGAGATTTATACGGCCGTCAGATATGCTGCTTGCTAAGGTTTGGGGGCTGGTCTTCCGCCAACCTCCTCGATTGTGAGCCCCACAATAAGCTACGTGGTTTTATTCTGCGCGTACGATTGTTAGTCTACTTCTAATAGCAAAAAAAAAGGTTTACCTTCTTCGCACTACAGCTGCTGCGACCTACCGAGTTTAGAATAGGAACAAAATTAAGCCAGACGTTTTGATTTGGTTGAAATTACAGTTTGAATTTTGCAGAATTAATTATTGAATATCGGAATTTTCTACATATAAATTGCCAAGAATAATTTCTTATATTTTCGGGTTTCTGTTAATGTGGAGTTGCTGTTTCAGTTTACGAGTCTCGGTTAATGATCGCTGGTATTCTATAACCATGTATCTCCAGTATATTCTTTGATTAGGTGGCGTCAACGGAACTGTTTGTGGGTATTGGTGTGTACGCCTGTGCTCACTTGTAATTCCGGTGTTCTTGTGTCATTTTCGTGTATTATATGTCACGCCTTGTATTGAATCATGTTGGTCTGTTTTCACGCGCAATATCTAATTCGTTATCGCTGGCGAGTGGATTGGCAGCTGCGGAGAACGAACCGTCTCTGTAGGTGTTTGTGTGCATGTGTGTATATATATATATATACAACAGGCAGAGACTAATACATTGTAACACATCGTACATTGCATATTTCAGTTAATCGTCGACATCAACAACCATGCAAAAAAAAACACGGGCATCATTCACTGTTACCCGCCTTACACTAACAAATGTGACACTATGGTCGAAACACACATGTAAAAACATTAGTGACAAAAAGAAGCAACACGTCTCGATAAAAACAACAGCTATAGCCTCCATAAAAAGGTTCATTTCCGCTGTATTCTAGATAGGGTATAAACATTATTACTATTATAACAACGGTAATTATTAATACATAGAGAAAACTAATTAATAACCGCCGATATTGATATATAAGTAGTTGATATTATTATCAGCGATTATGATAATGGTGA
>NW_019211457.1:26674107-26966988 GCF_002443255.2 Varroa destructor
ATAATGACTTGAGTATTGAGTAATGAATGCTGCTAAAAAGATGCTATAATGTGCTGTATATGTTCTGTTGGGATTTCGTTTTGGCATGAAGTAATACGCAAATATCGAGGAAGTGAAAGAACGAAGGAAATCTATGATAGATGTGCATATTCTATATCTTGACACATCAATGGCAGTTGCTGATTACAATATGATATGATAATAATTATAACAATGATAATAAGGCAAATGATTAAATGATTGATTGCTGTTTCGTTTACATGAATGAGTGAGCCGAGAGAATGACACGATATTACATGTATATCTATGGCTAAGGGAAAAGCGATCTATCAAGGACATAAACCACAGCGGCATCAACAATACGATTAATACATTTTTAACGGGCGCTTATCCGCCCGGGCCCGAAGGTGATAACCAACCGATTTCAGAGGTCAATTGTTTCATAATTACGTGTTGTTTGGCAGTGCTTAGCCGAACGAACAGCCAGGTGAGAGATAGCTGTCGAGTTTTTTTTCCCTGTTAATTCATGATGATCCGTTTGAGAAGGAAATTGAGAAGTCGGCCAAAGGCACAACAATATAAAAACTGCAACACGAGAAGCAGGAGAATTACATGGGGGTAACAAGGAGCAATGATGAGAAACCTCGAAAACAAAATGGGGTATGTCTGCGTCAGCTTAGTTGGTGTGGATTTGTTACTCGATATATTCATATGGTAATAATGCTAAAAATAACACTAGTATATAGAACCAAACTGGGGGTTAGAGACCTGATGAAATGAGCCTAGCTGTCCGTGCAGAGGCGGCGGGAATGGCAAAACTAGAAGAAGCGGTTACCAAGTCGAAGTTCGTACATAAGCTCTTGCATGCTCTAGACATAGAATCAGTTTAAGAGTAAATTTGTGTACATTTATGGAGGTAAAAGACAAAGATTTTCAAAGAAGGTCGAAGGTTGTACCCATTCTCAGGAGCCGCGACGGAACGCAAATAAGCCAATAACATCGTCACGACTAAGCAGAATCATTTAGAAAGGAGCAAAAAAGAATGTGACAATGAAAAACTTCTGTACGAGGACGGAACTCGAAAACTGATCGCTGGCAGTAATGCAGCACACCCTTCTTGAATATAACACTAAAAATAATAACAATAATAGCAAGAAATACGAAAATGTTTAAAGTAATAAAATAATAATTATGATAATTGCAAAATGGGAATAGTAGTAATGGTATCGCTGGACGTAGCTATATATATATATATGATGAATTACCGAGCAATTCGAGTGCATGTAAGCACATACATAGGGCACGTATGTTCAATCATCAATGTAATAGCACTAGAAAAGTACACGATTTGAGGTGACGATTACGATGATCATAGCGACAAGGACGTCACAGCGGGAAAGGCCGAATAAAACTGATAGATGAGAAGACTATAAAAAATGTTGGGCGTGTTGGCTTTACAGTAGGTGTGAGGCGTAAGTTTCGCATATATTAAAAAGGGGCAGCGGAAAAGCTGAAGTCTTTAAAAATGAAATCTTCGTCCTGCCGTTTTTTGTTTAGTCGATTTATCCAGAAAGGACAGTAGAACAACGTGCGAGCAAAAAGCCTCGATGTCTCATCATTCTCATCAGTATCAGCGGCTCGTGCATAACAACACACATGTCGTTTTTGTTTTTTGTGTAGGAAGAATGATGGTAATAATTCTTACATAGCGAGAACACGACAGGCCATTTGATGAGGGTGAGGCAAATGATGCCGATATCAGCAAGAGGTTGCAGCTAGGAGATCCTCAGTGAACATTTGTGGTGTGTCGACAGAAAAAGAAAAAACAGAGAAAGGAACGTAGGAGAGAAAAAAAGAAATGGAGAGAAAGAGCTCAGAACGAAGATTCATTATTGCACATCCGTCAACACACACGGACGCGATGATCGTAATGCGACATTCTGTTTGACATATGAAGTGTACATTCAACAATGACAACAGCAGTAGTAACAATAACAAAAAAGCGAGTGTAATAGAGATAAATTAGCGAATATGTTTTATGTTCCGGGCTGTGAAAACGCTGGGCGGAAATGAAATTAGGTCGAGTTGGATTGAATAGGGTTTGTGGCCGACTCTTGGCCCTAATGAGTCAACGTAGTAAAAAAATATCCGACTGAGGCTCTGATCAGAGGCGACAGTAGCAACAGTCGCTGCGATGAGTTCGAGAAATGCGTAAGATGCAAGAGGCTGAGCTCCGTATGTTACATAATATTAGATACACTTGTATATCGTCGAAGAGATGTCTTGCAGTCCGTCGTGGGAGTATCAGTCTCCCTATTTGTTTTTCTCCTGTCGCAGTTTGAATAACGATAATAATTAAAATAATGCGATAATGATAACATTAGAATGGTGTTTTGGGTATTACGAATTGGACGCGTTTTGGGCGAAGGGGATGTAGGGTGTGAATAGGTGGCCAATCGCGCGCTCTATCGTAAAACAGGGACAACGATCGAGGACGAATTGTACGTCGCAAAGCACACCATCCCGCTAATTAAGAAACAACAAGACTATGGGAAAAGAAACGGGGCAAAAATTAAGAGCAAAAAAAAAGAATACATGACACAGAACAGAAGAAAAATGTTGAATCAAATTCGTCGTTACTTGTGTATTTGGCAAATACACGTTGAACGAAACCGTGGTACCTAGATATTGACGATGGTTAGGGTAATGTGAACGTATGCAGAGGTTAGGGGTTACCAAGGGGCGGGGAGATGGATGTGACAAGGGAGACAGACCAAAGCAGGCCCGCCACTGGAATTATTTATTTGTTGAGCAATGCCGACGACTGGTTGTACATACAGATGAACGAATAAACAGCAACAATACATTAGACATTATTCCTATACGCCTCTTTATTGATTGATTGATTGAGAGGTCCATTTATGCATGACGACCTAGGTGAAAGTTTCTCGTGACAAGTTGGTAACATTGTCTAGTCGAATAAATTGAAACATTTTCCTCTGTTATCTGCATGCATACTTTTAATACCATTGCTATACATATGCCATAAACTTTCCTGAGGTGTTTTCCTTTGAGAGAAACTAGGCCGAACTTAGCTATTTTCCGATGAAGCTGCTGAGTGTAAAGTATATTACTATTGGACCGACTGATGAATAAATTTTGTTGTAAATATTCATTGTACTAATGAATATTTACAACAAAATGAACTCACTCTCCACGCCTCCTCCACTTTGAAAGAAAACAAACTTATTAGAAATAAACGTTCGTTTAAAAAATGATGATTGGAAATAGAGAAGCAAAACGGCCTGTGCACGTTTCCTGTCTAAATAATAATTTTGCAATTCGCAAAGCAAAAGCCATACACTTTTTTTTTTATAATCAGGAAGTTTCACTTTACGCGTTCATCAAAAACTAATTTTCTGATTGCTCTTATATAAGATCCTTCTAAATCTACTGACATATACGTATATTCATTCTAAAGATACTGTGAATTCGTTTAATCCTTTGCCCTCACTTTACGTGGAAAAGTGTTCAGTGGGTGAATACGGTCGAATGCCGCGCTTCCAGACATAAAAACGGACGTACTGATCGGGCTTGTTGCTCTCTAGATTACCACAGTTCCACGGTTTATGGCCTGTACTGTTATGACACATAATTTTCTACAAAGGTTACTTAAATGCAATGAAAGTGTCTTCATGCATAGATGACTTATTCCTACAGACTGATACATGTCTTTGTACTAAATGCCATCAACCGCAGGGTGTAAGATCAATCTTTAGGTAAAACCCAATGAATAGGACGGTGATTCGTGTGTGGTGATGCATCGTGCAGAGGTAATGTAGCTTTGTCTACGCCTCTGAAGTAGAACTTGGCAACTGAAAGGTAGGTAGCTCAATGTGGTTTAGCAAAGGTTTGCAATCCAGATAGAAACACCTTCTTCATGGATGCTTAGCAGATGGCTAAAAAATGGTTATCAAATAAATGTTTTGAGGCCAAATAGAAAAGCTCAAAAAATGCCTTTGACTTTGATTGATCAGCCGTGTATAGGTTATAGGATTGATCAATGTGCTTTCGTTGTTTGCATTATGCGCCCTCTATTCCATAGTTTTGCGTCGCATTTATTTCATTTCTGATTTCAGTGAACATTTGCTTACAATAATAATTTTGTTTTGTCTTCAAGAAATTTGTTTCTTCGTTTGGAGCGTTTGGTTACATTTCAAACTGGCTCTCCTGTCAAGATCGCAAACAAAACAACATCGCCTTTAGTGCCACGAAACGTATTCATTTTTCACCCCGGTTAAAGAACACCTTATACTATATTGTCAACTGTCAGTATTACTACACCGTATAATTGAACACTTCAGCGTATTACTATGAACTCTTCTCGTTCGCGGAGCTCGTCTATTTAGCAACCTTGTAGCGTTTCACTTATGGTAGACACTTGATTAGTTACCTCGATTCTATATGAGCCCTACAGTAAAACAGACAAGTAACTTTTCAAGCTTTTTTCCACTTGCGTTATTATACCGCATGCAATTAGTAGTTACCTACAACTGACTGACGACTTTCCTCACCGTTTGATTTTAACTAGCTCAAATTGAGTTTAGTTCCTTGCGGTGTGCGTATACTGTTTAGACGTATTGTCAAATAATACAGAGTGAAAGAAACGTCTCTAAAAAATGAAAAAGAGTCTCTTGTGTCGTATTTCCACTCAAGCGCTCTTGAGACTTTTGTCTTACTCGGTATACTATTTACCCATATATACTGCGTGCAGTATTTAGGCTGGTTGAGTCAAGCGGCCACCTTCTGCGAGCAACGCTTTCAGAAACAAGTTAATATGGATAGCTTTCAAGTCGCGGCAACGATAACGGGCCTTGCTGCTGCGACGACTCGGAACAAGAGCTCTAACGGTGATCTAAAGATGTCTGAGTGAGCAGTTTTGCTGTACGACAGACTTTAGCAACCAGCCTCTGACTGTGCGCAGCCTTCTATTTGACAAGCTACTCGCTTACCCTATCCCTGTTCTTTACAGCTTGGATCTGTGTGTCATGGCATAGTCGTGTATCGTTTGAAGATACTGTTAAAAGTCAGGAGTGAAATGAAACGCGCGTCTAGAATATGGGTGAAAAGGAGATCGGATTTTAGCCGCAGCAACAACGAGTGGGATATTTTCTCTTAACTAGGGTAGTTTGTTTATGTAGTTTAGATCTGTGAGATAAGCTTAAATAACCCAAGTGTTTCTGTTTCGTGTGTATTTCTGTCTAGGTGGACAAGAATGATTTGCCTACCCAGTCGGATTGCGAATATAGTTTTCCTGTAAGAGATCGTATCCTGCAAGAATTGACTAAATGCTAATCTAATAGGTCTTTGAGATCTCTTAATGATCAGGCCTACATTAAAACGAGCTATTATCTCTTCATTGGTAAAAACAGTATGATTCAGTTCGCACGTGTATGAGATCCTCTTCTTGATCACTTCTATATGTGGCAATTGTATATTTTTTGTTATAAAGTTTTAACTGTTTATTATAGTGTCAGAGCAATGTTTAACTTAAGCTCGTTGAGAACAAGAAAAGAGCACTAAATTGGCCAGACTCTGGACACGCTTTCAGTGGAGACTCCACTCCACATAATTATCTGCTGTAAACTTGCTGGTTGCTTATGAGATAGTTAAGTCTTTATAAAGAACAAAAAAGAAACGATACTCTTATGGTCTACTTATGTTCATCGGTAGACTATGTTAGAAATTGAGATTTTCCGACTGTTCGGGTCTACTTAAAAGTTTTCCGACCTACGGTATCTATAGACCGAGTGAAAGTTGATTCTGGTCAATGGTAAGAGTACGAATGTATCACGGGATTGTAGCGGAGCCAAACAAAAATCATAGGCGAGCACGCGAATGCTCAGCGCTGGGTTGAAGCCAAGAAATTCTGAATGTGTGGCCGCGATCTCGAACTTAGCCTTACGCGATCCTCTACCAGCAACGACAGCTGACGGGCTGATGTATTACCAATACAGACGTTGTCCTGTTTTAACAACATCGAAAAACCCATGTAAAGCTCATTATTAATTGTATATAGTTCGTATACCTGTGCATGATTGTCTCAATTGAAAAGTCGATCCATGTAGTGTCACTGATGCTCAACACCCAGGAGCTACGTTGTTCGAATGCCCCCAAAGGACTTTCTATCAGACGTCTACAAAACATAAGGCTAACCCGAATAAGATGACTCCCTAAACAGTGCAACTTGCAACAATGTGACTTCCTTAATGATTTACCAAACAAGTTGAAAACTGTCTTACATTTTAAGCAAGTTTAGAAAGTAGTATTACGCTGACTATTTGTCGCATTAATAGCAAGCATGAAGCTTCGTTCAAACATGAACTAGTCCATGTAGAGTAATACGGCAAACCATAAATTTAGTATCTCTCAGCAATAGGTGGTTCTATCACCATGTAGCTCAGGACTGAGACAACAGTTGCGCGTCAAATAAATATGACGCGCCCCAGCAATCAAACTGTACCGCTCCTAGTCGCTTTCGTTTCTGCCTATCTCCAGTATGAAGCTAAGCAGCACTAATCACGTTAATTTCACCGCGGTATCAAGCCAGCACATATATAAATGGCTTGTGCCAGCTTCTTTTCCGCGTTTCTTTAAACTCTCCCTCCCTTCGGCTTTTTGTTCTTTGTTCTACTCTCGATTTTGGCGCTGTCGATTTTCGAAAACTATCAGGAACAGCCATCGACCACGAACTGACCAACGAAAATGCAGCGGCAAAAACTAGTTTTGCAGACGATTTAAGTCAGTCAAAACTATCAGTGTCCTTTCAGACATTGCCATCCGCCCGCAGCTTGACCTGGGTCGCTGACTTCGTCGCTAAGCTAACTCATAGCTGAAGGTTTGCGGATGTTTGCCCAACCGGTGGTAGTTGCATGCACGCCTGCTAGACTCGATCAAGAGCGCCAGCGGTCCTAAGGTAGCAGTCCGACCCTGGGGGCTCATTGGGTGCGCCGACAGAGAGGAAAGCGTCTTTCCTTCCAGAGGGTCGCTATGATCTACCGCTAAAAGCAAAACTCTAAACGATGCTATACGCTGTAAGGGTACAGACGTTCGCTAACCAGAGGCAAGGTTTAGAGCTAAGGTGAGACCTCCTCCTCTAACGAAGCCCCGGGCTCGGCGTTCTCCCAGTTGTGGGAACTCACCACACGGACACCACAGCTACTTCGCGAGCTGCACGGGAGACTGGGTCGACGTGGCAAGCCAGTAACTAACCACCTGGTGAAGTACGTAGTTTTTTTTGAGTTGCTTCCGTGAAAATCGAGTTAATTTTGGTACAAAATGAAGAAAATGCATAAAGATAGTGTTGGTTGTGATCGGCAAATGCGTTCATGTTCATCCTCAGAACACAAAATGTGTACCGGGATTTTAATCACCCAGTGCTAATGATATGTTTCGGAGAGTTTTGGAACAGCAAGTGGACATACAGACCTACATGTCAACCAAAGGGACCCTTGTTGAAACATCCATTATATTAAATGTGGCTTTCTGTGCAGTTTGTTTATGACGAATTAACAGCGATAAGTACCCCACGAAATAGGTGGAGCAGGAATAAACGCATAAAAAGTAATAATAATATTTTAGCGAAGTTAAGTAACGATTCTATATTAAGGAAAAGCGGAGCACTTATCTGACCACCGTCTGGCTTCAGTAAGATAGTTCTATTGATGAGTTTTTCACATAAAGATATTCGAACGGTATCGTGTCACCCGAACCCTTTCGGTTTGCCGTCGAGTCTGCGAGGATGATGACGACGACGACGATTTCCTGCTTGTTTTGAAGTGGTCGAACTCTGGTTAATCTTATACGGGTATCTACATTCATTAAGAATTGAACTGTTAGTAAAACAGCCGCAATGCGTCGCTAAGGCTGAATATATACTTAGGATGTAAATGTTTAAGATTTCTGGAGTGTTAGTGCTATCTTTTGCACCTTTTGTAGATACATTTTTGCGTTACTAGTTGTTGAGGGACCACATTTTCCAATTCTGATATGGCAAATCGTTTACTTCTACTTCATAAGTAGATTCTTTCATCGAAAGCGAGTACGAGATTGATCTTTTATAGATGGCGACAAAGATAGTGGAGTTAGATGTCGCTTAGTTGAATAGATGTGCTCTTCAGCCCGTAAATAGGCGACTTTTGTGTCGCATACGTTTGTCACGCTACATGCCTCAAAACGAATTGTCAACATCACTAATTTCGAATACACAAACTTGCCAGACGCTGCTAAGCCACTTTATCGGTCCGTTTCAAACTGCCTACAAGGTGATGCTGTTCGTCCTTAACTGTACACTACTTATTAATGCGCTGCGTCTCTGCTCTGCGTCACCGTCATTGACCAAGTACTTTCTTCTAGGCGCCGCAGAAGCAGTTAACAACAACAATAACAACTACAACAACAAGAGCAACAATAAGAGTCAGTAACCGTGGTCCCGTCCTTTCGATTGCATCCCATGCAACAGCGCGGGCGCCCAGTCAGGTAATTCAGTTGACTGTTGGCTGGTGGAGTAAAGCAGACCAGTGGCTGGTTTTGCCAGCCGCATTCCGGGCCAAGGTTGGATGAACGAAGCAAGCTGTTAGGCAAACAAGGCTGCCAACGCTCACGAGAGACGATGCTATAAGCAATAGCTGGCTTCGCTTTACGAACCTCTAGTAGTGGTCACCGCTAGCATCGCCGTTATGAAAGCCGACGTTAGCAAAACCTTGTGGGCGGTGAAAGAACTCCGAACGGGCACGATGAGGATACTCGGACGAGGTTGCTGTCTCGCAGCTGCATTCGGCGTTCGAGAGTCGGCGTTACTTAGGGCACAGGCAAGCATAGCTGGGCGTCCTCTCAGTTTCGTTTATCTGTACTTTCCTGTTTTCACATTCTGTGAGACACAAGCAAAGCTACAGCTACTGTGCGACTAGCAACCAATCTAGATGGTGCTGTTATAAATACAGATAATAACAAAGAAGTCGGCGTCAGACATTGACCGTACGATGATTTAACCACTCAGTCATTACGAGTTAACTACCAGCATTAGCATAGACCGGGACTGTGCCCTTACACTGGTCAGGTGATGTACAAATAGAGGGGTGACTATAATTTACTCGCGTAGCTGAAAATACTCAATTTAAAAGATTGCAGCTTTTTTTTCATTCGACTAAAAGTGCTTATGATCATTCATAGTTTTAAGAAGCCTTTCAAAGTTTATCTAAAACGTAGAATGTTTCAACGTTCATGTAAAATGTAAAATAACATGCATTGAAACATCTTCCATTGGATTCAGTCTGTGATACGCCCATTACATCTACCTGTCGCCACATACAGAACCGAGTTTCATTGAACATCTGTTGAACAGTAATAATCATAGATCTCCTGCTGAAAGGCTTTTCATTTAGAAACCTTTCGACAAAGTTAGAAAATCGTTATATCGGAAAGCCTGTGCCAAAACTCGTATCCCCGAATCGTGAGCAAACCCATTCTAAAAGAGACAAGAGAAATATTGTTGAAACGTTTAGAGTTTTACCTTCGCACTATTCTTCAGTAATACTTTAGCGCCTAGCTAAATTTAGATAATAGCTGTTATCTAGTTTTCGGAATTAATAAATACACAAATGTAGCCCACTAGACTAGCATATCTATATATATATATATATGTGATAGTCTAGTGGGAATCATCTAGCAAAAAAATCAGAAAGCGAAAACCTGAAACGCTTCGGTTTTCGCTTTCTGATTACCTTCCGTTAACTAATAATATCGGTTTGAATAATAGACGCAGATAGAGTTGCACGTTTTGGTCTTGGTCGATTTGCATTGCATCTAATTTCAATCCTATTCAGTTTGCCGTATTTTTCCACGCCTCTTTTTTAAGGTTATTTAAAAATCTGGTTTGCTGAGTGGCATTTCTGACAGCTCGAGAATGTCCAACGACTCCCCAGCTCCACCACCGCCGCCCCCGCCTCCACCCGGTTGGAAACCTAACTGGCGTGAAGAGCGCGGAAAGGATGAGGTGAGCACGATTAACACGAATGTTGAACGCTCAGCTCCTATTAAGATCCCTGGAATTGGCCCCGCTGCGGTAGCTGCCAACGCTTCTGCACCTCAGAGCCCGAAACCGACAAGCGGCTCAGGCCCCGACGGTTCATTCACACAGTATGATCGTCTTCCCGAGAAACTTCAGAGCACGTTGTCGAAAGACAAGAAACCGTTTACCTATACACCAGCTGGCATTGATCTTTCGGAAATTAAATCTCCAAACTTTCAGAAGAAGGTTAATCGAGCTAAGCAACAGGGAGAGTAAGTGCTAGATTAAAATTCGATTCAAGATTTATCGTTGTGATTGAGTAATACTATTATAAAAATCAGCGAATATAGTATATAATGAAGAGCAGGCAACCAGGTGATTGTTTCGGTAAGTTACGTTGTTACAAGCTGGTAAAGCGAGCTCATTTGCCTTCCAACAGGTTCAGCCCAGTCTGTGGCCCAGGCTCACCAGGTCTTAACGAATACGGACAACAACCTCCCCTTTGGCCTGAAGACATTCGTAAGTCGATGGCTTTAAGAGTTTTTCATATTAGCAACAGCCATAGCTGTATTCACCTGTTAAATCGATTTGACGCAGAAATAACACAAGACTCTTGGCTTATACATATCTAAGAATAAAATAAAATTACGTAGCTCTTAATATATGATAACGCATGATTTGTTGCAGAAGATATCAGCGAGTACTGCAACAACCCTGCCGAGCTCGATGAATCGATGACTAATCCCCGATATACAGGATCAAAGATCCCTTCACGTTCTTTCAAGGTCCTTCAAGCTATCACAGCGACGTCGGATGATGACTATGCGAGTTCCCCTGAGCCCACCCACAACAAGCCATTGGCTTCCAGCCCAAGATCCGCTCCACCCCCACCGCCAACTCCTGCATCACATGCACCAACTATTCCAGCAGTTCTGCCGGTTTCTTCATCATCTCCTTACGTCTCGACTCCTCCGTTGTTTAGTCCTAGTAGCTCGACAAGTTATCCTCCTTCGATGCCGCCCCCACCCTCAGCGCCTGCATCGTTTTCTCTTTATGGAGCCCCATCGTCAGGATCATTTTCCTCGATACCCCCACCTGTGCCTCCGCCACCGTCCGCCTATCTTCCATCTTCTTCGCCAACGTTTGCTTCATCGTCACAGCTGTACTCACAGCCAACACCCAACTACAAGAAAGTCCCGCCTCCCGTGCCACCAAAACCTCCGCGCGGAGTTTTCCGCGACGGGGGGGTAGCGTCTTCGCTCCCGTCGACACCCCTTGCGTCTTCGATGGCTCTTCCTCCGCCTTTCTCATTTAGTTCTCGGGCTCCTCAGGCACCTTCGGCGCCTCCGGTGCATCCGACAAAACCGCTGCCTTCGAACTCGTTTAGTAACGAATACCCGACGCAAAAACAGCCATTCTCTGAGCAGTTCTACCAGTCGACGGTGAACCCGGTTTTCAAAACGTACACGCCACCGCCATCGGTTAGACAGACGGTCCGTTGCGGACCCGGCTTTAAGGAGACTGCAACACATAAAACGGGATCAGGATTCGAAGAAACAACTACATACTCAAGCTACTCGTCACCTTCGTATAGTGATGGGACACGGACACTGCCACTGCGACGCGAGATAAAGAGCTCGACAAGCAAATCGTCATTCAAGTCGCGGCCCTATTACGAATCACCTTATCAGACGTTACTGGAGACCCCACAATTTCAGGATCCCTTCAAGTTTGGCGGTTTGACGCCGAGTTATACGAACTCATATGCTAATCAGCTCAGTGTCAATCAAGAGCGGTCTTCACCGTCGTTAGGGAACGAACCTGTCTTTGCCCCACTGCAGTCACCCCCGCCGCCGTTTCAACCTGGAATAAATCGGCAAAGCGCCACGACGAGCTCCTACGAACAAACGATTCGACAAACCACAACAAACCAAAGCGAAAGGCCATTGTCAATGACCTCGAGATTCTTCGACGAAATCAACCAGATGTTTGATCAAACATCCGCTAACATAAGTGAGCTTCTTAAGTAAATACTTGCTCATGCTATTCAGCCTACATGAAAACAACTGCATGTATATCTTGTTCATAAAATACGTTGTAGGATTCAGGCCGAATTCGGACGGCAGCGTTTGTTGAGATCCATTTCAAAAACCAGTGTACATTGTTTCCACAAGCTACAGAGTAGCTTTTCGTAATATCTTTAACTACATAGCTTCCATTTGAAATATTCCAGGTCGCGAAATGTACGGAACTGATTTCTAAAGGGACTTAACGAGGATACCATGGGAAGAACATCACTTTAGTCATTCCTCACTTCATCTTTACCTCATCCATTAGATCGTCATCATTGTAGTTACGTCACAAGAATTGAATGGGTCACGGTGAAAGGAACGACAGACGGCGGAAAAGATGATAATAAGTAGTCAGAAACACACACACACACCGACAAGTCATTAAGAACCGTATCTTCTTGTGAATAGTCTCCTACGAAAAGACGCAGATAAGGCATGTTGATCATTGGACCGCTTGCATCTCAGATTTAGCTTCCAGCAGAGATGGCCAGGAGATGAATTTCAGAGTTTTCCTCTTTTTGTAGGTCGAACATCCACTCACTTTTCTATTGCTCATCGCCAGCGAAAAAGGGCTATAAGTGGCTATAAGGACTTAATATTTAGCAAAAAAGAAACTTTAAGCTTAAACCGTTTCATTAGTTTATAAATACGCTCCATTTTGTCGCATATCGCCCGAAGATTTTCACCCAGCTTTTGTGTTGCGAGTGGGCCTTTGGGCTCAAGATGAACCGTCGTATATAGACGTAGCATTTGAGATAAAAGGACCCAGCTTAGAAAATCCATTTTGCCTAGAAGTCATCGGACTTTGCTTACACTATACATTCTTCGACACTGATTGGAAAGGGCTGCAGCTCGTATAATCACATAATTCTGCAGAATGCGCTCCGCTTCCTGGTGCCATTAATACCAACCATCCTTAACATTAATTAGCCGATCCGGACCGATTGATTCGAGGGCAGCTGGGCTAAAGTACAGTCTATATGAAACCTAATTATAAAATACAATAGTTAGGCTAATATATTTGTTTATTACAAGGTAAACGTTATTATACAGTTCAGTTGTTCATTTTGTTTTAACATGTTGGAAATAAAAATGAAGTCTTTATGAGAAAATTTAATGTACTTTATTTATGTTGAATACCCCTGACCTCCATGAATCTGAGAAACGATTATCTGTCTATTTGTACGACGAGCTCCTTTACTCAATTTATAAATATAGTTGATATTTACATGTATTAGGGTTGTATGTGTGTGCCGGCACGTTGACGGAATAGATCGCTGTTTGCTCCAGGGTCATTTCCATTGGCACATACATATCAGTATCTTGTATGTATGTCACGCATGCGAACTAGTCATTCCATTTTTCTACATAACACGCGTCTTGTTAATAATATCATAGACTGTACATGTTGGGCAGAATTGGGCTGGTATTAGCGTGGGACGCAGGGGTTAGAAAGTGTCATGATGCCATGGTTTCAAGAAATGGTTCTATGATACATCTTCGGTGTTTGCGTAACATCAATGCTTTAGTCAGACTCGAGTTGCCGGACCGAGCAAAGTACTTCAGGCGATAAAGCTTCATAGTTCAGTTGAAGCGATCGTTTTGGCTACAGCTTTCACGCCTTCGAAAAGTTCGATGGCTGTTGGCAAAATCTGGCTAGTTGGCAGAAGAAAACCATAGTCACCCTGGTCACACAACTCTGCTACGAACGCGTACTTAACCCCTTGGCTATGCACCCAGTCGTTCGACGTGCCCGATGCTGGATCTATAAAGAGCGGAATATTAATCGAACCGAAAAACACAGTACTATAATGAATAAGGATGCTCGAACATCATAATAACGGACAGTGCTTTATGCATATGCTTTTTTTCTCATGGGCTACGGACAGTAAGTATTTTTTAAGCATCAGTCCTGACATTTTTTCATGTAATTATAATGATTTTTTTTTCATTTATTGATTTCCATTTCGAAGCAAAAAAAAAATACATATGCATCTGCGGTTAGATAGACAAATTATTATTACAGATTCACGCAATAATAATTGTGATAAAAAAAAAAAAAGCTTTTCAGAAAGAAAATTTCATTTTCAGGAGAGAGTAAGACATGCAACATATACATCCCCACAATTTGGAGCACTTGAGCTTGATAATGATAGTCGTATTAATAATAGAAAACAATTAGAAATTTACTTACACAGCAGCTGTTTTGAACTGCCAACGCGATATATCTGACCGGACTTTTTGTAAATCGCATCTCGAAAAACCGAGCCAGCAGCCATGAGCTCATCATGTTGAGCACTCACGAGAAGCGGACCAGCTCCATAAGGCAACAGCAGATACTGACCAAACGAATGCAGACTCATATATAAGGAAAGGTTACCCTTCAACGAGGTGACATAATCTCGTACGGCACGTGATTCGCTTTCGGAAAACTCGAATGGGCCTCGGTAATCCTGGGCACATGGATTGGCACTAGCTCCTTCATCGCCCCAGTGATAACCGAAATTTCTGTTTGGATCCACTCCCGCGCACCAGTGGTAACCCTGAAAGCGAACTCGGTTCTTCCTCCAGAGACGATCACCAATCCAAGAATGCTTGTAGCCATCGGGATTGACGACCGGAACAAAGTGAAAATCAAACCTATCTAACAGCGTGTTAATTTCGGTGTCATTTTTTGCGCCCGACACAATACTGCTAAGCAAATAGAGTCCCGATGCGATCGAAATCCATTCGCTAGCGTGGATTCCAGAGTCGATATAGATGGCACGTTTGTTTCCTCCTGTGGAGACCACGACACCCCGAATTGGATTATCCTCGTAGGTATGACCTAGGGTTACGAGCTGAACAAGCGCAGGGTATTTGCTGGCAAGCAAGTCCAGGTACGAGTAAATCTCGTCGAGTCGGTGGTACTTGTTTAACTTGAAATTTTCCATATTTCGCTCTTCTAAAAATAGGTTTGGATTAAGTTCTTTGCGCTCAGCATCGATCCAAGTTTTAAGATTGTCTGTAAGTATCGTGTATCTTAGTTTCCGCTTCTTTAGTGCTGCTTCTACTGTTTGTGCTGTTATAGTTGGCATAATAAACGTGACGTTCCTACCAACAAGAGGTTTTTGCCAGAATGTCACATTTTGACTTTCATCGTTTGCGAGTTCGTTAAAAAAACTCTCGGTGCTTCTGAAGCCGACCATGGCACGATAAACCTTGTAACTGAAAATAGCAAACATATACAATATATTAAACACACAGCTATTGACACTTCGATTTTCAACATAAATGCAACATATCACGTGAGGTGTCTCTAGAATAAAAATGAAAAATCAAATTTGCAGAATGTCTGTTACTTAATAATGACAACCATATTAAATTAGACTTTGTCTTTCTAAAACACAGGTTTATCTCTGGGTTACCGAACCGTTATCTGAAATACATGAAAAGAATAGAAACCAGCAAAATGTATACCCATTATATGAGTTGACTTCTCCTGGATGCAGCAAACGCTCGTGTGTATAAGGTTGCCTCTCTGGGATGGAACCAAACTGTCTTGAAGCACTCTTCACGGTAAATGTTTTCGACTTCACAGAAGCACCACTTGGTTGGGTCTCTTGCTTAACAAAGCTACCTTTTTCTTCAGACCTTGCGTCCATTACAGTTGTAGGCTCTACTAGAACAGCTGACGAATATCTGGAAGGAATAATTTTAGCTGCGCTCTTTATCGGTAACTTATCCCTTGCTTTCAGACTAGTCCTCGCATCATCAGCTTGTTTTTCTTCTGCATCCGTCTTGACAGCGTTTGGCATTGAGGGCGTTTTTCTGCTTGCCGACTTGCCTGCGGTCATCATATCACTTTCGAATGAGTACGACACTAAACCTTCTTCCTTTTTCATGAAAGTTGTTTCCGTCAGATGTTCCACTGCAAGTGCTTTCCCCATTTTGCCGGGTTTATTATTGGGTTGAACTTTTATAGGCATGTATTTATTCATAAACGGTTTGCCTAAAGCCCTGTCGCCGCCAGCGAAAACTCTGGACGCGATAACCTTTATATTATTTTCACTGTTATAAAAAGGCACAACCTGATTAGCATCGGTGGCAGAAACACTACACGTAGAATTCATTATAATTTTTTCCTTAGAGTTAACCATGGTAGGTTGTCCCTTCATAGAACTCGCTGGCTCTGGCATCTTTGAAATGTCTTCTTTGTTTTCTGTGTTTTTCGTTTGTTGTTCTTTCATTCGCTTTTCGGCCTCTTCCAGAGCTTGATCTCGCATCAACAAATCGAAGCCGGACAGTTTATGGGCTGTCTCGTGTCCAAGGAGCCGAACACTCATTTGATTTGCCTTTGATTGGGACAAGTGTCCTGGTATTTTTTCCGGCCGGGACTCGTTATCATCTTCGGCACTAAAAGTCGAAGGAGCCGCCTGTATTCCACACGGTTGGTCTTTACCCTTTATCGTTGACTTTGCTTTTGCAGAAGCAGGTTTTGTGTCGGCGGCTGACAACAATCTTGCATTGTCAAGGCAAGGCTCTAAGGGTACTCCAGCGGTTGTGCCAATCAATAAAGCGCATAGCACAAGCCTCATTTTGGCTAGCCGGCTGGTAGGTTAACTGGTCTTGCTCCTCGTATCTTTTGCACTCTACCTCTGTTCGACGCACAATATATATATATATATATATATATATATATTGGCCAGCGTCAGCACTTTGTTCGTGACTCCATCTACCAGCGTCTCTGCAGGCGGCCGTCATTTAAATCCTTTTTCTCTCCCTTGGCCGGATGCGGCGCTCGGAGCCAAAATTCGCCCGGTTATCGACCCGGACTGGCTTTAGTATTCTGGTGATACGTTCGGCTATTGCGTCCGTTGACGCCGTTCAGTGCTCGAGTCCGGGAGAAACGACCAAAAGCCACAAGGCCACTATAGAACTGAACTCGTTCAAATGGCCGGCTAGCTTTCCGCCGGCTATTGCCGACCAGTGGGACAGAACGGTCCCGGTTTTCTAGCGCTTTTCGATGTAAGTTCGTAAATGTCGCTGGCATCAGGCGAACAAGATGGTACCCTCTCGTTGCTCGGAGAAGTCAACTAGGGAGTACCCGCTGACGTTGTGAAACAGGGCCACGGTCACCGCGATTGGCATATATATGCATCTGTTATCGATGCAGTTTCGCTGTTAACCAGTGAAAATTGTACGCGCTACCAGTTTATTACTGAGTATGATTATGATGTACAAGACAAGAGAGGGCAAAATAAGGTGGTTTTTTAGCTTGCGTAAGCTTATTTCATGCCATATATTGACGGATGGCTATTTGCTTTGATGTTGTAACCGAAGTGTTTAGACGTATTTCAGATAGACTTCCCTCAGTTAAAAGATAAATATATTATCTATAGAATTTTCTGGATTACTTGCAACTCATGTATATATAACCGTCGAATCGCATGCAGTATGGGCATGCGTACTCCGAGATTTTGTGCTTGAATGCAACTGTAAAGTTCCACCGATAAGACTGAGTAGTTGTTTTGTTCTTGTTTTAATTAGCCCTTTCAGAAAAACTTATTTCGTCATAAGCATCGTACTTACATTCATGTAAAAAACGTAAAATATTAGAAGTGTTTATCTGGAAATAAATAAGCGACTTTTTAGTTGTGTTGTAATAAAATACAATCAACTGTGTTTAACAAAGTCAAATTAACAGACCACATAATGTCCTTTTACAGAAAACAAATAAAACAGAGTTTTAGTGGGATACTTGAATATATATGAAATTATTCATATTGTTCGAACAATTGAGAAAAGCCTTGTTTTAGGTTAAATAAATTATAGGTGTCCGATATCTTCATTGACACGTTTCATGGCATCGATTTTATGCAAGGACTGTTCATGCTTTTTGTCTTGATAGTAATGGCTGCTCTGCCATGCATGGGATATAAAAAAATCGCCCTAGACGCTTCACGCGGTGGCGCCAAAGTGGTACGCATTGGATGCGGGGTCATTGATCGCGATCGAATAATCCTTTGCGAAGAGTAAATGCAAGCGTATATCAATATAAATACGGTGGCGGGTATCTGAAAATCATTTCGTAATCGTGTACTGTCAGCATGAACGGCTAATTAGCGTGATTCCTTTTTTTTTTTGGCTTGTTCTCATGCTGACCGGCAGCCAACGGTTGCGGAAAAAATCAGCGAGTTATCTAGGAACTTAGAGCCGCAGGCAACGCGGTATCAAGCCGAAATGGGATATGCACTAGAAATTGTTATACAAAAAGCTTTTTCAGCTTTATAGGATCTGCTATACAGTTTACATGCCTGAAGTGCAGCTTAGCTGTCTATTTAGCTCGTAGATAGTTGTTCTACTTAACTATATGAAAACAGACAAGGTTAAGAGGGATTACGTTCAAATAAACCCGCCTAACTTGAGAGATCATCCAACTGAAAGGGCAGTACGGTGGCAAGCTAAATTTCATAGTGGTTTCTTCCTGCTTCGAAACTTCGAAATGTTTGTCGTTGTTATTTTCGCACATCTAGAATAAGTTGAACTAAGTGAAAAAAAAAAAAAAAAGAAGCATTCATAGATTGAATGATTTATGTTGCTCTTATGCGTTCATTTTAATACAATCCATGCGTAAATTTATCCCTGTTTTAAATTGGGAAAATCGACGCTGTCTTCTGTAACATGGGACTGGTAGAGGAGTCGATGAATATGCGTGTCGGGTCACTCGCTTTCGGTTCCTGCCGTACTCTGTGTATATTTGTATTGATATATATTTTCTATTCAAAATGAACGATTAGAAGCCACTAGCAAGGCATTTGGTGCCGCTCGCGTTTGTGGTTAGCCGACCTTTCCAAAGAGAACTCAAGCTGATAGCTAATAAATAGTACCAAACCATTTTTGGGACCACTCACTAACAATTTGGTCGATCGGTTAAACGACAACAAATGACAAGTACTAATTTCTTACTTCATTTTTTCTGTTTGTTGGCAAAAGTTAGACATGCTCCATTAACCATTTGACCTGTGGCTCGTTCCGGCTAAATCGTGGTACTACCACACATCAAGATTAAGGATCAACTTAGCATTAAATGGTCAATGCCGAAATAGAAACAAGCACAAATATCTGTTTGCATATGAATGTCCATGTCGTATTTATTTGCCCGCTGAAGACATGTAGTAGTACGTCATTGTGGAGAAGAAATGTGCGCAAGATACTGCTGTTTCGGTACCAAGGTAGATAAAACGATCGTCTCAACATCATCAAGTCTCGGGTTTATTTAAGTTCTTAATTTCAGCTCATCGTGTAATTACGTAACTACTCAGAGTTAACGTTATGTCACTTCGTACTCATAATGTATGCTTAAATTATTTTCATTGTAGCGGAAATATTTTTGGCCGTTGCAGGGTTGTTAGCGCTACCCCCTGGATTACCCCCGATAAAAGAGAGATCTCGAAGTGCGCAATGAATTTGCCCTAATAGTAATAACAAGAACAATAATAACGATGAGTTCCATGTTATCGAATATCTCTGAATGTACTATACGCATGAACGTCAAGGATCGGAAACTAGAGCAATGGCCAAAAAATCCCAATTAACTAACGGTCAGATAGGACGTCCTATTTTAGATAAAACCAATTGTAACATTGTGTATCCGGCATCGTCATGTTTCAGCTACCAAGTATATCCTTTTTTCGAAACAGTTTACCGTTCAACATACAGACACATCATACATACAGACACACGCATTAATGCGAAGATCCAGCTTGTGTTCAAGGGCCGAAAATCCTTGTACCAGTGAGTTATTTCTACTTGGCTTCGTCTAACAATGAGAGATGACCCTCATTGTTACGCCATATATCAATGGAGCGCATTCGATTGTCAACAAACTAGTTGCATACAAATGTGAAATTCTGCTAAAGCTTTTTGCTCTTTCCTTTGATAATTTCTGCTAACTCTAACAATGTAACAGTGCAATAGATCAATGATACTCGATGAATTGAATTTAAGCGTCAACAAGACGGAGTTCATTGCTGATTAAACGAACAGAGGGACAGTTAAGAGGAGAGACAGGGATCAGAGAGGGTCGGTATTCTGTTGTAGGCATTTCAGTTGAAGAGAACCTTACCGAAAACAATCCTGGAAAGTCATTGGCCTTGAAGAAACGTTTTCTTAGTTTGAATCGAATGACCTCTGAGCTAATTGATTCATTAGATGGTTTAAAAAATCTCCACCTCCACGTGAAGTTGCTCGCCTGACCTTACACGATCTGCGAATCAGTTCTTGTCTAAAAGACAACGGCATTATATGCGTCGCTGACATCTTGGATAGGATCGTACATCCATCTATCTAACTGTAGCCGTTATTGGTTCAGCTGGAAAACATTAATGGCATTAGCATCTGATTATTTTTTCTTTTATATTCGAATGTTTACTTTGGACTTAAACCTCAAATCAGTCTAAGACCAGTCATAGAACTGGAAGCAGGAATAAAGAAATCTGAAGAACCGAAGGCTTTCTTTTAGAAGGCACACCTTTTTACCACAGGTCTCCCATACGTGACAGGATATTGCTACGGATACATGGGCGTAAACCTAAATATCCTTGGTTTGTCTACCAAAATCAAGATATATTCTTGCACGCAAAGGGGTCCGAGAAGAATACACGACTCAAGCCCGGTATCACGCAACATTATGAACTGCCTGCACAACGATCATGTCCGACCCTGCCATGGAATAGTCTAACAGAGAATCTTGTCCAGTATTTGCGCCACGAATCCGTATCCTCCGCCCATCTCTTTGCTTACTCGGAATAAATGAGTGTTTAGCGTTCTGCTTTCGGTACGACCGTTAAGCATTGACTCAGACAGCTGGCCTAATTTAGCAGTAAACAAACAATGTTTATGCTTGGCTTCGAGCTTCAGTCGTTTGACTTGTCCCTAGTATAGTAGTCTAGCATTTTAGCACTGAACCAAGGCAGCGATCCTTTACCTTATATGTTCCTGCTTTGTTTGCCGCTGCTCTTGCTGTTGTTGTCGTCGTCGCGCTTGCTGCCGTCATGATCGATGCCTGCAATGGTCTCGCGCCTCCCGCTAGCAGTCGACTTAACTCAGCTGGTGGCAGTGGCAGCGCCCAATATGGGAGTCTCCGCATCATTTGTTCCTTTTCTCTTTTGAGTAGCTTTTCTGCTGAAGACGTTGCAACTCCAGGAATTGCTACACTGCCTTATGGTCTATCTGCAACCGCCTCGACGGCGAGTGACACCTGTTCCTGCTGGAGTACCTCTTACAGCTGTACTTGCTGTGGTCGTTGGGGATATCGCTGATCCGGTAGAATCTGCTGGCTCAAGCGGCCCATCAGCTGCGCATTTTCCTGTGGATGTTACTGTTGTAACAACTGCTGAAGAGTACCGGCTGTAGCTGCAGAAATTGCTGGAGGCAGATGCTGTGGGATTGTTTGTTGCTGCCGCGGAGGCTGCAGGAGCAACTGCTCATAAAATAATTGTAGTGGCGGCTGCTGCTGCTGTGGTTGTATTTGTAGCATGCAATTGTGCTGCTGTGGCAGTTGCCGCTGCAGCTGAGGTTGCTGCCGTGGATGTTGTACCGAAGGAAGCGGCTGTTGCATAATTTCCTGCAATAGTTGAACATGGCTCGCCAATAGCTGCTTTCCGTCGTGGTGCAGCTCCTGTCGTTCCTGCTGTTCTCGTAGTGTATTTAGATTGACCGGTAAGCTAGTCTGGAAATTGGCCACGGGAAAACGAGCTTCTCCATTTATTAATTGGTCAACTCCTATAGTTTGTTATTCGTTCGTTAAGTGCCTAGCGAACTCGTTGCGTTCTGTTGTAATTTGCTGAAGACAATTCGGTTTTGTGACTGCTAGCAAAATCGCTTCTTTTTTCTTCGTCAAGTAAACTATTTAAAACACTGTTATTGCTGGTATTATAATTGGTCGTCGATACTTCGTTTAGACTCTGAGCGTCGTACATCGACGCCATGTGGTGCAAGAACTCTAATTTGTTTTTTGTAACTTGAACACAGTGACAGGCGCGGTGGACTAATGATCGTATAATTGAATGTACGTCAACGGGCCAGCAAAAAGTTCAATACAAGAAATTCTCTTCGGTTTAAACACTCTATAAGGCTCGTTTCCACGCTAATGTAGGGTATCTCACACAGCATCATATCGGTACGAAATAATGGGAAGGATCATCTCCCCCAGTAGATCGATAGTCTAATCGAAACGCTTCGATTCGATCGAAAACACTCTACAGTTTATTATTATAACTACAGTTTTTCCCATTCGCTCTCTATCCCCAGTCGTTACCGGGATATTCTACAGGTGCTATCAGATTCACTATAATTACCATAATGTCTTGCTATTCTATATCGGATGCACGACATATTCTTGTCGAACAAATCCAAGTTGATGGGGGTGCACATTTATGCCAAAGTCAGTGCGTACCTTTATAATATCATAACGGCATTCTCTTTATACACCTTAACTTGCTTTCCTACCACAGCATGTTTTAACCATGTGGTACCATATGATCGACATATGGTATTGCTTGTGATATAGACGTGCAGTAGGCACGGCGTATGGTAACTGACAAAAACCTGATGCGCGCGAAGTGAGTCCCTGCAGTCGCTTTACTGAGTATGCTGTCCTGTGAGATTAATTGGGGAAGTCTATGTTAGGCAAAAACGCAGTAATTTGCTTATGTGTATAACCATATAATAATCATGATATTACTGCTTATTTTGTACTGTATTTCTGGGGCGAAGCGCACGGACGAGATTACTCCAGCTTCCGCGTTTAATAGTGAAAACTTAACGTAAATAGTTAAAAGTTCTTGCACTGTCTACGTTTCCTTTGCTTAAGGAACTATATCTTTTTCTGATATTCACGGGTGGGTGTTTTGTGATTCTGATGATAAAATCCCTTAACGTATGATTCAATGCCGAAGGTTTCCATTGTGAAGGCAAGCATTTTATGTCTAGTCATATATTTTATATGCAATACAGCGAATTAAAGTGGTGTAACTGGGTTCATCTGCAATGTCCACATCTAGTACATATATAATAATAAATAGACATACTATGTACTACTAGATACAAGAGGGTACTAATAGAAACGCAGTACGTAACATACGTACATAATGATTGACCTGAATTAAGTTCACAACAACAACAATCTATAGTATCATTTTCGTCAGGATAAGGCCACCTTTTCCTACCCTCTACCGCCCGACTCAATCCGACTCCATACTCCGATTTACGTGCGGTCATTCATACGCGCGATATTACAATTCGTGCGTCTGTTGACTTACTCGTCAACACTGGATAATAAGATAAGCCACAAAGTACTGTTTAAAGGTAGATGCGCTCAGATCACTGAATGGCTCAAACCATTGTGTAAATATTCTCGTTAGTAGAGTCACCGTAAGTTGATGCGGTGCGACAAAACGGAAAAAGGTACACGACAGAGTAATCTGAGTTGGATGGAATTAGAGGCTACATCCATGGGGTAATAGCGAGGCAAGAAGTGTAAGATAGTTTCGGAAACAACGAACTTTTCTTTATCTATGACCTTCCAATCAGTGCCGTTCGAGTGTAGATCATCCAGTAGCTAATGTTCGTGGATCGATTATTCACAGGGGCGATTCGCCCACAGCTACGATATCACAAAATATTTCCGAGCAGTAATTTGACAGAAACAACGTTTAAAGCTTCGACCGGTTGAGTTGACCGAGCTTAGCGGAATTGTAACCCTTCGGTTGCATCAACGATATCAACGCAACGCAGTTTCTAAGACCAAGACTACAGCAGTAGATCTCGTAATCACAATCGTCATCACCATTATAATAACGCCATTAATAAATGACCCGCTAAGCATTTCAAATTCTTTCAAGGCAATCTAGTTTTTGATTGCGTATTGATTTTCTGGGTTCAGTTGACCAATAATAGGTAACAATATCAGTGGTGCAGATTATATCTCTAAGTACTGTGCAGAACTGGGTGAGATAGAACATAACGCCACTTCCCTTCCCCGGAGCACATTGAGTTTTCTACATCTAAATCGATACTAGCTATCGTTACGCTCTGTGGTCTTTTTAAAATCAGTTTCCATTCGTTCTGTTAGGCCCACATTGTTTCCTCCTGAGGATCCTCCCACCAAATCGTACCAAAGCTTTCACCTGGCTTGGCCTTTGACATAGAGTCGACTGCATCCGAGCCGTATGGGCGTTAACGGTCCGATACGCGCCTATAGCTCTCAGCATGAGAGTGTGTTGGGAGTTCTAGCATGTTTATCTAGTTATCGCAATAGTTATATTTGGCATGGCCCACATGGAGATTCAATAGACTTAGCTACTATTAAAAACTTTTGCGTTTGTCTGTCAAAAGAAAAACAATAGAGGACAATCACTTCTAATCATCACGTTCCATCTACTACTAAAAGAAAACTCCGATCTGGGTTTTGAATACGCTTGTGTGTTTAAACTTTAAATTGGGCTTATCTTTGCCTAGGTATAGCTGACAGCATTATCGCCTGCCATCATGCCCATTTTCTCATTTAGACTCGTCGACAGCGTAACTCATTCACATCGACGTTCGTTTCTCGCATTCTCCAACATCGATCACAATAGCATCACGCCGTTGTTGCTAGGTCGAAACGTGCAGTTAGATCTCTCTTCCCCAACATTAAAACAATCGATTAAACTGACTGCACGCGGACAATTGACAGCAAAACTAACATGGGATTATATTATAACTGAAGGCTCATTCACGCGATCGCTGAAATGTTTTGTTCTACTGCAAGATTCTATAGCGTTGTCTCTCTAGCTGTTATGGGACGCCTGCATTAGATGCGACACAAAGACTCTTGCTTGCCTGCCTGCTGGCTGATTGTGCAAACGTGCTTGCTGAACCGACGCAGTCAAGGTGTCGTCTTTGTCTCCTGCTGTCGTCGCCATCGGTGATTAAGCTTTGTTCGGCAAAAGTCGCACAAAACGAGCGTCGAAATTTCTCGTTTCCACAAAGAAGACACGAAGTCTACATAAAAAGTAGAGTCAATCTTGCGTGCATCTGTAAATTCTAAGTACACCACTTTGACCACTATAGAATGGAAGACAGCTTCGAACAATCCTTCAATTTGCAACTAGAGACGTGTACGCCCCCACAAAAGGATGAAGTCAACACCAGGTCCCGCCATACCTCTCTATGTGAAGAGGATTCTATTTCGCATGTTTCTGCGTCGCAGAATTTTTACTCCGCTAACGATCATCTTCACAGAGGGCTACCTGGTGACGCCATCTGGAAGGTGTCAACTTGCGACGATTTTTTCCAAAGCGTGAGGCTGGCAGCCAACAGGTCGGTTCCGCGGCCTCACTGGATACCCTATCCTGTTAACATCGCTGCCGCGAGCGAATTTAGGTGGTCAAACGGAAAACTTGAACTCGTGGCCAAGTTTATTCGAGACCGAGGTGCTCAGCACGACGTTCTCGAAACCGAACTACGGCAGTTCCGCACATTCATTACTGGGAGACCGCCTAATCGACTTCAGGCTGTCCAATGTGGCCTTGTTCCAGTGGTCATGACTTGCATCAAAACGGCGCCATCTCATTTGCTTACGCTGGTCGTACAGACTCTGCGCGAGTTGACGATCAACCTCAGTGACTATCCCGCCGGGATCGACGACGCTGCCCTTTGGCGTTTATGCACACTACTTACTCAGCAGAATCCGGTTTATGTCGAAAACGCATTAGCCGTTTTAGATGAATTGACGCAATTCGATCAGGGTCAGTGTGCGGCGTATCGTAGTAACGTCACAGTAACTCTCGGGGAAATCATCTCGAAACCTCAACCGGCGGAGGTTGTAATTCCAGCACTGAAAGTGCTCACGAATATCGCCAACAACCCAGTGTTCGCCGGAATTATACTAAGTGCTGATGTGCTCAGCTCGTTCAGAAGAACCATTCTACACCAGTTTCTTAGCTACTTTCAGCAACAGAAAATGTCAACGATGGACAGCCGACCGTTGAACTTGATGTGGAAGATTGCGTTAAGCGACAACGTCGTTGACCGCACGCTGCTTCTGTTGCCACAGCTTGTTCGGGAATGTCCAGTATTTTGTTTAACGGTTTTGTCAAAATGGAGCCAGGTAATGACGCAGTGGTCAAAGCTAATCGAGGTATGCGTACTAGATAAGCAGGTCTTCGAAAAAGTTCGGCTGGATTTCATCGAAACTTCATATGTGAGTACCAATCGACGTCTTTGTTTTAAATTTACTGTTGTAATTGATTAGGCCATGTAATAGAATGATGCACTCGGTATAGTTCATCAAGAATCAATCATTAGAATTATTAAGAATACTACTTACTAAGCTAACGATCTGAGCCAAAATGTCTGTTACCGTTCGTATCAATCTCCAGCTTATGCGGGTTCTTTGAAAAAGCACAAAAATGTATAACAGATGGTAACGTAAAGCAACAAAATAACAGCACATAATAGCCAGTCCCCATAATAGTGCATTGGTAACATGCTGCCTGCTAAACTTTGAAACACGTGTCGTCGTCTAGATTCAAAACAAAGCGTAGATGCACTTCGTTTTATATTGAGGTGCTTAACAACTTTTAGTAAACAACTGATAAGATTCGCTCTTTGAATAATCGTGGATAGATACGTTAAATAGTTCATATACTTACTATTTACTCAAAGCTACTTCATAAGCATATCCTGAATAGGTTCACAACGAAGTAGGCGAACAGTTCGCATTTCGACAACAAATTGCATTTGATAGTCTCGATAAGCTTTCGATAGATAGCTACCTATGCCACAGAGTTCAATGATGCCACTTTTGTTCAAATACATGTTGAAATCGTTTGTTTGCGAAAACCTAGAGAAATGTCTTCGTCGTCTACTGCGGATTTCATGTTGCATCTTCCTTTTGTTATTTCAGATAATTCTTCGTTACGGCGAAAATGCATGTGTGATCTCGCTAGTTAAGCTGCTCCATAAAATTAGCATTCATATTTCTCCAGAATATAAACATTTGATAATTGAGGCAAGCATTATTGACGCAATTATTCAGCGATTTCCCGTTAAACAGCTTTGGGCGCGTTTCGTTGAAGAAGTTCAAAGTGTGAGATCTCCTTTTGGTATTTTAACCAATGGCAGGAGCAATATTGCAACGGACGTTTTGACTCTGATCACTGATTTGCTAGAAGCTTTACCGAGATACCGAGACAAGGCAATGCACAAAAACAATATCGTTGAAACTCTACTTAAAAGCGACATTCTCTCCTTAGCCGCCTATAAAACCCACGTGCAATCCACCGACGCCATGTTGCTAAGACTAACAGCGGTCATTGACAAGCTTACTCCTGGATGGTGCTTCCGTGAACGGCAGATTATACAAGCAGTAAAACCTGCGAGGGCCGACTTAGCCGTGCAGCCGAAAAACTGGTCGAGTTCGTCGGTCTGTGCAACTTGCCAAAATCGTCAAGGCCTCAGTCATATGATTCCGTAGGATATATTATATCTATGCTAATTTAGAGACAAAAAACCAGAGGTAGTTTACCTTCGCCAATCGAAGCCGCACGCATGCCGACGAAGTTCAGGACGAAAGATACGGTCCTCTGTACATTATTCTTGTAAGTTTCCAGAGGCGTTCTCTTTCAGTATTGTATAAACTTGTTTAGAATTAGGAATCCGACTGATTGTTTTAGCCAAACATTGTTAAACAACATTACGATCTGATTATTTATATAAGGAAGGCGCGTCTAGGGTACTATGGCTCGATGTTTTTGCGCTATTGCGAATCTCATTACGTGTCATTTTCTTGCCACCTGCTATAATCTTTTATTAAAACCTTATGACGGAGAAAATTATGTCTAGTTATGTCGTCATGTAAAGCCAAAAACTTGTTCAATCCGACTACAGTACAGACGGGTGCTGCGGGGCTGCAGATGCCTTCAAAGTTTCAATATTTATTGCTTAACCTTAAAATCAGGCCGCGCCTTCGATTGATCGAAGTTAGCAGTAACCCAACGCCTTGCCCAGATATGCCGTTCGTATCCGACACAAATGATCTGACCAACTTCTTGGTCCATAGCTGCGTCCAAACAGCGTATGTTTTAGTCATGTATCGTTCTTACTTCTTCTATATTGGATCCAACCGGCAGATCATCTAACAACCGCCTGCAATATCACCAGAGTATCGTCATTAAACCAAATTCGTCACAGTCCGCTTGGTAATTTACCAAGCGAAAATGCATACCTTGGTTCAAGTTGTGCAGACCAAATTCAAATAACCGATGTGTATAGGAAAAACAGACGTAATCTTAACTTAATCCGAAAACCTGTTTGCTCTATTACTGTTGTCGCTTATCAGGTTTGTTTTTCCGTCCTTTTGACACGCATACTCAGTGGTTATTGAATTGATGACATTCTGAAATAAAGCCCTGTAATCCATATATGGCTAGTATTTATGTAAAGAATATATTAGTCTATCGATTTAGAATTTGCATTATTTTGTATCGAGCAACCATGGCTTGACTAGTACCTTGTACAAAATTATAATAATTAAATTATAAGGGAGAATTTCACGTTTTATGTACTTGCGATGTTGTTGTACACGCTAATTTTACCGTCAGTACCAAGCACATGATACCTTATACAAAGGAATAATTCGATTACATCACAATTAGGTGGACATCACGTTTGTCATCTGAAAAATAGAACAAAAATATCATAGGTGAATGACCTGCACAATAGGAAATGCTATACTTGAAATAAATTGTTAGTGAACGTACGTTGTTAACTTGTTTATATAAAAAACGTGTTCTCATTTCAACTGTTTAAGCGTTTAACTATAGTACTTGCATGATTGCTGTAACTATTTAAAATAGATGCATGTGCCTTTACACGTCATGGATATACTTTAGCGATCAATTCAAAAACTAAATCGTCTTCAATCTTTAATTACGGGTAAGTCTTAAAGTCATGTTGCATTTACGAGCAAATGGATTCGTATGTAAAAACTCGGACATAAAATATAATAATTCAAATTCGACTACGACCAATTTGGCTATGGTTGATTCTGATCGATCATAAAACAAGCGGTGCACCTGATTACAAGCGCGTAAACCGGAACGAAATCCAAGCGTACTTAATTTCAAAGTCAACACCTTCAAGAGTTAAAGCTAGCTAGATGAGATTTAATGAAGAGAATCGAAATACCTGCGGCTGTCGATATGCTTGTCAATTATTTTGAGCAAACAAGAATATGTAAACAGACTATGAACAAAAATAAGCATTTCTTATTTATGGCATTTACTCCATTATTTTTGATCAATGTGTATTTTCCGGAAAAACTTCAGAAAGATGCTGTGTTATGTTTTAGGTGGGACGATTGAACTGGGCAAGCAAATATTCTTTTTTGGTTCTCGTTTTAAATGTTCCAACATTCGATAACAACTTAGCACTTTTACGAATTTGACAGTTATATTTAAACTTAACGAATATTTAGATTTATATTTACTTAGTGCTCGGTACTGACATAAGACAGTATCGATAGAGACTCTACAGCAGTCACCGTCATATGACTGCGTTCTGCAAATTGTGATATTGCGCGCTGATAGTTAAACAAAACATATGCGATGTTTTTAAACTAACCTACTTCTAAGGAAACTGTTATTTGAAGCCAAAGTATATTTTTCTCGGTATATGGACTCAAAAACCACTGTACCTCTTTTTTTTTTACCTGTTACTAAAAAAAGCTATCGATGCTGCTTGACGTTCTACAATAAAATCCAAATTTTATTTAAAACAGATATTTGAGTACTGTCAGTTAAAAAGGTTGCTAAATGCACGAAACATGAATAAAGAGGCACTTGCGTTCGTCTGTTTTCGGACTGCTCAAGTCAAGGACCTTGTTTAGATATTGTCAAGTTAAGGTAGGCCAGCCTAAAGTCTCCGCTAGTTTTTCTTAATAGAAGAATGAGGCTAAATTATCTAGCTTGATACATGCATGGTATTGATTATATATTCACCATCGTTGCATATAACACAAAAAGCGAATACGCCTAGGCAGCAAGTATATTGTTCCATCAACAAATATAGCTTTGTTCATACTATACGAATTTAAAATACGGTACGGTTACATCATCTGTTGAAGAAATGAGCCTACAAAGTTCGATTAATTGCCGCTTCGTTACTCCCAAGGAGCTATATGTCAGCAGCTGATAGGTATGTTTATGTCTTCCAATATAATTCCATCAACATTAAATAAGACGCCTTTGTCTGTATATCCATTACATAGCAAACGACAGTCGGTTCAAAGGAGCATCAGTTGTACTCTATTGTTACCTGGCCAGTTAAAATTGCAGAGGCCTCAATTCTAACTTGATGCTCAATTCAATAAAACTTCGATGGGGATGCACAGACTCTAGTCGCGATGCTTCTGACTAGAGTGTAGGCGAATTGCCGTTATCCGTTCCTTTTGTCCGTTGATTGAAGTTCATACAAGTACAGTGGTGGTCATTGTTTTGTACGTATTTGTTGTTAAAGTTCGTTGTCATCGTATACCACCATCGCATGTGCAATGTCCTGAACGAAAGCGTGGCGAAAAATCGGCACGTTGATTGCATCAATGCTTCCGCACGTACTGTGGCGGGGTTTTAACCGGCGCGTGCATAACTTTGCGCACACTTATTCTCATTAGGACGCACGACACGGACAGACGGTCTGACACGAGGACTCGTATGTAACCACTGCATCAATCCATGATTGGGCATTTAAATGGATGCGTCTTTGTGATTTCGTGTTCTTGTAGTCCCATTGCAAACCGTTTTTAAGCTGCTTTCGTACAGTAACGTTACACAAGAGGACCAGTTCTAACAGACTGATTGACCATGTTCCCGTCGTGTACAACTCAGCCTAACGTTGACAAATGGTCGACGTGCTACGAGCCTCAGTCCCCGTCCCCTCAGATCGAGCATCAGACACGACAGAAGTTATATAGTTTGCTGAGCCCACATGCGTTGAGATCAGTACCTTACAGAATGCCTCTAAGCTCTGCTTCGTCCAACCTATCCACTGCGACCGCAACTAATTCTTCACACGAAAAATCAGCATCACCCCAAGATAGCCACAACCAATTCTATCCAAGCAAACCTCTCGAATATATGAAACCTGAATGGAGTCAAGGCTTCTTTTCGTACCCATCCACCCGACTTTATCAACAAAATCCCAATGGGTATTCTTACGAAGTAGCTAGGACGGACAATGACATTCGCTGGGTGGTAACTCTTATTCGAGACAACCGCTGTGATCAAGAAGATAACCTGGAATGCCAAATCGAATCGGTTCGCAAGTACGTATTAGGTAAAAAGCGTCATCGTAATCAAGCCATTTCACTAGGGATGGTAGAAGCGTTAGCAAGTTGCCTCAGGACAGCGCCTTCAAAGCTGCACCGAGTCATCTTGCAAGCCTTACACGAAGTGACCACCGACTTGGAGTATTATCCTGCAAATATCAATGATACGTTTTTCATTACCCTCGCCTCGCAACTCATAGAACACCCCGAGTGTATCAGAGGAACGCTAGGCATTTTGTGCGAATTCACAAAATTTGACCAGGGCAAGAACTCAGCGCACAATGCCAAAGTGGCTAAAACGCTCGGCGAGGTGCTTTCGAGTGCTCGACATAACGATGTCCTAGTGCCAACGCTACAGGTCTTATACAACATCGCTGAGGTTCCAACTTATGCCGGAACCCTTGTGGATGCACGCATCTTCGAGTCGTTTCAGACAGTAATCGAAGAGCGTCTTGTGGAATATTTCCAAAAACAAATGGTCACAGATCTTGACGACCAGGCGGCACCACTCATGTGGAATATAGTAATGACTAACAACAAGCCAGTTCGAGAGAAGCTTGTTCACCAAGTGACATCGGAATGCTTTAACTACTGCAGTCGTGTTTTAGACGGTTGGAGTCCTGTTATGACACAATGGGCAAAAGTGATGAGGTTATGTGTGAACAATAGCGAGGTTCTCGAACAAGTTAAGAAGAACTTCGTCCTAAATTCACTGGTAAGGCATGTTAGTTTTTTTTTCAAATTTTAACGCTTTCCAAACTAGCCAGTTCGTCAACAACGAAAACGGAAGCCTTGATGAATGCCCCACAAACGGTAATGTTTCGAAATTAATAAACTTTCTTATCAAGGCTTATTGTGTTAGGAAGTTATATTTATCGAATGAAAAGCCGGCTACTTTTTTTGCTGATAAAATGTTCAAAATAGATCTCTACAATAGTACTCGAGCGTAAACCCTCTGCCGTTTTAGTTATAACAATACACACTGACTATTGTCTTATTTTTGCAGCAGCTTCTTGCTTAGTCGCTAATGATAAACCCCGTACGTTGTTCTTCAGGTCGTTCTTCGTTATGGCGAGTCAGACTGTGTCGTCCCACTTATCGACACTCTGTACAATGTAAGTTCTTATCTCAGCGAGAAAGATAAAGTTTTTATGATTAATGAGAAAATTGTTGACACGCTGCTAGGACGGTACTCTGTAGAGACAATGTGGAAGACTCTTACGAAGGACATCGAGGCTTCGCTGTACGGTGGGGCCAGTACAATGCCGAATGCAACAATTCGCAATATCCTGCTGTTGATAGCCAATCTGTTGAAGGCTTTGCCTAGGGACCGCGTTCCAACTACCCACTCTAACAATGTAGTCGCCACACTCCAGAGTCACCGTATTGGCGAACTTTGCACGTTGGCAGGCGGGTCGAATCCAATAAATGAAATGCTAATAGAGCTGTTTACAATAATCGATTACCTTGCGCCCGGGTGGTGCGCCTACTCGAGTGAGCGGGCTGTTAGAACACAAAAAAGTCTTCGTCGATCTTCTTCGTGAAACTAATGGACGGCAAAACGCGATCTACTGTCAGTGCCAAGTCGTTGCATAAGAAACAATTACAATTAAACCGAAACGATCGTTTAAGTAATGTCAATTTTTGGTGGATTCCCGTCTGGTGCTTAAAAATAAATTCGGAACACAATACTATTATTGCGAAAGGTCACAAGCCCGTATGCTGTTCCACCGAAATCACAACTAGTTCACGTATATTGGCCCACGTCAGATGCATTGCGACGTCAAATAATGCGTCGTATCAGCAAGGTTGTACTCGCCATCAACCCTGTGTATCTTCGAGGTGTCTATTTGGACCGTCCTTTTGATTGGAGATCACAGGATGGTCCGGTAGTTTAACAGTTTTTGGTTTTTAATGGTTTGGCCACCTAGCCTTGCTTAACCGTATGTATACTCTACGTTACTCTATGATGCAAAGAAAAGAAAAAAGAGAAATCCAACGAGTATAAATTATATATAATATTCTAACTAAATATATATATATATATATATATATATAGGAAGACTTGCACTTTATCGTTCACATTACTAAACTAAAAATAACATTTCTTTTATTCTTCATAAATTTATTTCAGCGTCCATTACTGGAAAAAGCTGTTTTTTTTTCTTGTTTGGCGTTTAGAAGGATTATTTTGAATATGCCTGAAAAATGATAATAGAAATAGTTTTTATCATGGAATCGAATTCCACTTACAGCATCAATATATCTTCAGTAAAGCATCCCTTCTACGAATCGAAATGACGTTGTATTTGTTCCGTTTGAATTAGGCAGCTAACCCTATGGCCGATCTACTGTCCATGGACATGTGATTTTACCGAAATACCCTTAATTTACGATATGAACCGTGTGAACGCCGATACGTTCATGCTTGCCGCACATGGCATAGCTTGTCGCTCACGATGTGTAGTTTTAAGTGAACCTCAGTGCCGCACCCAGTGACATCCACACACACACACACACATATATACATATATATATATTTATTTATTTATACACATATATATACAGAAAAAAAAAAAGTGTATGATATGACGAAAACAACGTAAAGCAAACCCACATATCTGTTATGCTTAAAATGTGTTATTAACTCGTGTATTCCACAAGATATGTGCAAATAAATACGAAAACGAGCATAGTAAATAAATCTAAAAAAGCAAAGCCCTTATAATCACACCTGTGTTCATTTTTCCGTCGATCGTTGACTACTGTACTTACGATAGAAGGTTTGGCTTAAGTCAACTAAAACAAAGCGAAAATGTAACGTCTTATTTTTTTTTGCTGAAAGTTTAGAACAGATTTTGCCATTAAACTTTTTATTTTTTATCCTTTCGTTTCCTTTGTACCATTTTTAAATACCGAATCATTGATTGTAATTTCCTAACACCTCACACAACTAAAAAAATAGACTATTTTTAGCACAAAAAGAATATATATATATATATATCTGTTGAATATAAAAAATGGTTAGCATCACATGCTTAGGTACATGCTTATGGCACGACAAGTTCATAGGCTATATAAAAAATGTGGATATTGTTGAAAATGGAAGACATATATGCAGTGGGCACTGACAAAATTAACAGCTCAGTTAGTTATCTCCCTTCGTTATAATTCACCTTGAGTCGATATGAGAAACGCCGTCAGTCTATTTTCGTGATTTGGTTTGAAAAAATGTATTTTATATACTTGCTAAGTCTAAATTCTACCTAAAACATAGCCACTACTCTGTAGTTGATAAATGTGACCAGGCTAAGAAAAGCTTCCTAGGGTAATTCTAAAGTAGGAATACAAGCAATAAAGAAAGCGATACATATAGTAGTCTATTATTCTTCTACATCCCTTCAGATTGCTCGTATATTGTCTCTGGACTGATATGTTCTTAGATAACTATAAATAAGATAGAAAAAAGAATGGCAGTATCAATGTCTGTTGTAGAAGAAACAGCTGAAAGTCAGCTCTGAAGAAAGTTCAACCCAACAAAAATAATTATGATCTGCGCGGCAAATCGGCAGCTTCCAGTTAGCTGGGATTAATATCAGAGATAATTGCTAAATCAATACAAAATTCAATCTACCTAACACAGGCACTTGAAGGAACCTGCGTCCCTTCAGCAAGCAAAACAAACGAGTTGTTCCTTTAGCAAACAAACAAAAAAAGCTCCTTGTCCTGATAGAAAAAAAAAAGCAACGAAGAAAATTCTAGTTGCTCATTTCAACTAGTTCTTCCATTGACTTGTGCGCGTGTTATCGAAAACGCCCGCCATCAATAAACATGGTACATGTTTATTGATGGCGGCGTTTTTAAGCAGACGCTCCGTATGAGATCGAAAACAAACAAAACTGCTTTGTCATAGAATTGTTGTATTTGCAGCTTGTATGCCGGTAGTGTCTCTGGCAATATTGACCGTGGAATATTTTGTTGATCTTCGTAAAGAAGCATCGTTTAAGGATTTGATTCCGTGCAATCAGTTAACGTATTGCAAGTCGCTCGATTATTTCTTTTAGCTATCATAGCAGTCTCAGTAACGACGACGGGGTGGCGGTAATCACAGTCAGCTCTGATATCGATACCAAGTAACGATGGAGTGTTTAATTGGCGTTCAATGCGATGACTTCGTGCTGCTTGCTTCGGATGGCAGTGTTTCTTTCAGTATAATGATGATTAAGCAGGATGAGTCGAAAATCACCAAGCTGTCAGATTCTCTCGCGATGGCAGTCTCCGGCGAAGACGGCGACACTACACAATTTGCTGAGTTTATCGCCAAGAACATCCAGTTATACAAGATGCGTAATGGGTACGAATTAAGTCCGGCAGCAGCGGCCACTTATACACGAAGAAATCTCGCTGATTGTTTGCGTAGCCGATCACCGTATCAGGTGCGAATGCAGAGTAGGTTACACTAAAATAACAGCGGGAATGCAAAGTTGAGATTTGTGACAAACATGTACATCGAGAGTTAAAGATATTATTACATATTCAACTCTCAACAACTCAAGTTAAATGCCCACAAAGGAAGTGAAAACTCTCCACGGTCATGAAACTGGCGATAGCGCGTTTGGCGATGAACAAATTTTTGATTTCACTTACTTTATATTTGTACCGTGTTACAGATGATTTTATATTAAGTTGCAGCATTTTTTCAATATGAGTCATAACATTCAGTGTATTGTAGCTTAATAACACGCAGAATTGCTAACATATTGGTTGACTAGTGGGTTGTGTGTATTTTTATAGAAAAATTTAGTTACTAAATATTGTTTTATACTTAACATACGATGATGTATAAAAGTGTAATTAAAATGGACATAGATGGACGCAACATTTGTATTTTGCTCTCTACTGCTTTGATCACGGGGCGGTTGATAACGTTCTCTATGTGGGTTGGACAAGTCAAACTAGCATATTTTAATTTTTGTTTTTTAAGTATTGTTTTGAAAATCGAATGTATAAAAGTTTTGAGTCTTTTGCGATTATAAATATAATGAAAACAGCATAATTGTTTCGTGAAAGCTAATTTTTCATTCCTAGTATCATTCATCATTTGTTCTACTTGCAAAATTTTTCTTAACTCCTGGAGAAAAACAGTCTTTGCGAGCAGTTTTTCCCAAATTACTTCTGTTCACACACGTGTTACGCAATTTGCAGGTAAACTTATTGCTGGCTGGATACGATCATGTGACGAAGAAGCCTGAACTTTATTACATGGACCATTTAGCTGTTATGGTAAAGGTGCCATTTGCGGCACACGGTCACGGATCGTTTTTCTCGTCGTCCATTCTCGACACGGAATATAGGTAAAGGAATTCGGCAAAAAAAAGAATTATTATTATAATTATCTAGCAACACTACCTGCAGAACGATCATCCCCAGTAATGAGCTGCTTTATTTTCACTGGATTATTTGTAACAATTAGCTAACAAGCTTTACTAGTTGCAGTGGAAAGTTATGCCTCTCCATTAGTTAATGGATGTGGAATTTTTCGCATAACGGCTTCTCGCTGGACACATTAACACTACCTAATGTAGAATGTAAAATATGAAGCTTAAAGCGAAAAGTTAAGAACTGACTGAGGACGATGGGGAAGTGGAAAGTCTTACCTATAGATCTAACCTGTACATTGAACTAAAGTAACGACAGTAATTTTGTTGTAAAACTATCGTATCTATTTATACCGATATCTACATCGGTTTCTTTTCCGGATCGTTTTTGTTGTCTTTTCCCTTCAGGCCAAACATGACTCTCTCAGAGGCTCAGATTATGTTGAAGAAATGCGTAGCCGAAATTCAGAGGCGTCTACTAGTGAATCTACCGTGTTTCAAGGTCGTAGCCATAACGAAGGATGGTACTCAAGACTTACCCGATATCGCTGTTACACCATTGAAGTAATAATACCCAAAAATATAAAAGCGACGGGTGGATAAAGAATTCATGTGTTAACAGAGCTAAACTTTACTACTATCCATTACATAAAAATAAAAAAATACAAACGTGGATAATAAACAGATATTTATTTATGGTGGAAGATTTTAGCATACGAATTGTTATCATATATCGTAGTTCGTACTTCTATTTGCGTGAAAATGGCTATATAAAAGACTCGAGGTGAATCAGTACGTAATAAGCGAGGATCAGTGATATCCTATTTTTTTTAGCCCGTGAAAACTTTAAAGGTCTCATCCTGTGTATTAAATTAATTTGCTTTAGGAGCTTTTCGTGTACGAGTATAACTAAAATATTCTAAAAAATATTATAAGCACCAACTACTATTCCCTCTTCAATTAGCATTGGCAAAATCTAATATACAAATTAAGTATCAAGCTCATTCACGTTCTGACGTGAAACGGCGCGTATGCGGTGTTACTGTATTCAGTAAGTGAAAAGAGAATCATTTGTGGACTAAAGAGTAAAACCAACTAAGGTATCTATAGAGAATATATGGATGTAACTCCAATTCAGTTTGGTGCATTTTTAGGGAAGTTATATTTATTACTGAGGCATTCTGTTATGGGCTTTCTTGGTGCCGGACAGAAACCGTGGCTCATGTTTGCACACAGTATAATTAACAGTAAAGTAATACATTGCCTGTCTAGGATAAAGGTTCTGAGGACACTTATTTATAGCACATATGATAATTAAGAAAACGAAAACTTCAACGAACCCCCTGACCACTCGTTATGATATTCTATGATTTTTTTTTAACAGAAGCTCTGTTTTTTGCCCCTAAGTGTAGCATGTACTTTCACGTCATTTGAGCAATAAATTACATCCTTGTGCGTGTGGGAAAATAGGCATAACGCCTTCCCAATATCAAAAATAAATTTAAAATGATATTATTGTATGCCTTAAAATCTATATCATTCAATAGAAGACGCCTAATCTCTTTAATTTCCAATGTGATGAGTTGACTGAAAATCGAATATGATATTATTATTTTTATTAGTTTAGTTGTTCCTTTAGGCATTGTTTATTTCAAAATTTTCAGACGTAGGTAAACATATGGAAGCGTAATAACCCTCTAGGCGAAATTCTAAATAAGAAATCAATACACGTGTGAACTTTTGAGGAGGAACTGTCAAAAAACTTACCTCGTAAAAAATATAAGTGATATTTACATTTAAAAATGCAGGGTTTAAGAAAGCAGTTCTTCAGTGGAACGCACAACACATCAAGTGGATATTACGTTACTTGCGTTTTAATAGTATCGTCCAGACGGTTTCTAGGGCAATTTTCTATCTCACACTATGTAGACATATAATCTACTTAGAAAACGTGTCGATATTACCAAAAACCTAGCGATTACGCTTCACATATGTACGATTTTTAAAGGACTTCAAGTCGTTGTAGTGTTCGCGAAAGTAGCAAGGGCCAAAGGAGGATGTTAATTTAGAGGCACAACAAGCTCCTTTACACTATCGTAAGTTGGTGCTAGTAAATTTAAGAATATGCAATCGTACGAGCTTTAGATGTAGGGTATTTTAGGAGGATGTAGGGTATTTTTAGGAGGAGTACTCTACTTGCCTATATTTTAGTCTGGCTTCCAAAAAGTAGAATTTTATATTTAACGAATATTTAATAATTATAATGGAAGGGGCTGTTATTAAAGGCCTTAAAGAAAAACAAAAGAAAATTTGGTTTGTCTCTATTAGCTGATTTTATTGATTGTCCTCTTTGCTCGATTCAGTGGGATTTTTTTGGTGTGTTCCTCAAAGCACATTGTTTACAATTCCCTTTATACTTTGGAAACAAAACATTTTTGCCAGTTACTCATAGTTGCCGGGTGACTACCTAATGATTCCTCAGATCACACTCTTGGCTACACGCTTTTACGTAGCGTCCAGTTTTTCCTAAAAATGGGAAAATCTTTATTCTACCCTATCAGACTCACCTTATTGCGTGAAGCCTAAAATATGTTCTGAGAGAAAGGTTATGTATAAGCCACATTATTTGCAATTTCTCCTTCGATCTTGGCGTCTTGGCTATCTTTTACAGTTCACTTCCGTTGTTCATGACTAGTCATTCTGGAAAAAGGTAAAAGAAACAAATTCATCGCCGCTTTTGTTTCAGGTGACATACTTTGCTTTTTTCATGGAAATATTTTGTTCGTTTACATCTCATTGTGTCGTAATGAGAATCTGGTGAAGGCGCAATACACTTTTGCTTCATAACGGTGTTATATTATATCGTATATCAAACATCACATCATATACACAGTGTATCTATAAAGAAAAGTTACCTTTAGACTTCGAAATATTGACCAAATCCGAATTTAACAGCGATTTTCATTGCAGCATATACTTCCGTCAACTTGAAGGCGTTTTTCTGTTAGTATTTAACTAGTAAAGTCGCACAGTTATTAAATAGGCGCCCTACAATATGTTGTGTTATGATTGATTAAAGAATTTGTTTTTCGGGCCTAGACAGCAGACTCGGTCCAAGTCTGACTATAGACGGTTTTTAAAATCGGCGAAAAGCTCAGCAGAAATGTTAATTGAGGAGAGGTATTAATACGACCAAGTAGGCAACCTATAAAATTCTTATTAACCATTTCATATTCTTAAGGATGATACGTCATGCGTGATGAATACGTCAAATTGTCAACTGTTTAACTTATTTGATCTAGAATTTCTAATAACCAGAGGTTACTACCTTATTTTATCTGTTAATTATTCGATTGTCTTTTATACGCATTACTAAATATTTCCGAGCTTTATGTTCAGTACTATCGTTAGACATTGTTTCAAATGGTGAGCTCTTTCCAGCACGGAACGAAATACATCTACACTATTTCGAACCTAGTCCACCATGTATTCTTAAGATCATTAGACATGTTAGCACTATACCACTGTGCGGGCGTAAAGACATCATTACTACTTCCACAATTGTTACTGCTAAATGACAACAGAGTAAATTTCATTGTAAGTTAATGGTTGATTACTTTATTTGCGTGTTCATCCGTTTGTAATGCTTTGTTTCTTGATGCTTATTTAATGCGCAAAGATGACCAACACAAAAGGTTATGTTCACAAATTTACATACGACCGCTCCACATCCTTTCTTTCGTTTCGTTCGCTTGTTCTGTTTCGCTTACCTTTTTCTTTTCTTTCGTTTTCGGTTCATTCATGTTTCATAATCGTTACTAGAACCTGCTACGCGCATATGACAAGGTTACCCCTTTTTGTTCAGTCTAATAATAACTATTATTAGCTTTGCCTCATTATTGCCAATACTATGTACGCTAACACTAATTAACAGTGGTCTGTGATCTTGTCTGTGATTACCGAACTATGGAAGTGATATAATTTTAATGTAGCAAATCTTACACGTTGTTTTGTTATCTAGCTTTGTTTTGTTCCTCTTGTTATACTATTTACTATTATTGTTATAATTACAGTGATGAAATTATAGGTTTCCTCTATTTCTAGAGGTGATGACAGCGAAATTAGGTGCATTAATATTTGCAATTGTTATTAATTATTCATTAAATTCTTGCTTGCGCGTTCATACATTACGACAGCGTAGAGGTCCGTCTTCACCCCCCTTAGGATGGTTTTTCATTTTCATGCTCCTCTTCTACTAATAGCGACTACCTGCGTAGGCAAAAAACTACGCGTTTTTTACTTTCGGCTAATGTCCCAATCTCAGGTTTGACGGGATGTGTTCCGAGTCGTTTCTTGTTTTTTTTATTGTTTATATTTGTATAATATGCATGTACGTATGTTTATTGAACGTTGAATTAAATTACCTCTCCCATGTTTCTGTTCGTGCCCAGAGTTCCCCACTTGAATCGCAATTAATCGCATCATCACTAGCATTGTAATAATAATAGTAATATTAATAATTCTATTCGTACATCTTTTCTTTCGTCCTTATTAGCATGCATCATCAATATGTTCGCCGCTGGCTATTCGAGTATAAGTAATCAATGTAATTAGAATTAGAAGATCAGAGCTCTGGTATCGTGCATAGGACACCTGCTCGGTTATTGGGCTGTTCAGGAATACCGCTATGCGGTCCTCATTGAATGTATCATTGAACTTCATGGATTGTTGACTCATCTGCTTCCTCTCCCACGCCGCGATGTGCATTTTCTTTTATTTTTCTTTGTTTTCGTTTTTTCTTCAGTTTATGTGGCCCCTGTCATCGTGCAAGATACGTTCATTCGATGAATGAAGGAAACACTTTGTGTGTATTCTGCTCGCCTTATTTGAACCGCATTAACCTAATTATTATAATTATGTTGAGAACACGTTTGCAGCCCATCTTTAGCACAAAAGAACTTGATCCCGAACTCGAAAAGTTTACTTTCGGCCTCGGCCACGGCCACGTCTAGCTGGTGTCTTCTTCACGGGACTAGCCTATAAATAAAGGAAGGGTTAAGCGAATGTAAATCATATTTGCACTTGTAAGCTTATGTTACTACGGAATAAGCCACAGTAGTATAATCTTTAATAAAGTATAAACCATGTGTGGCAATCATGACATTGGCTAAAAGGCCATCGATAACACGTACCCGTTTCGAGTTTATTTATGACGGCGCATGAGTATATTAAAACATACTAAACCAGTGGACGAACCAGACACTTCTTTTAATAAAAGAAAAAAGGCTTTTTCAGATTAGGATCATATTTATAAATACCCTACGAATTTTATGTACCTTAGCAGGTTCAGGGGCAGGTTCCTCCGGCTCGGCGACAGGTTCCGCCTCTTCTACCGGAGCTACTTCTGGTTCAGGCTCAGCCTCCGGTGCGGCTTCAGCCTCAGCTTCGGCTTCGGCTTCGGCTTCATCTACGGGTGCGTCCTCGCCTTCTCCAGCGTCGCCTTCAGCATCTCCATCTCCTTCCCCGCCTTCGCCTCCCTCATCATCTTCATCCTGAACATCATCCTCGTTATCGTCCTCATCGTCTTCATCACCTTCGCCATTTTCGGCCGCTTCATCATCTTCAGCGGTGGCTTTATCCTCCGAATCGCCGCCCTCGGTCGTCGCACCACCCGCAGCCTTGGCAGCCTCTTCCTCGGCTTTCTTCGCGGCACGGTCGGCCTCGGCCTTTTTCTTTGTAATACGCTTAAGATGGCCTTTGGTTTTGCAATGCGTGTCGACAAACTCCTTTTTGAAGACGCATTCGCAGAGGGTACACATCACTGCCTCGACGTCTTCACAAAGCTCAGTTCCTAAGAGGGAAAACGGATCAATAGATAATCGCAACGATACAGTAACGGAACGAGCAATCAGTGAAATCGTTGACATTATTGCCAAATACTGCCAAAAAAAAATTGGAATGTCAATTTCATTGCAGCTTCAAAATAAACACTATATATTTTTTGTTACGCGTGTTCTTAGGTAAATTGTACATAATGGTAATGGTTATCGAGCATGATATTAAAATCAAAATCATATCTTACAAACATAGTAAACATTAATATAGTATGTAAAAATAGTAGTAAACGATGTCTTATTTAATGAAAATAGGAAATACCTACAGTAATAAAAACAGTAGAATTGAGGCTTCTTCTCAGTTGTAGCTAATTACCATTCTCCAACATTATAGGCAAGTTATTTCATATAAATAGCAAGTTTTTTGTTTACCTTCAGGCTCCTGTCCCTCTTTGATGTCCAATTCAGCCGTCTCGACGACCTGCATATGAGTCTTCGAGCCGAGATGAACCTCGTATCTCTGACGGGCATCATCGCCATTGAACTTGAGACCGCAAGGACCGCATGACGGATATTTCTGTGTCCGCTTTTCACGGTGAGGTTTAGTCAACTTGTGCTGATTATATGTGCCATCGAATTTCTCTTGGCAAACTTTGCAGAAGCCTTCTGGGCTGTAGAGATATAGACAAAATACAGTCAATTTTTTCCGAAGTATTCGTGTTCAGTGCTATATATATAAGCGATCAATTTTCAGATAAAATTTAAAATATTATTTAGTATAAAAGATTAGTATTCGAATAAAAAACTCCATAAGATCGACTCACGTCTTTTTTTCAGAGTCGTCCAGAACAACGCATTCATCCTTGTTTGCTTGTTCTTTCTTCACGGCGGCCTTTTGGTTCGGACGACCACCATTTCCCCGAGCTCCTCGTAATCTCTTAACAACGGTGACACCCCCATTGTTGAAGTGCTGCGGTGTCGGCCTTTTAACGCCGCGACTCCCTCCCTGCAAACATTGCTAGTTAGCTTGACCAGATTCCGAAAGCCATGCCGGAATTTGTGGGGGAAAAAGATTGCCTTTCTCTTACCTTTCGGTGACAGTCCCAATTTACCCGGCACAAACCATTCGATAGAAGTGATAGAGGGGTCATAGGATTTCCTTTAAGTACATTGAGAGAAAGACAAACTAGAGGTAAAGTTGCAAAAAGGAAATGAAAGACACTTTACACACGGCGTGATGGGTTGGTTCGTTGAAAGTCCTCATCTTCTTTGGCTAGCAAGTTGTGAGGTAAACACTCATGATTCCGTGGTACGTGGGAGCGAAGTAATGCCAGCGAGCGACTGCCTAAAGCCTAGATCCACCGAAAGAAAAGCCCTATGCAGGGACTAAATACCTTTCTTGCTGTTGTTTCAATATCAACATTATTCACCAGTAACAACCTGTCACTACAGTGTAGTAGCGGCTCATCAACCCAGGCACAAAACCATTATCATCATCATCATCAGCATCGACCGCTCCGTTAACGAACAACACAAATCGAGCCAGGCAAAAAATACATGTTGAAACCAAGTCGTTTCACCATTTCGCATTCATTCATATACATATGAAGAGTTAATGTCTGTTGCCTACAAGAATCACCTATCTGAGAATATCAATCAATAAGAAATCATCAAATTGATAGACAGAAAAGAATAAACGTCTATCTAGTTCTGTTTTTCTACTTGAACAAGCTCTCCCTGGGACACATTCACAGTCGCCACGGAAGGCTCTAGGCCGATTCAACAAGGGGGGCTCGAGTGGCATCCCGTGTTCAGCATCGTGACCGATGGTGTGTGTTCTCGTTAATGGGACACCGGTCTCGGCCAACCCCGTTGATCAAACCCAGTCAGTCTAGACAGCCATACGCAACAATCGTTAAACAGGTTATAGGTTTATAAAGTCTTACATAGCAGTCACAATTTGCGTAAGATGCTTCGCTCACGGTTACTGTTAAGCGAAGTTTCATACTTTCTTTCTCTCCTCCATCTCTAATACTTTCAGAAACGAGCCGCATCCACCTCAGGGACCCATACCCGTTCGACAAAAAATGATTGACTTAACCAAAATTTCTTATTTTCATCGATGTTAAATCGATTTATAAGCTTTCATTCTGCTCTGCCTGATTTTTCAGCACTTAATCGTATTCTATCAATTTCTTTTTGTTTGTTTCAAACACACGAAACACGCTCGTAGTTCATTCTCATACACATCTGCTTGTTGTCGTCGGCTTTGTTTAATTTTTTTTGGCGCCAAAAAACAACAACGCACTAGCACGCTTTTGCGGGCTAATCCTCGAAAAGCGTGTTCGCCAAATAATCTCATCATCTTTCGGGTGGGCACCCTGAACAGTGGTGGCTTTGTTCTGCTTTGCTTTTCGCTTTTGGATTGGATTGGAGAGAAGTGCTCACCTGGTGTGCCTGCTGCATTGGCGGGCGGTTGCCATAGCCGCGTGCCTGCTGCTGATATCCACCGCCATGGCGTTGTGGCGCCTGGCGCATGCCGTGCGGCGGGCCCTGTTGATAGTACCCCTGGTTGCCCTGCTGATGGCCTCCTCCATAACCACCCTGACCGCCGCCACCCTGGTAGTGGCCACCTCCGTATCCGCCCTGACCACCCCCTTGCCACATCTGCTGTCCGCCCCATCCGTTACCGCTTTGCCAAGGATCGGGCTCATAACGGCCTCCTCCACGCTGTTGCTGGCGGTACGACATGTTTTTTCTAAAGAACGTTCTTAACTACTACGATAATAACGTGCTGCTGTTTTTTCTACTAGTGAGCTAGTTCGAAATAGTTCAACGTGTATATATATATATATATATATATATATATATGTATATATATGTATATGTATATATATTCGTATATATATATATCTTGCTACGTATATCCTAGGTGCCTATATATCGTCGAAGGCCTGCGACGGCTATGGAGAGGATCGACTGAGACAGAAGGGCAATTCGCGGCAATCGGTTTGGAACGAACGAACAAACGACGACGATGAGCTTTCGGCGTGGCTAGCGGCTAGGTTGGGCTGGGCTTAGCTGAGCTGGTTAGGTAGGTGTAGTACGGTTTGCTCGGCTGCTGTTGTTCCCCTTGGAGGACTCACTCTATATCTGTGCCTGAGCGTTTATCTGAGCGAGTGAAGATCTGTATCGGAAGAAGGGCGCGTACACTTCGCTTCTCGCAGCTCTTCCAATTCTGCTGGTGGGTTTTCGGCCAAACGCCTCGCGCCTTCACCCGGCACTCTCCAATAAACACTCCAAATCGTGAATGGAAGAGACACACCCGGGGGTGTTCTAAGCAACTGGTGTTGGTGTTAAGTTGTACTGTAGCTGAGACAGGCACAGACAATGATTCTGTGTGCGGCTGTGGGCAACTGCAAATCGAGGAGAGAGCGAACCAACAACAACAACAACAACAACAAAAAGATATACAAGGGACACACGGAATAATGTCGACAAAATCGACAATGAGTGAAGAAGCACCAGTAAGAAAACAAGAAGGCAAATAATTGTCACGGGTCATTCTGATTTTACATGTCGATAAGACAAGAAAACGTCATAAAATTGCTAGATAATAATCGATCACCAATCGAATAATTATTGCCTGTTGCAAAAAGATAAATGCAAAATGTGAGGTAGTCACAATCCGACTACAATAATTCATTTCATACAATTCAGGATTCAATCATCGATCAATTATCAATCAGTCAATCAAATTCAAATCAAAGTCGCAAGCAAATTTGTCTTGAATCAAATGAGCTCTGCCTTCTGTTGTTCACTCCCGGTGGTAGGTACGATAGAGCCAATTATTGCAAGTCGAATTCGAGCCTTTCGTTCTTTCTCTCAGATGAAGAATGTCTCCTTGTTTGTTTTAGCATACAAAATACATTAAACATGACGGTTATTGATATCCGATCAAAAACACACCCTCTCTTTAGAATCTACTACAGACCAACAACGCCAGCAACAACAGTGTGTGTGTATTCAGAAAATCAACCATTAACGGCTATAAAAACACAAGTAAATTTGCCTTAATAGGAAACCCAGCTCCAGCCAAGCAGCGCAGTTAACTTACTGATACAAATGGTTCAACATTAGCGATTGCGTCAATCCCAATCAAAAAGAACTCAATGTTGTAAACTTTTTTTCCTTCTTAATTCAAATTGTTTTTTCATTCTTCTCGCTATTTGTAACTGTCCCTTCAGCTCTACACTAGCCCGCCGTAAAATAAACCTGTGAATTGATTTCGAACGTTTTTATCCACATCCTTACGTTCTTACACCTTCAGCGACGACCAAAGCTCACAGACATTATCATATGCGTTTACTCCTAAGCAAAGGCATTATATATTGGATTCTATTATATGCGTTAGCGTGCGACTTCACCAGCCGCCAAGTATCGTCGCCAACGGTGTATGATATGGCCTAACGAAGTTCGTTGTGTTCAATGACTGTGAACGAATGCTGATGTGATGCCGATGGGGATCCGTCCGGTACACAAAGTCGGTGTGCACCGATCAGAGCAACGGTCACTGCACGGTAGCAATGGTTAGAAATCATGATATATACATACATATATCATAATAAATACAATTAGCGGTACGTGTCTGTAAGAAAAAAAGCAGCTGAGCCGAAAAATGATGGGCTGGCTCTTGTATTACTACGGTGAATAGGGCAATGAAAGGAAGACCACATGCATAGGCGCTGCGCCCTATACGTACGGGACCGAAGAAAGGTGAATGACCACTAGAAACTGTTGGAGTGATCCCCTAAGTGTACTACAAATGCTTATGGATATTCTGCTTGATTTGTTCGTGGTCAGTTGAACTTTCAAGATCCCAAAGCACACCGGACAAAGCGTGTGTGTAATAGATTGCAAACTTGGGGAACCGGCCCTCTCGAACCCAAAGCCGGTCTAGTGTCACTCACCACTACGACTACTGCAATAAAGAGTACGGTACCAAACGCCTCGAGAAGATTCTTGGCGCCCTAAGCCTAACGCAACGAGCATTGCTCAGAATACGGTGTAAATTACTGAGTTTTGATGAGTTTTTTGCTTTGATAGATGCGCGAGGATTGGGAGGATTAAAGACAAGTACAATTTCATCGTAAAAACAAAGTAATTTTAGAAAAACTTACCGTTCATGAACGAGCTGCAGGGCAACACAAACCGGCGATGCACACAGAACTTGGCTTGTTAGATGACCGCTTCACAAGCAGATCTTTAGCTGGACGCTCTTTTATGAGAAACATTATAAAATGACGTTTTCCGATTCAAGAATTATAAAGTTTTGCTGCTGCTTAAAGCGAGATACTGTTTGACGATAAATTTAGGACAAAATTCAACAAAAGAATTATAAAAATACCAACACACAAATGACAGCTACCTGGCGGAGCGATACTAGTGCTAAAGTCAACTGCGTCGATTAGTCATTCTGTAAAAAACTAGTCTTAAATATTCGTTTTTAAGTGCTGTAGTTTAAGTAATAATTATGCTGGCATACGATCTCGCTATTTGACAAAAATTTCACTAAAAAATAAGCAGCGTGACGTCACTACATCGCCATATTGCAGGGCCTCTTTGCAGAACCAGCTTGCTAACGCTCTGCCACCAGGGGCCGCCACTTTCTACGAGGTGAACAGCTGCTGAACGACCGAGCTCAACCCCCACCCAAAATATTTGACTGAGGCCGCTGTAGGCCGTCATGATCTTTGTGAAGTGTCTGTGAAGTGCTCTCGTAACGGATATACGGTGCCCTATAACTGTACTATGTGATCCCTCGGCCAAGGTAAGCTAGATTGTGATCGACCTCGATGGCTAGGACGAGAAAGCCTTGAAAAATCACGTCAAAAAAAAAGCAGACGTGGTATAATGCTGTTAACCATACAGATTGCTCGGTGGCTTGCTGGATGGTTGGCTGGCTGGTGCATCATCCGAACGAGATTTTGCCCAGTCTACAGCGGCCTGTGGTAAGCGCTGTACGAGCTTCGCGTGTTTATCCATTGGAAGCCTCTAATACGCTGGTGTGATCCTTCGCGGCCGAAGACCTCTGAAATATTCGTCTTTTAGTGTTTTGGCCTATGGGCTAAAGTTAAGGGGTCCATCGGCATGAGCGTTAAGGTTTCATTATCGTTCAGTATCTGATCCGTTTTGCACATAGATGATTTTAACGTTACGTTCAATGGAACGGAGTTGGTTGATCAAAGTCGCAGCATGGTAACTAATTGACGGAGGTTTCATCATGGCATCGCAGCATTACAGCTAGACGTGCTGTGGGTGCTCAGTAGCTTGCTGTGATCTAGCGATGCTGTTCGTGCTTATCTGATCTGCTGGGAAGTCTGCAAAATACGACATGAATGTTAATGGTGACTCGGGTAGTACGGGCTTGAGGGGCAGTTGGTTTTTTCCTAACAGCATGATGGAAAGGATTGTATAATAGCCGTTAGCAGCTTGTGTTATCATGTGTGCAGTATCGATATTTTCGGGAAGGATTGCGCTTTCAGTCTATGGGTATATTGGTATCTTACGAGGTAGAACTGAAGCGAGCGGATATTCATTAGATGTTCGCTAGCATTGATGATCGTAGTGGCACGCTCGAGATTGCAGCTCTTAGGTAGTGTTATTTCTCGTGTCAAGATAATGTTATTAGCAGTGTGCTTATAGCCGAAATGTGCGTGCTCAAAGTACGCAGAGAGCTTAACGGGTGTACCATCGCAGGCTAATTGTTGGGCGTGTGACGGAGGAAACAAGTGGAATGACTGTGGCTTATTCAGCAGTGTATAGTTAGTGAACATGCGATATGGCGAGGGATGTTCGCCAGCCTGTGTGAAATAATATTGCTGTGACTGTGCCTTTGATCTCGTGTAAAACTCGAAATGATAAAGCACAACCGCTGCCAGATAGCCACCAGTAGTAAAATGTATCCTTGATATTATCCTGTCAACAAAGTGTGTCGAGCTCAAATCCGCTAATCTTCATTCTGAATGATGTTAAGATCATACAGGGACACATGGAAGAACTCAGAGCTACTATGGTACAAAGAAATTGCATTGAGTGGACATCCTGTTCACGCTACCGATAGCAAAATTGGTTCAAATACCAGCTGATTCTTCTAGTTTAGTATGATGGCGTATCGCGTGTAATGATATTGTTACCTGACTACTGCTATAAAGCCTGTGACAGCTGCTGCTGCGTAAACTGTATATCTTCATAATCCGCGATGCTGATGATTATTGTCGGGTGATGCGCGTGAATATTCTTATGTGTCGAAAAAGAGACCCATGAATAGAGCGGCATTGAATGGAAAATAAGATAGTTGGGATGCCAACGGTGAGCGTGAAACTAGCCTTTTTACGTTGGTCATCTTTGAAGGTTTCTCTGGAAGTCAACAAAGAATCGTAGTAAGTGCGCCATTTTGGCATCTGCCGATATTGCTTCTGCTGTTAAATGGACCACGACGAAGATGGCCGACAATAGTTTTTCATTCGACAGTACCGAATACATTAAAAGATCAATGTTTAAGATAGCTGTACCAGCGCTAATGACAGATCAAATGCGACTTCCCTGTTGTGAAGACTGGCCTCGGCACTACACAGCGTGTTGTTGATGACAAATCAAGATCAGATGTTAGATGATCGGCTTTTGATTGTTCACTAGCGGACAAGAATAGGGATGTCCTTTCGCTACCTAATTGTGTATGGTTCGTATGCCCAGCTTCAGATCATAAAATTACCCCTTGCTGTAACAGTTTTGCTAGCACACTGAATCGAATCGACAAGAACAAATCGAACGATCACAATAGCGATGTAATCATTGCGGCGGTAGAAAGAGTTGTGGATTCTTGGAATTTTACGTACGAGTATTTGTATCGCATGTGTTCCCCAGTAGTTAGTTCACCGTATTGCTAATAAGCGTTATTATGTTGCTTAAAGCACTAGAACCGCTATCATAATTCTCAAATTTTGTAGCCTTAAAGCTTCATTCCCAATAACCAAATCTTAATGGACATAGAGCTTTGAAATACCGAAACTGTATTCTAATCACTACCGATGAAGCTATTCTACCTCATTATGTACACATGTTCCGTAATTAACCCGTTATTCCTTCCCTAAGCTTTTTGTTTATAAGAATATTTTACCTAATCTATTTAACTTTCTCCACCTGTAGGCAGACAGGCTGAGAGGAGAATGATTTCTGTCAGCACGCGACAAGAATAAGGACAGCAACCATCAAAACAGCAGCAGAGCGTCTACCAGCTCTCTCAAATCGTAATCCAGTTGCTCCAGGAAATTGCCGGCGGTGTCAGGAGCAGTAGCGGCTGAGCAGCTGGGTAACAGACTTCGTCGCGCACTATTGCATTCCTATGTTGCAGTATAAATGCCACATTGCGTTGCCAATGGTTTCTCAGAATCAGTTGTTGCAGTAATTGCGACTTCCACGACGAATTGTTTGTTTACATTGGTGAGAGGGGCGGCAATTGAAGCAAGTTTGCTGGTATCATTGGTCATGCAAATTTAACCTATCATCTCAACTTGCGTCATATTGATTTGGTGCCTTGTGACCTGGCGACATGGCTTTGTCAAGTACTGGTTACTACTGTTGTTGGCCATCAGGCAGGGGATGACTGCTCCCAGAATGTAATTGCCATCCAGTTTATATCCTAGCTAGTACACTCAATGGTTGCTAAAGACTCTAGACGTGGGCCACGAGTCAGCCGTTTGGGTGGAGGCCTGGCTTGTGAAACGTCCCAGTTGAAAGAATCTCTTCCAGCGGTGACTCCTTCTGATCACCGTATTAAGAGGTCGAATATGCTGATATAATTAAATAGCTAGTGACTCCTTTTACCTAGCTTCTGTCGAATACAATCAGCGTTAATATTTATACTTATCGTGCTAATTCGTTTTTGTCGGGTATTAGCTGTGGTTAATTATGAGTAATAACTTTTTTATGTGGAAGTACACAACGTTCCCCCTTGTCTGCGTGTCAAGATCGTTATAGACTCCGCAAGCTTGTAACACCTCCGAAGGTTGTGTTATGATATGACCATAGTTTATTTAGGTATAAGTCAACGTAACTACAACTATTCGCCGCTGTGTCGAGATGTTGTCGCCTATGGCATCATGAACGTAATCGTTGACCGCCCAGCGATCTTCGAATGCTGCTAACTTAACTTTTCGTGTAAGCGTATATCTCACACGAAATCTATGCAAGGAAGGAAACGCTTTGCATGTTATATTATTTAGCTACACTAAGAAAAGAAGCCGGTCGCACCAATTTAGCCATTTAGTTATAGATAATCATAGTTTTGTTACCCGGACGTTATCCTCTGCCATCTTAAAACATCAGCTAAATTACTACGGCAAGAGCGCATTTAAGGAGCGCATTACGGTTATCGCTGTACAAATATATCCACCAAGACTTCTAGTGAGAGGAAATAACCAGATAAACCACTTGATGACGGATAGATACGATATCTATATGAGCGCAAGCATCGTCGATACTTCGGTGTTACGTCTTTGTTGTTGTACCTTAAATTCCGCAGTTTGCCAGGCTCATTGCTACAGGAACTGTCGTCACTCTCGGAGAGTACTGTGAGTAGAGAGAGGAATATGTCGAAGTTGATGCACGTTTGTATATCGAATATTTTTTAACGGTCAAGTCATCTATTTGGAGCCCCTTATAGAATTTTGCAGAAATGAGTTATAAAAAAAAGTCACTAGGACATTAGTAGAAAATATAAAACCGAAAACAAAACCTTAAAACATATCATACTGCTCCGTAGGGTTAATTAGTGGTCATGCTGATAATACTATCAATGCAATTGCTTCATTTTGTCGCTATTGCCGCGTTATGGCCCCTTGTCAAAAAAAAGACAAGCTACAGTACGCTTGCGCGTGAAATCGAGCAACGGTTTGTAATTACCACTTGTTTTTGGCTTGCATTACTACTACCACCAGCAAAAGAACTATTTACAGGTATATGTACATGCCAAGAAAAGCATACAATCAAAGCGGCTTGGTGGCCGTGTTCTGTTGCAAACGGTTTTTGCGTTTTGACCTCGCGAATCTACCAAATGCTCGGACTATCGCCCACGCGTATTACAAGCGCATGGTATAGATCAGACGCGCATCACGGATGCCTATGCAGTTGCGACTGCTCTGTAATGTTGTAGCGTGGCAGTTGAATAGGAGTTAAACATGTCAGTCGATTCGGGACAAGCATTATAACGGAATATAATATATATGTGCATGTTTGATATAGTGGCTTATCGATTCGATTAGAGAAAAAAGCTGAAGAGTCGCCGCAGACTTGAGAACTGGAAATGGGCCAGTTGTCGTGTGCGTTCCGTATAGCTCTGTTACAAACAATAAACATGGGAAATAATAGCCGTAGGCATACTAATAAAATATACTTCATAGGGCTGACGACTCATAGAACCCGTCCCTAGGCACTATCGTACGCTCGTGGTGTACAATGTACTCAATAATAGTATCCAATCAATTATATATATGTATATATATAATTTATTTATTTTATCATATAAAATAAAGACTCACGATAGTAATATTAGTGCGTAGCTATCGTAATATAGTGACAATAATATCGAGATATCGTCTTCGTGGCCAGAGGCTCAGTTCGTCTGCTTCACATCGCGCGGCGATCATCGTAGTTGCGCTGTAGTATTATTGTGTGGCTATTCTTGGTCGGGTGGGTCAAAATGATGATCCTTCTATACATATCATTTGATGGTTCGCTTTTGCTACCAGTAACGCTATTCTTTGTTGTATCTATATGATGCGTTTCCTCTGCTTAGTTTTCTAGACGCACCCGAATATGAGATCCGTTGCGAGTAGCGGCGTCCCATTTGCTAAATAAATACAGTTCCTTTTGCGTCGCGGTTTCTATCCCATGGTTCGGCGTTCTAGATAGGTGTCGCGTTATGTTGAGTGTCGAAACAACAGTATATGGCCAACTAGGAAGTCGAACCAAAATGGTGTAGGAGAAGATAGGGACGGAAACGGTTAAAACAGGCTCGTTTGTAGGGGACAGTTCTTTAACTTATGTGCTGAGCTTTTCTGTTCTTAAGGGAACTACAAAATCTTCATATATTACAGCCACCGTAATAATATACTTGTAATAGTTGAATCGTATTGCCGTTTTGCGTTTGCTTCTTATTCAGTAATTCAATCACTCGTGCGCAGGAAAAGTTTACGGGCGGCCTAGGGAAGGAATGGTGATATAAGCAAGTCATTGCTTACATGAAGTATAGCGCCGGCTGTTTATAGTAAATGTGACTCTGTCGGTTCTCATTTTTGCTGCTATTGTTGTCAGCACAATCGACTATAGCGACCACGTGTATTATCAAGAAGCACTAAACAGCTTTCGGTTAAGCATTAGTAGTCATGTGCGAAAGGCATATCTGTTGCCACGAATGCGAACTGGAATATGCGTTCCTTCCGAGCACACAGTTGGTAGTATCTTTTCCCGGCCACACATACAGGAACACTCAAGTGCTCCTCAGTTCTATCCCATTTGGTTTTGTTTCGTGCTTAAGCCCAGTCATAGTGGGTGTCTCTACTTTGTTGGCTTAAAAATAATACTCTGCACTCAACGACAAAACAGCGATTCTTTTCTCTGCCGCGATGTTATCCCAGGATAGGATAGTAGTTGACGTATTTGCATGCTAATTTAAAAATATATGGTAGTCTAGGATCGAATCGGGGCACGGATACACTTCATTTTGTGCTGGAGTGAGCCAGCCATCTGAAGCAGTGCTTAACGGATAACATACCGGACACAAAACTCGAAACATCTCTCGGCCGCAATACACGCTGAATATTTAATTACACAATGATATGCTCCATGGCTTTTTGTATTATTCCAAAGCAAGGCCGTCTTGTAGCGAAGATGAGATAAAGACAGAATCGGCCAAAACAAAGTAGACGACGTGACCACCCTAATAATAATAACGATAACAGTAATACAGTTATTATAGCGCGAAACACGTTCATTCATGGATCAATGAGTGGCCACTGCAAACTATTCACTACAACCCCGGACATCAGAAATTTCACCTTAATCTTTTGCAGCTGCTATTAATGTAACATTTTAAGCAGCAGATTTAACCATTTTTCATAGAATAAATGCCTTTTATTTCATACGCCTCTAAGACCTTTGTAATATAACTGTTTCATCGACGGTTCGAATGTTCGCTCTGGTGCTATTCGTGTTTTACCTCTGGCAACTATGCAGCCTCGTATAGGCTAGAGAGTCTGAGAGAATCCAGCGTCAGTCATACTCACCTTCATTTTTGTCGTTCTCGTCATTGGCGCGGCTGTTCCGTGGTTGTTTTTTCATTTTTTTCGCTTCTATTTAGCCATGGCGTGATGTTGTGGCCAGTGGTGGTTCGTTGATGGCGGTTAGTTGGCGTCGAGGTAATCGGCCGGCATAGTTGTCGCCTCAACGCCCGGCGTTGCTTCTGTCGCCAAATCGGCACCGTAAGCACTACTGACACTTCTTGAAAATTTATTACGTACTATTTTCGTATTGAAAGGAAACTAGCGAGTGAAATTGGGCGTGGAGACAACAGGGACTGGATGCCTACGATTACAGTAGCTGCAAAAGCAGTTCGGTTCCTTGTGACACATTGACCTGGGTGAAGCTAAGTAAATTTGGAGTTCTGCCTTAAATCGTCGCGTTTTTCACCCAAGCGATCTTGCAGAGCTTTTTTTTTTCTCTACTTTACATGTAGAGTCTATATGTACAATTTGGACTGGCCTCTTACCTTAGACCACGCGCCCATGCGAGATGCGAGGAGAACGAAAAGGTGTGGGCGCAGTAAATTCAATGACAATACACATAACGTTATGATGTTTCTCATATTTTGTACCATATGAAAAGTTGGACGGCTGTTTGAGGGTCTCCAGGTTTCAAGTTAACGTTCATAAAACATAAAGCGATCAAATCGCATAACTGCCTTAGACAGCGGGATGTAGACTGTATGATTTGCGGTATAATGTGCTTATGTTAAATGTCAAAAAAACACCGAGAAGATCTTTACTTACATTTAAGAACTTTACCCGTTACTCGGTTTTCCCGGACAAATGTCCGCGACGAAAGACGATGTAACTGGACAGTCCGCGTGGATAAAAGGAATTTTCCAATGCGACACGAGTTTATTTACATGGGTATTACCTTGGTTGACAACAGTTCGCTAACCTTAGTTTGCCTGCTATTTGTCTGATCCGGTGTACTGACCATTATGCGACTGCATACAAAATATCAACGAGCATCCGCAAAATGGCGATCGGTACTAAGGGCGGGAAAATTGAAATTATAGTGATATAAGCCGAACGAGGAGTATTTCGTTATTAACGTTTGGCTTACTGGTAGAGAGCTATGAGTGTATATATATAAATACGCTGACTACGAACAAGGTGAACATTCGACTGGGTTTTCATGCAGTAGATACTGCCGTAAATGCATCTAAAGATTTGTGCACTATCAATTTCTGTTAAATTTATCACTACTGTGCAACAATGTTACTGCTGTAATATTTACTTGAAAGTACGGCTATATTTGTGGTGCCACCGTAGCTTTTTATGTTCTCTTGGCAATTTAATAAAACTCTTGCAATTATCTTCTAGCCATGCTGTTACCCTCGAACTGATCTTTTGTATATAAGAGTGCAAACCAAGTCAAAATATGCACTACTTAGCCTCTTTTCTTGTGTAAGATACGTACTGCAATCAACAGTCGTAACATCTAGTTCTTGAAATTTTCTTTTTAATTATCTTTACTAAGTAATCCGATAGTGCTTGTAGAATCTATAGGGGAAACCATAATTTTCCTTAATACAATAGTTTTTTCCCGTAATAGCGCAACGGATAACGTATTCACGGGGTATATTCAGAGACACATGGTAGTTTCAAGTTGGAATGCAGGCGTAAACTTATTTCGTTTTGCGCTGGAAGCCAGTCGTCGGAATTAATGCCCAGTTGCTTAAATATCAGACGTAAGATATGACAAGACACCTTGCAGTACAACAGAGGAGAAAACCGCTCTTCAACTACTTTTTTTTTTTACTATATCTATAGCATTTCTTACCTACCAAAAGCAAAATAAACGAACGCAACCCGTGGGATCCTCTTCGCCAGGTAGTACCGCCTGATCTTCTTGTGAGAACTGAGTTAGAGACAATATTACGTAAAGAGAAAAAAAAACACTATATCGAAAGTACGAATAGGCTGCCTTTGTATTACGGGTGGCCTGGTGAAGCACGGTGAAACCCCAGTTAAGTAAAGTAGGCTATCACAGGGATAAAAAGCACTGGCTTAACCGTGCTCGTATCGACGGCATCTCATTGCTATTGCTACCAGTACATCGATGCTGCTATTATTGCTATTGTTGTGTTCACATAAACCTTTCGTACTGATTTTTGTTGCCACCGCAAAAGTCACTGTAAATTGACGGAGTGTGCAATGTTGTTGCATTTGTGAATCGCCAGAGCGACACTGATATCCCCATTCTTTAAGAGCGTACAGTTATCCTTGCCTGTTTTGCTGTCTATTTGCAATTGATGGGCTTATCCTAATAACCGCTTGAGCGTTTGTTCGTTTACAGAAAAAGCTTTTCTGTTCCGGTTTTCGCAATACCGCGCGGTTTCAACCGGAAAAGAAGCTGTTGTGCGGAACAAGTTGAGGCGGTCTAACGTTTTGTATTTTACAAACGATCGTATTATTATTTTTATTTTCGTATTTTTTAACACATAGGGCATGTCAATCTGTCACCAACACGCTAGTTACCAACACGTACACTTCATTGAATGTGTACGTTTCTAAACACCGAAATCATTCACATAATTTTTTTCAACTTTCCCGCAAAACCACACACCGATCATAGCATCGTCAATTGTCGCAGATTTTAACTCTTTTAAAAAAAAAGTACAGCGCTAAGTAAAACATAAGTGCTCAGAAAGGTGACCAAAGGTACGGGTCGCTCATTCATTCACGACAGCAGACGAACTACTTTGTCGCCCTTGGTGTACCGATGGCAGATTCTACCACAGTGCCTGTACCACCTATTATTATTATTATTATGACTAGAACGAGTCCGCCAGCCGTTTGAGGCGTTCATCCGTGTATTTGCCGGTTGCTGCTAGCGGTGAAGTGAACTGCTATGTCTTCTGGTTGGGCAGATCATAACTGAGTTACGGGTTGCAGCGACAATAAGGCATGCGAGTCCCCAATAGGTTTCTGATGTTGATGCAAACGTGCAGTTTCCGTTCGCTCACTTTTCTTTCTGTGACAGCGGTAACGGTCTTGCTGCATTTGTAATAGCTGACGACTAACTGACCAAGCAAGCAAGGTAGCTATAACCAGCCAGATAACAGGGCTAGTATCATATTGAATGTTCAAAATTACTCGTTATGCCGTGCTACCGCCAATAGTTACTAGCTTTTAACTGATAGGGTTATTTAAGCTCCTCGTGGTAGCTTAGTGGGTAACGTATTTGCCTGCTAATCTTAGGACACATTGTGGCCTAGGGTCGAACCTGGCCATAGACACACTTCGTCTCATGATGGGAGCCAGCTGTCTCATGGATGCCTAACGGCGATAACAGACGTAAAACTCGAAACACAACAGCTGCTTTAAACATTGTTATTATGTAACATTTACATGAATAACATGACGGTGTTGGTTTTGGTGTCACCTCTGAACTTGCGTCTTTGTGTATAATACTAGATAATAATAATAATAATAATAACAGTATGCATGGTACAACAACGAGTGATAACAGGGAGGTTGTTGGACGAAAAGTTGTAACGAAAACTAGGGATACATTGCGTATGCTAGCAAAATGGCGCACGGAAATACTTCAAGGTATTTCGGACCTAAAGGTTACAAAAGTCCATTCTACATAGTTCGAGTAGTGTAAATGTTTAATGACTGCTAGAGAGGAAGCAGTTTCCTTTGCTGCGCAGACGTCGATTTTTGGGTTCATATAAAAACAGTAAGGGCCGCAAACGAAAACCTAGATCTTCATTAAGTAGATGGCTATTGACGCTCTCACAGAACGAATTAATTCTTTAGCTTTAAGACAAGGTTCTATGTTTGAAAAAAGGTTTGCGTTTTGTCAGCTTCGTAACATCAATGAAACAAGGGTAATAGTGCAGTCTAAGAGATCCAGTGAAGGTATTAAAACCTACATGTATTTCCCGCGTGAATAATGTTATCACTCTTATTTTAAGAATAGGTCCGTTTAGTATGAGTTAAACTGTGGTCCAACTTAGAGTTGTTCGGTCTGTGCTCGCTTTCTTCTGAGCTAAACATTGGCAAGCACTCTAAAGTTGCTGATAAGTTCTCGCTATAGCAGTAGACACACTAGTTTCTCTTAATACCATTGTTACTGTGGAATACTTCTTATTTAAGGTAAATTCTGCTACCTAGCCAAGCTAATAATTATGCAACCCGATGTATAATCAAGTGTGTGTAGATTAAAGGAATACGAGTGTTTGCCGAAATCTAAGTGGCTGGTATATACTCCTAAAATGCTTTCATTTCTTTTTCATAGTACTACGTGATACCTTGCGAACCTTCTCATCTACGTTTTACAACACTGCTGATTCTTTCAAGGCCGTAACATTCCTCTTCAGCGTACCTACATCACAGAAAGAAACAGAATCGGTTAGCTGTTATGGTATCCTGGGTCGCATCAAAACGACGGTCATTGGCTGACAGGGAAGCTAACGGATAAATGCAGTTATTAAAGCTCTTTGAAGTTATTACTGCCTACACACGTGCGTAAACTCTACCGTAATTGACAATAAAATTAGAGAAAAAGAACGGTTTCCTCATCGTTTCTGCGTTATTTCATGGTTTAGTCTCGATCGTATATGCTACTGTGCGCGAGTGACGTTCAGTTCGGATTGGTTCTGTGACTTGTCGTCGACGCTTATTCTTGCTAACATTGCTTATAACCTTCCTAACGAAAACAGAGAGATAATTTCCCCTATTAACCCAATTGCTTCTTACACAGAGCCACAAGTGAACGCCTCTTAAACATCAGTGCGTATGCGACACGCCAGGTTAGATGAATAATTTAAACAACTGCTATCACTAATGGCCCTCAATTTGAGCTCCGCGGATCAATTTGTCGTTTCGATGACTCCCTACTCATTTGAAACAACTATGATCCGTGGACAACTGACTGTGGGCTGTAGACGTTTGCTACAGTCCGTATTTCCTGTAGAGTGTGTCGGATTTGTATTACGGACCATTTTCGCATGTTACTTTACACGAGATTACGCCAATGTGCCACCCAATCTACCATCGCCCCTATCTCGTGTTTAACAAACACATGTTTAGCCACCTCCGCGTTTCATAGCAGAGCGTTACAGTGAACGGCAGAAGGCGGACACAAGAAGCATGCTTGCTTCCGACCGCTGCGGGTACCATCGAACGCCAAGGCATCTGTCATTCGCCATTCAGTAAATCTGCGTGTATCGTTCCCAAAGCACATTCTCATAAAATAAACAGTATGAACATTTACTGTCAAATAACGTCGGTGTGGGAGGCAGTTGATTCGGTTTTATTGCCGCCATGACATAACAATAGCAAGAGCATCAGGGCTGGTAAAGTGTCTTCTCCATCGAATCGCGGCGAACTGGTGATGGTTGCCACGTCGACTGTAGGTGTCGTTGCTGATATCGGTATTTCCTGCTAGTGGTGACGCAAGCCGTTCATTTCTCCTGGTTTAGACCTGTTCTCCTTAATGCAACATTCATTGATGTTATGTAAGCGCTCTTTCAATGTTAGGGGGGTCCGTATATTTTCGTTGTGTTGAGTGTCACGCGCTGGGCCGGTTGGGGCGGAAGACAGCATTCATTTGACGTCGTTAACAGGCCCGACATATACAGACCTATGATAGACAACGAACTGTACCTTCCCTGATTCATCGGCGTAAGGATATGGCAGAGAAAGACTGGCACGCAGGCACATAGTAGCTGGTGGAACGTTACTCTTATCGTTGTAAAATGCTAACGTTTACCCAGACAACGTTCCTCAAGCGAAATAAAACAGGACATGGTTACTATGAATGGCAGCTGCGTTGCCAAGCCGTCTAGTGCTCGCTGGTGAGAGAAACTGATTAGTCACCTCAAGCACAGCGGTCATAGTTTGAGGTAGCTACGCTGGAAATAGGTTTAGACAGCGCCTATCATATGGAAGATGCTAGGTTCAGAGTGATAATCTTCAAATGATGAGTTGGCGGCATTTTTGCGGTTTTTCTCCCCTTGTCGGAAGAAGACCCACGGACGCGAGGAACGAGCATTAGCGCTTTCCTTTGAAAAGAAAGGACAGCTGCTGGTGATAGCGCCGCTGCTGCAGCTGTGCTTGGCGCTTATGGAGTCGCAGTTCTATCATCGGGGCAAAATCCAGTTGACACATCAGTACGTTGGTATTTTTCTATTTTTAAGTGCACCATTTTCTAGGCGGTTGAAACTACAATGAACAGGATTTAAGACATACGAAAGATCGTGCGATGATTAAGTCTGACGCTTTTATGTAATTGGGGGTAAACATATTAAGCAGACGGTAAACAGATATGGCAGAAGTTGAGTGTTGCGAATAACTATATATGTATATCTTATATTAGAAACCTTGAGCAGGGTGCTATTACTGGATGGCATCACAGCAAGTATATGAGACCTGGCAGGGTCTTGGTCCTGTTTAGCGGTAAATATTTGAACATGGCTCTAACATCTCTCTATAAGAACAAAGCGTTCACATATTTATATTGGGGGTTGACGTTTGTTTCGATTGCTATTATTCAGATCATGCTTGAAGCAAAGTGACACAATACAGCGGTTCTACAATAGATAACTGTGAATCAGTGCAGTTTACCTCGCGATATGAGATAAACAAATGGTTTTAGCAATTCATCCAATCAATGCTCTGCGGTTGAGTGTTCTCTTATATAAGAGGAATAGTGTTGTCTGCTTCTGACCGCCATTTTTCTCACGTTTTTATCTTACACGATATCGAAGTATCGTCGATAATAATAACATTTATGTTATTATTTGGATTCACGACGTTAACGTTTAGTCTTTATAACACTTACCAATTGAATAAAGACCGTCAACAGACAAGAGACCAATCCTGATTGGTACTGTTTGACAACGCTGTCGAACCAGGTCTTGTCCAGATGCCCCCGCAGTTACACAGACTTCTTGCGCACGCAAAATCCTTCACCGTACCTAGTTTCGCTCTTTGAACGGAGGGAACTGCACCAGTTGCATGCGGTGCTATTAATCGGTAAAATGTTTGGAAGAGAGTGGGTTGGCAAGCATTAATCGCCTTTACACGTACCTTTGCCAGTTACCACAGTTGTCCCATATGTGTGAGTGAAGACTGTGTAAAATACTGTCCTTCTTCATACAGAAACTTTAACGTAATAAAACTGTATCGGCTAGATGGATTCTGGGTTTTGCCTCCGAGGGTCACTGGAGATGTGACTAGATTGCTGGGGGTTTGTGAAAAATCCGTTCCTAAAAAAAAAGAACAAGGCACAGGAACTTAGGTATGAGAACTCTTCAGCTTGAAATGGACTTTTTTTTGCTAGCGTCTTAATCGAAAAAATATATTAGAATCAAACGAAAAACGAGGAATGTACAGAATCAAAAAATGAATCAGAATATCAACAAGCTTAGGCCATTTTGGTCGTATTTTGTTGTGAAAACCTGATCTGAAGCTGTGATTTCCTGTATAAAACGATGCGGCAACACCTGTGTTTCTGCTGTTTCGAGACAAATATTTCCAAACAGTAGTGGTGACAGCCATTGAACATTTTTTTATACTTAATTAGCTACTTAAACTTAGATGAGGATTCTGATATAATTACGAACGTTGTTATCTCGATGACCATTTACGGCATTGCGATAAAATCAGGCTCAGCCAGGTGTTTAGGAAATATAAGAGCTAATAGCCTGATTCCCATTACAAAGTCATTGCTGAACTGGAGTGTATGCTAATAATTTGGTGTCCTTTTTACTGAACCAAGATAGTTCCCCTATTGAGAGAAGTTTTTTAATAATTCGCCAATGTTAACGGGAATATATGTCCATATACCCATGTTCAATATACGCTTTGTGCACCTGTATACTAACTTCGGCAAGTTGGTCGAAGATACCAGAATAGTTAATCCTTTGTGCTTATTAGCTCGTATGTGTTGTGAGTCGTAAAGCACTCCGAACGCTAAGCAACATTGATTTTGATGGACAGTAATAGTCTTCGCGTCGTCATCGTGGCTGGGAAGCTCGAGATAGTCTTGCATGAACAGAATGGGGTACGAACTTGGTGGTGAAGGCGCTTAATTATAACGATGATCCTGATGTTAGAAAAAAAATTTGACTCAGTGCATACGAAAGTCTGTTCATTCCACAAGTATTCACCTAACGTCCTTATGAGGCTGCTGGCTGAGAAGGTTATGAGAACTATTAATAAGTTATCTGTGAAAAGTCAAACAAACTCAGTCACACAGGATTTAGAAAAATAAACGCGCACATAGATCCGGCAGGAAAGTCTAACGGAATTTAGCTAACATAAACAAGACCTTCTGTTGGGTCTTGCTACTCTTCGCTGGATCTCATTGTCGGAACATCACCGCGTCTGCTTCTTCCTAATCTGTCTACTAGGTGAACAGAGAAGCGACTCGAGCCTACGTGAGATTTCCATCCGCTTTCGATCGTTAGCCTACAGGGGCATCCGCGCACTACATTGTAGATTGGGCTAGTTAAGTGGGAAACCTGGACGTGAATGTAGGTAAGAAGAAAAGGTAAACTCGTGTTCGCAATGCATTAATAGTAAGATAAGTTAGTTAAGATACGCCTACCTAATCTGCCGAGAAATGATTTAGGCAATCCTCATCAGCCTCTGCTGATTCTAAGTAATAGTAAATCGCATCATAAATTACTATATCATGAGCGTAGTGGAAGGCAAGTTACAATGGAGTATATATTGGCTATAATAGCGAATAATTCAAAGTTGGAAAAGTGTGCTAGGACGATCATAATAAGCATACCGTTATATGCATATACGGACTCGAGATGCTAATACAAATAGAAGAACACAAATGAAATGCTGGTATAGGCTAATGATAATATAAAATTGTCAAGTTATATAACTCAAGCTGTAACAGTTCCTAGATTGTGGTGAACATGACCCGAAACTAACTAAAAGTGCAAGAGGTCGCTCCGTAAAATTAAATGGAGGATGCTTAAAGCTTGAGTTATGGCAAGTGTTTAAATATGAGGAAAGCTTGTCTATGCGAAGTAACGAAAGCTCAGTGCAGCGACATCGTTCAGACATGCATATGGAGACTTCCACGTTCTAATGTTATCTAGTCCTAGATCAGGTTCAACTATTGAATGGGCTTGTGGGTGACGATGTCATCAAGTGGATCCTACTCCTTTATTTCTTAATTCTGAAAGACTATACAATATTTTCGTCATCTTAGAGCCTTACGACAATCAATTTATGAATTCTTGAAGAATAATGGTCATCTTGGTACCCCAAATAAGCCTCTATTTGAAAGTACAGATTAATTATTTTTCAAAAAAACTTTGATGACCTAAGGTAGAAAGGACCAGCAGAACCTATTACTGCAGATTGTCAGGTTCCTGGCTGTCTCTTATCGACGAACCCTTTCGTGACCATAGACAAAATAGGATACTAAAATTAAGTCGCATGGTGCTGCGGTGCACTACGTTAACGGAAGAAGATCGCCATCTAACCATGTGTAACCCTTAAGTGAGGGAGGATTAAGACTAGGATCTACATTGAATGAAAAATGTTGATCTGACTACAAAAATAAAACTAAAAAATGACTATTTAGGTTCCTCTGACTACAGATACGTCTGACTGTATTAACAGTTATAAGTTCAGCTTCAGCAGAGAAGATCTTCGTTGTTACGGGATATTATCTTGATATCGTCTTTGCCGTGAAGGCTAAATATCATGTTGGAGCACGAATGTGCCGCAAAATATCCCCTCAACTGTCAGGATTTGCTACTAACGAGTATCAAGTATGCCGTGAACTGATGTGCGGGATACGATCCCTCTACTCAGTATTAGTTCCTTTTATATGTGAAGTTATACAAAGTGTGTTTATTCGTTTGCACTGGACCAATAGTGTGTTCGTTTTATCCACACCTGAACTATAGGCAGCGCTACTACTATTTTCTTAATAATCTATGTTTTCTCTAATATGTTCTTTCAAGGTTCCGGCCTACGCCGCTTATTTATACACACGAGAACATTACAGTTGATATACATTATTCTATTTGTGGCAATCAAACAATTAAAACGGTGCGATGGTCGAACAGGTGCAGAACAAGTTTTTGTTTTGTCCTTGTGCGTGTGTACCAGGCTCACTTTAATTGCGGTCACAGAACGAAGTAGGTCATTTTCCCATGGTATGTTCCTGACATTCTTAGCAATGCGCAAAGCCGTACCCTCGAATCCATTCCGCGGCTTGCTGTTCACGGGTATCGTTACGTCACAGTTAATACAGAGCTGTTGCGTTTCTCCTTTGCGAACGCTCCGAAGGAATGCCTGCATTTCCTGTGGCTTGTCGAAAGTTGTTTTTTTGTTCGCAGATATATCCTTGTTTTTCTTAGCCACGGAGTGAATTGGCGAAAAGCAAATACTTCACCATGTGGGTACGTGGTACTTGCGACCATTTAGTACTTGACTTTGGCCATTGTTTTGAATTTATCTTTGAAACACGCCCTTTCGTAAGACCGAATTTTATAATCCTTGCTACGGGGCGTGCCCCAATGAGACGGGAAGTATGATACATTAAAATGAGATCCAACTAATTAAAACAGGCATAAAATGCTGTGACAATAAAAATGAGGAATATTCAAAATTCCCTAACTATGCAATAATAAAAATTCAGATTTTGTTCTTGTTTCTGTTATTGAGTAGAACTCATTTATGTATCCAAACGCTTTTGAATATGTGTTTTATATGATGTGGGCCATTCCAAACCTGTATGAGTTTGCCTTGAAAGCCAAATATAATTAGACCGACGGAAACGCTATTTAATATGATTCCTATATCTAGACTGATTTATTTTCGATCCGACCGTTAGTAAAGCTTGATCGGACATTAAAGTGAACTCAGAGAATAAACTGTCCTTATATCATCGAGTCAACAAAAGAAGAAGACATAAGGCTTTTTTTTTTTTGATGGCACTTGCCAGTGGAATCGGCAGCTGCAAAACGTTTTTCCGTGCAGCTGAGTGCCATCAATGCTGCCCAGATAGCAACTCATTAATTTTTATTTAAACGAACTCTTCAATCTCAGGCGCAAATCTTTGTTGCTGATACATTCCGCGGTCATTCATCCTGCGAAACACTAGTATTGCCGCAGTACGTGCATTGTTAAAACAGCTAAGCAGAACTTGACAGCGTTAACTTAAGTGAAACTGTGACGGATAAGGTAATTTGAATTTCTGCCAGTGCATGGGGCCAAATTTCCCACGTGTATATATATGTGTATATATAGGAGAAGCTGAATGTTATCGTTCCAAATAGCGTATTTACCACATAAAATACAATGCTAGCCACCATTACACACATTTCGCTCCGAAATTAATCTAACTGTCGTGTTCTGTCATTCAGGAATATAATAATTATCTGTGTGCAGTTTCGATGCTCGTTTGTTATTATTACTGTAAAAAAATCGCATATGTTTTTATCCTTAAGAAACGGTCTACGAGGTTCTGACCTTCAAAACCCTACGCTGAGGCTCCACAAACTGGGACGCAACAAATCCAGTCGATGTGTTTTGTTTTTCTGTATTGCGCCCTCAGCAAAGCAATACATACTAAGAAAACTAACAGGCGGTTTTCAAATAAAAACAAACTTCATATATGTTGATTTGCATTATTTTGAAGCCATACTGAGTCTTTCGCTGACGACGACTCAAGCGACAAATATATATATACTTCTTTACTTATGTATCAGTTGGCTGAAGAAACGCAGCTAAAACGATCTACGCGATTCTTCCACAGGTGGTTCATGCTTTAGCAAAAGAATTTTTTTCCAAAACAAGTTTTCTGTAACTGGTCGGTACCCTGCGTAGCTCGTTTTAAATGATGGCCCGCGCTCAACGTGAGTACGTCGATTTCCAAATCCAAAAGAACTTTTAAAGAAACTCACAGAATGTATTTTTAAATGCACAAAACGGCGTCTTTGCTCCATAACCATCGTGTGCCTCCGCTCCTTGGTTCAGTGTTTCTCGGCATCGAAATTGAGGTTGACCCATTCAGTCGGTTATTGGCATCGATTCTTTTTTCAAAATTTGACATTTAACAAAGATCACAAATGATTGATTAGCCAAATTGTTAATGTCACGAAAGTGCGCATACAAGAAAATGAAGATGGTTGTCAACGATGCTTTCGCGTGTCATCATCTTCTGTTACCTTCTGTGAACGTAATAGTGACGCTCTTCAGCGTATGTAGCTCATAGCCTCGCGTGCGTGGCAACACTCACCCTGTGTCTATTACTCCAATACGAAGAAATTTTTGGTAATGGTAGTGATCGTGTTAAATGAACAGAGTTAAACCTTTGGGGCCTATTGCTGTTAGCGATTACCTTTGACTTGTATTAGCAGAAAACAATTTTAGCTAGCATAGAAGTAGAAAACATACGGGGGATTTTTTTTTTCGATGAACAATACAGTGGCAGTATAAACGATAAAAGTAATCATCAGCAAACCACATGTTTCTCCATGACTCCGTCTTTGCACGGGTATAACACGTACACGTGTTGTATCCGTGCAAAGAATAACTATTACAATTCACGTTTTAGTGGCTGTGTACGCCCATTGTCACATAAAAAAAGAACTAGTCAACGTGCGAATCAAGTTCATATTCAATATGGCACAATATCAATTGTTGCTGTTTACGCTGCAGCACGCCTGTATCTATCTACGTTCATATTTTACATCTTAGATCCCATTAGGCAGTCGGTCGTAGAAGAAACATGGCGAAACAACGACGATTGAATCAATGATTATACTCAAGCTGGCCACTGCTTCACGCGGCCTGAATTCACTTAAACCGACGGCAAGCTTCGTACGAGAGAAACAATGCTATTCGCCTTTTCAATTTCCAGACGTATATAGAAGGCTCGCAGATGACATTTACATAAACTGGTGCTTCTCAATGAGACTTAGTACTGGTATGCTACTGGTCCTGTTAAAATATTAGACCAGTCCGCTACTCCTTTCTGCTGCTGTGAATAATATCATTGCGGAATATATATATATATATAATCAATAGATCTGCTAGATGCATATGGCGTTTTGCCGTTTGATACAATGCTGTTTCTGGCGATTGAGAAGGACTGATGAAGCACACGCCTGATCGGGCGAGCAAGCAAGATATATCCAAGCTTATCTATTCGATGTAACGCTGCGTGATTACGAAAGCAACGCATTAGATCCAATGTAATATGAATTTGAAAATGGCCGCGCATATATATATATATATATATATATATATATATACAAGTGTACCGTCAACAAAGCGGTTTGCGTCAGCTGCGGCAGCTCTGTTATCAAAAAAGGTGTCGAGCGTACATGTTTCTAAAATAAGCAAGGGCTATAAACGGCTCTCGTTGTCCAAATTGTTTTTGTGTAATAACGATTCAATCGGCCGGCCTTGGCCGTCTCGGTGAGTTGAAATGTTTACCTTTTAGTGGTTATCTTCTAATACGCCAGTGGTCACGAGTAAATAAGTGCCGATTTGATTAGCTATTAGCGGTTTTTTATTTAGACAAAACGGAAGGAATAAGGCATGAGTCAGGCTGTTATAAGGCAACAACGAGCCCCGATTAACAGTGACTGTAATCTTCACTAATAATAGTACAACAACACTGACGGAACAAATGAAGGGCAATGCTGTTGATGACAGTTTGTTCGGTCTAGTGGCATAACAAGGAAGCACCGCGGAGGACAACACGAAACGCTGCCTTCTGGACATATAGAACTGAGCTTAAATTCATGATTTGCTTAGCCTAGATATTGCTTCGAAGTTTCAATATTTATTTACAACTGAATCATATGTAGCAACCACTAAATACGATGAAGTTTCTTTTTCACACAGTGAGCCGATACGGGCTGTGGTAATGATAATAATATTAATTATTAACAGTGAAGCGCCGGCCTACATTAGCGCTAATTTCCGGTAAAAGTAAAAGGGACAACAGGATGTATTTCGTTAATGTCTCATTTGAAACAGACGGGCTGTAATTATAGGAAACAGACGAAGTTAAAATTACTGTTGGCAAACTGTTGGCTGCAAGATTACTTTATATTTGTCTCTTGCTCATTTATCTCTAATAATCTCCACAGAGCACACGTCTTGCATAATAGAAATAGAACAGCGATAAGCGCAACTGATCAACTCTAAAATCAGCTTTATTATAAAGCCTTTATTACTAAACGTGGGGAATAATGACGCCTAGTCAAGCCTGACCATTAGCGTTCACAGACGCTCGATAGATCTGGTCTTCGTAGCAGACTATAAGCGACAAATAGATTTGCTCAGATAGATAGAAACTCGACAAGTCATATCATAGATCTGTTTAACACTGTAACAAGTCTTCATTGTTTTTAACATGACAATGGCCACAAAACGGGGCGTTGGCTGCAGTCGGTGAGCGGAGGAGGTAGTGTTCAGATACGTGCTGCCTGCACATCCGTCTCGATAACGAAAATCGGGACCAAGCCAAGAGATAACGGGAGTCTTCGTGCGCTGTTTCTTACCGCCGTTGTTGTTCCTCATCATGAGTGACTGCGTTGGTACGTTTGCGGTTCTCCCAGTGACAGTAGATCTGCTTGCCCCACATTGCTTCCTCCTATGGTAGGGGCAAACTGGCACCACCTACTCCTTACAGGCGGCTCATTCGCCAGCCCGTCCGCCTTCTATGAATGCCCTGCCGGTGCCGCACCAGTCGCTTCGCGCAACTCGATCAGCAGACTCTACAAACGATGTACGAGAAGCACGCACTGAATCGATGCAATTATGTGTTTTTCTTTGACGTCGTGCACACGTTTACGTTAACACGTGGTGCAATAGGGCTAGTATGGTCAGTTGATATGTTGGGCATAACCGTCAACATCTGTACCACAAGTCGATAATTTTGTCGCCGAATCGTGCGCATTTGGTGTTTACGCGAAAAATCATGCAGTGACGTAAACGATGGAGATACGAATGTGCCGCGCATCTTAGAAACGTACCGAGTTATTTGGTCCGTTCGAAATTTTTGAAATAAAACTATGTCAGTCTTATCGAATATATATGTATATATATATGATGTCACTATGCACAATTCCAGCAGCAGAATACAATCACAGTGGGATCTCTAGATAAAACCACAACGAGTTAGATTAACATCGAACCTGGTATTGGATAAACAAGCAGACGACTAATGCATAAATTTGAATTTCTTTTTAATTCCAGGTAAAGGTCATAACTACTTAGGTCAGGGACTACTGTGCGGTTAGTTGATGGATCGTGTTTTGTTAGAGTTCGGATGGAAAGTATTTATCTGTGTGAGATGAATGACCTAGTGTTGCCGATGTGAGTCACCCTTCAGTTCAAACAATCACCACGTCTGCCATAAGACAATACTTTGACAAACTTTTAAATTTATGGGATAAGCATTTCTTAATAACGATCTTAAATCCCGCTGAAATTCAGGATAATATCGGTTGATTTAGAGCTGGACCTGATTGTTGTGAAAATGTTCGAACAGCTAGCCCTAGAAGCGAGTTTTCATACTCTCGAGCTCGTCCAGAGTAATAAAACAGTGGGGTAGCTTGCGGCAATCCACATTTTAATTCAGATTCGTGTTTAATTTAAATTAGGCTTTAATACGCTAAAATCCAAGGAGCGGAGGTAACACACTTGCCCTCCAGAGCTCTTTGTATTATCGCACTTTGCTCGTCATTGGTCCTATGTTCTTTCATTCTCTGCCACACTCCCTATATCCCCTATACTGTCTCTATGATAATATAAGCAATAGATTACAAATCTTCAGCTATATCGCCTGTTTTTTTTTTCTGTAAAAGCTAACCTTTCTAAGATGCCTTGAGTATCTTGTTATTCAAGTACATCGATGTCCGATAAAGAAATTCAAGTCCGCTTCTCTCCCATGTCTCCCGAGCTTTCCATAAAAACCTGTAACGGACCCTGCGTTAAATTTCCTCCGCATTTTACGACATGCCAAGTGATAAAGGGTGAATATCACGATACGTTTATTGCCAGGGGTTTCTCTTGAGTAGCTTGGCGCATATATCGCTCAGTTACATCAGCAATCTAGAGGTCGGCTAGTGAAGGCTAGACAAATGCAAACACAGGATTGGCAATAGACACCAGTGGCCATCATAAGAGACTCTCAGTCTGTACTCCAAATCATGGGGCCAAACGCCACCCGTTAACTTGAGAGCGCTGCTAAAAAGAGAGCGATACTACTAGCAGCTATGCGATTCAGTTCCTGCGGTCCTTTTGGAAAAGCTGACGTCCTTTAATAATGTCTGTCGTTAGAATCACACATATGATTTGCAAGGCGTTTTTATAGAGTGCACCTAGATCCCTTACCATATAGCTGAATTGTTTTTTTTTTTTTTTTTTTAATTTTACTAGGTAATTTCGATCTAGAGACTACTCATGGAAGTATTTAAGAATTCTTCATTGAAAACAACTAGGTAGCGATGAAACCAAGGGTTAAAAGGTCGTTTATTTTATCAGGAATTTTCCGTTTTCGGGGATAACCGCTGAATCCGGAACGCAAAGGCATATTTAGAGATGTCGACGTCCAGAATTTTTCCATATGGATCTTATAGCATATTTACATTAGTTACGAATAACTCGAACTGATCAGATCTTCCTGATGATACCTGGAGAAATGCCGTTCGCAGTTCTTTCTGTTGAAACGAATCAGATTTGCAACGTGTCCGGGTTTTTCCGACATGTCACTTTATTATAGACCCTACAATTGCCAATCGTCGAGTGCCTAGCAAATACTGTTTCCTACAACCATGAGGGTAATGAGCGTTGTAGCAAATTTTCAGACTGTAGCACACGGCTATTTTTGTCAGCAGAGTAGACGTTTATCTCTCTCTAAATAGTACCGTTGCATTTGAACATGTAACAGGCCATACAAGACTTAGAACTCGTATTATATAGTATGATCTTGCAAAGAGCAGAAATTCGAAATTGTCTTAAAAATTACAGTGCGTTACATGTAATCGCAGATAAGTACGCAAATTATTTCCGACATTCAATATTTTCTGTTATATTTATCTTTACTGGTAGTAGTCAAGAGCTGCACGAATACATGTCAGCAACACAATATCGGAGAGATTATATAGGACCACTTATTAACCTCGCACTGGGTCATAAAGACTACACGAATATTGTTAGGTTCATAAAATGAATTTGAGATTTTCAAGATGTTATGGTACCAGGAGGCGACTGGCGGTATGATATTTATTATAACTTCTTCCACGTCGGGAGCGCTTACATGTAGCCTCAGGCTCGTGGGATTCCTGGATTCCGCTAGAGCTCGTAGTGACACCCGTACACGACAAAGTGGGTGACAACGTGTCTATTTAGCCGATTCGTCCCTTTCCACTCATTGTTTTTCTTCGTACCCAAAGCAAAGTGTCCCTATCAATCTCGGCGAAAAAGAAAAATACTTGCATTTTGCTGATATGGTGAAAAGCAATAATCATAATAATAATAATAAAACAGTTGAGCAGCGACATGAGTCGTGGTCTGCGTTTAACCGCAGTAGGGACCTCCTGCAGCTTTTATCTTGTTGGGCTCGTACAGGCAGCGTCCTACTTTGCTGTCAGTCGAATCGAGGTAGATTATAATCATCTTGATATCTCGTAGTCATGTGACTTCTAGCGGGCAATATTGCCATCACGCTGTAGTCTAGACACTGCACGCCTATTTTCAGTGTTTAGGCCCCTTGAACTCCTTCCGTACGTCGGCTGCCTCCTCTGCCGTCTCGGATAATTCACAAAGCTCATCATTTTCCTAGCTGGTGAGCGAGTTTATGACATGGTAGCTGTTCGTTGTTATCTCTTATTCGCAGCAAGACTGCAGGCTATTCCGCGGGAAAGACTGTGTTACCAGGGGTGGTACAATGCGTATTTGTGTTTTTGCATCCCAAGGTGCCGGGTTCCACGCGAAATGTATCGGCTCCGCTTTAAAGTGAATAGATGATTTTGCTCCACAGAATGTACCGTTACATATCATACTTAGCACTAGGTATTACCAAAGGATACAGAAGACTGACAAATGGCCTTTTGTTTAGAATGAACCTAACTGCCTTCTAGTTTTGCTAATTTCTCAAATACTACAAGTGTATCAGAACAAGATATGTAGGAAATTTGAAGTTCACAAAGCAAAGGCAAAGCATCTAAAGTTTACATCGATGATTACTGTTGAAAAAATTGTTGTTCCGTTTTACACGTACTTCGACAAAAATTAGGTTCAGATACGAACTGCCTAATTCAAGCAGTCAATACCCACTCCTTACAACAATTGGCGAATTCCCAATAAGCCGTATATATCTCAGCCAACTCCATATCACTGCCTACGATACCTACGATAATTTCTTGTAGCAAAAGTTCGACTATAAATTTTATTGGAAAAAGCGTCGTTTTCCATGGATTTGGGGAACAACATAAAAGTGCTAATGGATTACCCAGTTTTATCCGGACATTCTCAAGTTGTCCGGCCGTTAATCGGAGAGCATCTCGCTTTCCAAAACGGGTTCTTATTCATGAGCATCGAGTTATTGTCACTTTTCTATTTCTAAGAATAGTACGCAAACGATACTATTAAGAATACCAGTAATATCAGCCATTCAAATCAGCTTTTCGAATCGAACAGACATGTGCGGCATCTGAGGCGACATGCATGTACAGGTTTTACTAGCTTTGCTCGGGAGTTCCTTCCGTTAGATGCATTCGTGATGACTCATCACAGTGACTCAGAATAGTCAGATGCTAGGATGGGAGCTGTGGGCTTGGGGGGCGAGTAAGCCTCCAACCCATCCCTTTCTTGTTGACATGAAGCAACAATTGTACAAGGTGGGCATATATTACATGGATCGAAAACTAGAGCCGCATTTCCCGCAACTGGTTGAACAGGATAAATGAATTCTTCTAGCAAGAGAACGAGAAAGGTGCCTTACCTGGGTTGAAAGGGCACAATGTTTCAGACTAAAAGAAAACAGGGTGCTGGGGTTAGAGGTGGCGATCCGTGACGAAGGACGTTCAACAAATACCCAGGAGACCACCAAGTTAAGCGTTTTATCGGAGAGAGAATGTAACGACCTCATTATGAGCCGATTATAAATCGAAAACTGTTCACGTGTCTGACCGAGTGTTGGATTCTTCCTTTGGGAATGATATAACGAGGGAATGTTTTGAATCTTGGACAAATACGCGAGATGTAAAGGTAGGGTGGTCTATGGAAAAAGGTAAGGCGTTCATCTGTCATGCAAACGTTCTTATTCGAAAATGGTCATTCCCACTCACTCTAGCACTGGCACTTTTTAAATCATTTAAGTATGATTTACACAAAACAATGAATATACAACAAGATAAAATTGCGGAGGTTGTTTTTGGGGAACTCCTGTTGCAGTGGCGAGAGATACGGAGCAAACGAGCATCGCCATAAGAAGCTTTCTATGAGAAAGATAACTATCCCAAGTGTATTTTTCAAAGAGAAAATTTTGGACGAGTATGTGAGCTTCAGAAATTTGGGGCGGTCGCACTTGGCGTGAAGCAATGCTCGCCCAGCGCGTCATGAGTACCATAATGGTGTATCAGGCTATCAGATTTCTCATCCGAACATGTTGTTATTATACGAAAGTACGTTTTCCAACTAAGCCCAGACTGAGAATAATCACTTCCCCTCGGCCCTTTTTCAAATTCACAATCAATGTCGAGCGTGTAACGCTATGGCATTTAGGGGCAGGGAAAGCTTTCATTTGTGTAAGATTATCTAAAGAAAATACCTAAACTTTTCAATGGGTAATCTTTATTTAGGCAGAATGTATTACGTATTAATTCCACAGGAAATTCCGCAGGAAATATGTATGATGCTAGACTGCTTCGATTAATTTGAATTTGGTTAAACGTCTCTATACGTGTTCAACATACGGGCAACGACATAATTACGAAATAATTAGTGGTAATTCATGACAGCTGGTTAGGTTATTTAGACAAATTAAGCCTGAACTTGTCCATACTATCGTTACTCTTCGAAATTGAAGACCATTAATGATTACTTTGAGTGATCATAATGTTTTTACTGTGCTACTACAAGATTGTCTATAAAACAACTAATAGATTGTGCAGTATCTTTTTTCGCAAGTTTGTAAAAGGGGGCGTTGAAGTCGTCTCGTCAGATGCGCAGTGACGATAACTAGAGGCAAGTAAGCAACACCTCATTAACATGCTCAGTCCCTGCCCCACGCCAGCGAGTAACAAAAATCAGCCAACAAAGATGTCACATAATATTTCTGTCATCGCCACCCATGTCTTTTTTTTTTTTTTTTTTTTTTTTTATATATATACATATAGGCATTCTTGTTGATCGGCTACAACTCGAGTCTGGGTCCACCATCTGGGTTTTAAACTTTAATTGTATGTTAAATATGATAGATTATACCATTAGTATAATGAGGTTCTTTGAGATTTATCATATACGCTTTAAATATATACCTCAGATTATAGCATGAACACTCTGATTTGCTGATACGTTTTCAAGTAGCAATACGTTTATATATCGTAGCAAAATCATACCGAAGTGCAGTCTTTCAAGCTGTTTATGGCTCGGATAGAGCCAGTGCCAACAGTGGTTTCTGCTCTGGGGGAGCTTCACCTTGCCTTTTGTTTTTCATTTATTTACTACTGCTGGTGCTGCTGTTTGTTTTACTATTGCCATTGTTTTCGCCGTAAATGACAATTTAGACGTCGAAGACCCAAACAAGTTAATTGGTTTACTGAAAAATGAAAAAGGACGTTTTTACAATGAGCTCACGCAGACTTGTCCGGAGAGTGGGAAAAGGGTGCGGAGCGGGAATACCGAAACAATAATTAAGCGCAAATTGTTAATCTTTGAAAAACCTTGAAGTCGGCAAAAATGTTATGATTCTATGATCTATCTCGTGTGGCGCAGGCATGCCAGCCGATGATATGTATATAACTGGCATGACTCCTGTCACTTGCTGGTAACCTTAATGGCTGTTTATATATTTGTAAGAATATTTATTCTACATACATTGTTACTGCTTCTATTATCGTTAAAATTGTTTATTATTTTTAGTTCTCTTAGTGTTGATCAGCCGTACTTAGCGTTCGATAACAGTTTTGCGGTAGATGGAACTACGTGATGGAACTACGTGTTCTCATATATTTATTACATGAGTACTCCAATCGTAGGCTGAGTCAACCATTTCGGTTTGACTTCTATCCTCAATCGAACGTCGTTATACCGAAAGGTAATCGCTAACTTCGACCAGCCTCTGATTTGTCGGCAACGAAAAAATTCTTCGTGGACGGCAACACCGAGTAATCTGCACAACATGTGAGATAACACGCCAATGTTAGCCGCTTCCAGCTGCCAGCAGGTCGGCAGACCCAACCGACAAATTTGATAATCGACGCTCACGCAAATATTATTACGTATCTTATAGGCCCATCGCGCGTATATCGTCGACCGTGTCAGAAGAAAGTCGAATAAGATGTTTTTGATTGGCTCGAAGCTTCACAAAGGGTCTGATTGGATATAAAGTGTGCTACGTAAGACGCAACTGTTGTTGGCGACTCTGACGTGTTAACGGGATTTGAGACAGCCCTGCTGAGAGTGTCGTTCAGCGCATGACTTATGTACTGTGCACCGTTGTGTGCAGTAGTTTAGTTCTTCCAGGACCCGGCATTGCATTACCTTCAGTATGCGCTTAACGTTCAGTAAACCGGACTAACGAAGACGAACAAGGGAAATTCAACATCATTGGAAAATGGCCAGGTAGACTGCTAGCCCTCGTAAACTATGTTGACTAATCATTACAGCCGTTATTATTGCCTACTTCAAGCATCTTGAGGAGGACGATGGATCCCGAAAATCTACAAGATAGCTACACTTCTCAGAAAAATCACATTAGAAGAAATAATGATAGATATTGCTGCAAGGATGGCCGCTTTTGACAGGGCTTTATCGTCGTTACTCTTCATTGGCAGACGAACACCGGCATCAAACAAGAACGAGAACAAATCTATTGACAATAACCGAAACTATTAGCAGCCATATGAAGTGCTCACAACGAGTTATGGTAATGACGGAAACAGCTGAAGAGCGACGGTTATCGACTTTGTGCCTGAGACATATGTCGCTATTACTTATGCGGTACATGCATTACTCTAATTATTAAGTACATTCAGGACCCACTCTGCTCAAATGGGCTCTGAAGGCCTTTAAACAGGCAGTTATTTTTACTGTTTGAACCTTGCAGGCGACGATTTTAAGATTTAGGAAAATCACTTTTATCTCAATAGCAATACGCTGAGAGGAAGAATACATCTGCCGTAATGTTTGGGATGGGTCGTACAAACGCAAACGATTTAAAAAACTAAGCGCTCAAGATAATTTGCTCGTACAACGGAAATTGTTCGATGATGACCTCATGCTCAACAGTAATGAGTACAGCTATACTGAAAACTTCATCGGTGGATGCGCTGATTTGTGTTCTAATTCGATTTTTTAGTTGGCAACTATGGTAAGATACATATATACGTATCCATTAATGCATGTAATAGTTGAATATGTCTGGCCGATTTGGGGACACTGCATGGCCAACACAGGCAAGCAGACCTTTAGGTGCTATTGCACATACGGTGGCAAAGTCAAGATCGATGCCCATAGGGTGTAGTGCTGCTTCAAGGGAAATTAATGTTGGTCATTGTTTCAGTGGAAACGATTTGCCCATCCTTATAACTTCACTTATAATCAGTTATCTCAAAACAACTGGCGGCAAAGGTGTACTTCCTTTACAGCTGCTGTTTAGATGTAGAGTACATGGTAGTACTACACAGAGAACTCTGTGGTTCAACATGTCGCTGGACATTGGCGAAATCTTATTATATTTATAGATTTACTAACCGTATTAAAATAATTATGTAAGTAACTTTACAAAAAGTAGCCGTATAGTTTTTGATCTCTTAAAGGTTCGCACGGTTACTTACGGTTCGTCCACAGTATTTATACAGTATCAATTGTCTTCGGAAGAGTGCGAAATCTTTAGATTTCATTTGTTTGTGTATACATATATATATATAACTTAGTGATTGACTAAGATCAGACGGATTTGCAGATCTGTTGATCTGGCAAGAGCGAAAAGTTGGTACTAGAAACGCATATACGTATCGATTGTTTTGGACCGAGCGAAAATGCCTTCACACTTAGTATCATTAAATTTACGTGAGACGATATTCTGTGATCTCCTTTGAGGTAACCGAACCAACGAACCGAGTTGACCGAGTGCTAGAAACTAAATAACTGATAAAACATTTAGTTAACATATGGATAATATATAGTCCAGTATGGAGTCGTTTTTCTAGTGGATCTATAATGAATAAGAACACGAAATATTCCAACAATTTTAGGTATATGCGATAATAGTACTCGAAGAGATATATTTACAAATATCTACCTTTGCTAGGAAATCTGTCCGTCTGTGTTTACAGGGACAGACAGACGTACGAATTAAAATTCAAAATTAAAATATTGAACGAGAAACCAGTCCTTATGTGTATTCTAGGCCTTCGCCAAAATTGGTTGGTAAACTCTGCGATAGCCATAAGTATTCTTCCTGATCGAGCTACCTGAGCTAAGTGAGCTGTCTACGAGTAACGTCAAACGTCAGATTTTTCTGAAAATATCATTCGGCCCTGGACAATGGCGGTCACAAAATGTTCTTCCAATAAACTCCAGAAGTGATTCATTTATTTCCACAGTGAATTAAGTGCTCCGCTTGTACTTCTTGTGTGGACGCATAGTTGCTTATTCTCGAATTTTGTTACCTAAGGTTAGGGCGCTAAGAAGGGCGCTACCAGATTAGCTCATTAGTTATACGGCTGTGTATTGAATGCGGTAGGGGATGCAGAAGGCCTAGTGTTAAGGCTTACCACTTAAACAACACTGCATGATCAAGGCCACGGGTCACTCATTTAAGCGGTACGTGACTTATGGCTTATTCATGATGCCAATCCTATGCCGGGGCCGTTCAGCATACCCTGTTAGGGTACGCTTTGAGCCAGGTGGCGGTTTACGTGGTACTATACGGGAGAACTCAAACCTATTGGACCGTGATGCTGAAGACGCCTGCAAATCTTATCCTTGTTTAAACACATGTATTTTTTGGGGGGTGGAGACCGAGTCGGTATGTTTGTTTTCTTTATAACCAATAGATGAAAAATTTTTTTTTACTAGTATATATAGCATGATAAGCGGGTAGTATTGGTATGAAAACGTTATTTCTTGAGATGATGTATCAGCGAAATTGGTCTTAACGGTACCCTAGGTCGCACTCAGCTATCTAAAACCCGCCATAATCCTTCGCTAGAGATCGCATCGTGGTCTAAAACTAGATGACAAGGTAGCTTCCAGGACGATATTTAATAGAGATATGCGTTATTATTGACATCATTTTTAGAACTATTATGCATTGCAATTTTTAGCGCATATATAACTAGGATTGTTCACTCGTGTATTTCTTGTTTTTTTTTTACAAACATCTTTTTTTATGTATGTTTATTCGAAACATGCCCAATTTCAGCAACGTAATAACACAAAAAAGTAGCAGTATAAGCAATATTGATGTGAAAAAACAGTAGTGATAGATGGTGGTTGGTGGGGGGTGGCCAAGATTTAGGCCCCGCTAATATCGCCACTGCTTGCGTCATAGCCAACGAGAACCGTAACACATTGCAATTTCACCTTGACCTGAGAGCCGTTTATAGCACGATCAGGTCTTCCACGAGCGACAGGGTGTAACGGCAAGGACTTAATCAATGCAAAAATCGTATATATATACTGTGCGCGGATCCGCCGGTGAGCAGACTAATTCGATCAAAAAACGACAACTCGCGTCAAAGACGCCGTGACCATTCGAAGACGATGCGTAAAAATTAGCTGTGCTTGTCATTGTGGCTACATCAATTATTGCAACACAACGTCGCATGATGATGCGGCAATCGCGTGTTGCAGATAGCGATTCATATCGCGCCATTGCAATATGTCGTCACAGTTGTTATCGATGGATGATAGGGAAAAAGTTGTGCTGGAAGGTATACGATTCTTATGGATATGGATTTCTTATATGCGTGGTGGTCGATCTAACAATAAGTTGAAAGGTACAAGTTACTTAGCTTGCAAAGTGATTCGTACGTTTTTAGCTAGATCATAACTGACCCGTTAAAACATAAAACACGTTTTTTTGTTGTTAGCTAGAAGACAACTGTGCTTTAAGGTATAGTACACTGGGGGTTGTGCTGCAATACTATAAGCGTACATTAATCGTTCACATGTCCTTAATACTAAGTATAGCGAACCATAGTCAGTGACTAAAATAGAGTATAGAGTACAAAAAAAAAAGTATAGAGCTCTGACGCATTTATTCGGGCTAATCAGATTTGATCAAGTTTTCCTCAGAAGCATAGGCTCATTCCTGCCAGCCAGTCTAAGTGTCATCAATAGTTATTTAATCATTTGTATTATTATGTTGAACAGTAGTGCCTCCAAGCTTGATTGCTACCTATGGCCCCGTTCATGTTTTTCCGTTGCTTACCAGCTTCTCCGCTAAAATGGCATTCTTTTCTAGAGCATTTATTCAGTGTCATTAGTATATATCTCTATCTGGCCCTTCTTTTTGGACATTTCATACCAGTGCACGATGCTTCCGTATGATCTTCTCCCGGCTAAATTGTACGCGCCGTCGCTATTCATGTCACTTATGCATATAGAAAACAGGTATATAGGGAGATGAGCTACGAACGGGAATGGCAGATGTTTTTTTATCCTATAGTTCGATCATGTACTGTGTCTGGTCGAGGACCCCGTCATAGACAACCCATCTACGATACGCGACAAAAGCACACGAATCAGGCATAATGCCAGCAGTTGAACAGGCAGTGGCTCGTCGTTGTAATTAATTTTAAGGAGAATTCAATAAGACTATAGTTCGGCGTTCCACTGGCTAGCTATAATTCTATTACCTTCGGAGGAGGGTCTGATAGCTGATATTTCTTTAATTTTACTTCCAACAGCCTATAGACGTTAGATATTAGAGAAACGTAATTTTACATCGGTCTAGACAAACGTGCTAGATTCTCCGTTAATTGCGTTCACTGCTTGTTAGTTCTAAGCTCTTTATAATTAACTACACGAGTTATCTATGACGATAACGTCAATTTAAATTTAAAAAAAAATATATATATTCGTTCTGCTAGCAACGTAAGTGCATCGTTTGAATATTTACTGAGTGATGCGAGAACAGACGGCAATGGTGGATCACTAAATAAGTGAATTTGATAACAGTTTGATCCTAAGCCTTATTACTGAGTTGGATCTGAAGTCATTTATTTATTTTTCTCTTTCTTTCTTTCTCCGTGTCTAGGGCGATATAGAAGATCATTAAACCAGAACCACTCCATAGATAATATATTGTCCCATTATCAAAGACGCGACCTACGAAGTGGGCAGTAAGAGGACCGCCGTGTCCTATTTAGATTTAGAAATCATTAGGTTATATCAGCTGATCTCCAGCAGGATCTCAAGAAGATATATCAATAAAACGTATTTAATCTTCTTTTCTGCAGTGACCCTGGCCGAGCGTTCTGATAGTTAGTCGTTTGTCATGCACGCAATTCACTCAGATTCATCAGAACCATTGCCGCCAACCACTATCTATTGCGTACTGTTTTGAGCCCTACTATGGCCTTAGTGTAGGCCAGGATGTTGCCATAAACAAAAAGAGAGCGACAAGAGGCTCAGCGCTGTAAAGCCTTTCGTCGCAACGAGCAGAACCATGTTATAATATCCAGCTAGTATTCCTCCGCAGTTTTTCAGAAAATACAATTTGTCCACTGAGTGCTACGAGTGATTCAGCTCTTACTAACGGCAGATTTATTAATAATCAATGAAAGGTTGTGATTTGCAAACAGGTGCGAGAAAAATCGGCCGGAACAGAAACAATTAACGAAGCGCATCTATAAGGTATTTTTGATTGTCGTTCAGTGCATAGTCTTTTTTAAAATGTTTACGACGAGCGTTTTTGGGCTTAAAATTGTTACGAGAGTCGTTAGGTGTATATTAAGGGAGACGTTTTTTATGCGCTAAATTATTATATGTCCCTTTTGAGGAAAAAATGCTGCATAAGCTATTAGATAAGCCCTTAGTTATTCCCTGACCACACAGTGGTTATGTTTATCGAGTAAAAAAAACTATAAGTTAGCTGAAAAGGCATTACATGTTGAACTTCAGGTAAAAATTGGAATTACACCTGCTGCCTTAACATTTATTCGGTTTTAATCAAAAGTGAATTTTAAAAATTTTCAGTTCGGCTGAAATTTATGTAGCATAACATGTGTTAGTTGTCTAGACTTTGGTAGATAATTGAGCACATTTCTCTAATGTTTACATTTAGGTTTCTAACTGTAATAGAATCATCCTTACTCCTATTATTACTCAAGCTTAGGTGACTAATACAAACAATATCGCTGTTTTAGTGTGCCATAGGGTTTCTTTTCATTCAAAGAGGCACAAAATTTTATACGATAGCAAAGCAGCCACTGATAAACAGTGTAGGACATCAAATTTCCGGCAAGTTGGGTTTGCTATATCGTTTGGGCGATCAAGTGTACCATGGTGCTTATTACGAGGCACAACCCACAAAACACTGTGATGAGCAGGGTGACCCTCGTGGGCTTTTGGGAGACACAGTTTCAGCCGTGGAAAATTGTGTCTCCCAAAAGCTATCAATGTGCCCAGAATTTCAATAACAGAAGCATTGCAATAGGATACATGTAAAACAAGGATCAGTGTTTTCAACGAGGTCTTATCTTTGCTATCAAGAATAGTTTTTGCCATCTAGTACCTAGTTTGTAAGGCTTTAGCTATGTTGTGTGAGTTGTATTCAGATGAGCTACCGTACATGAATACTTAATTACTTTGGCAGTTGCAAGCTTCATGTTCCCTTTCACCGGGCGGGAAAATTGCGGAACCAGCGTATGTCTCATCTAATAGTTGTCTCTTCCAGTCGCGCGCAAAACACGCATAACAAAAGATCGGGTTTTTCCTTTATTCTTCGTCAACATGCCGTCATCCAGCCACCAAAACCTGCATTTTCTCCGTCCTCGCAATGGTGCAGTGACAACGCGTTCTCCTAGTAGCAGCGTCTAAAGCATTGTGCAACTGGCCCCAATAGTCACGGACGTAAAAAAACTTTCAGTGATTTGTTTCATATACACAGCTTTTTGTTCGTAGGCATCCCGTAACTAGTTGTTTAATCTAATTAGGGCACCCATTTTATATATCGATTCTCAGATGTCGGCTCGGGTGAATGAGGACGAAGGTGGAGGCGGTTCGTCCCTTATTGCAACGAGTGGCGTGGCCAGCAGTAGCCTTCTGTTGTTGGGTCGACACGTAATGGACACATCGGCTTGTTCGGCCCTTCATGATGAGACAGATGAACTACAGTGGATTGCCGATTCGTTCCACGAACAGAGCGCTGCTTCGGCGGCTGTTCGAAGCAGTTGGGCCGATCTGAATCATCTGGCTAGTTGGACGAGCCACCACAGCCACGCTAGACACTGTCGACACACGCCGATGCAGCGCTCGATCCTCAACATGGACCTATCGTACGAGGACTTCAGCAAAAACATGGATGCGAATCTCGCGCAGATCGACATGGAGACATTTCGGTCGGAAGACATCAACCATGCGATCCTCAGCTTGCAATCAGCTCGTGCGGGTGTCGGCGAAGAGTGCGCGAGTCTGTCTGGTTCTCTTATAGACGATCTTCCTATTGATTCGTCACAGAGGTTAGTGTAGAGGGATAATGAAACAAAGTTTTCATAGCGAAGAAAATAATTTCAATAACCAGTTTGAGCGCAACAGGTACAGACAGGCGTCCTCTTTCACAGCACCGACAACACTTCAATTTTAGCAATGTTCGTATTGCCTTATGATTGCGGTTACAGGGTGAATGAGATCTGTCGGAAGACACCGTTGTTTTCGCCCCTGAAGGAAGCTTCAGTCCCGTCGGCGTCGCATATCTTGATGGCCGACAGTTTAGATTGTAGTTATCATGGGGATCTTGTGCTAACTTGTCGTGCCACTAACAAAAACAACTATACGCTTGCCTTCGAACAAAGCCAAATTATCCACCCTGATGGAGCTTCGGAGGATTCGGAGTTGGCCGGCAGTAGCGAGGCGCAAAGCAATTGGTCAGGCTCAGAGAACGCCAATGACAAAAGCGGTTGTGCGACAACAGGGCGTGGCGACGCAAGTGTCGCAGGAAGCAAGAGTGGTATGGTGCATTCGGAATTTGCATTCACGACGTGGTCGAGAGTTTCTAGTGACGGCCGCGAGGACTCAGGCAAGAGTCACTCGCTTCCTGACCTGCTGAAGAGGTCTATGACGAAGTCGGTTTTGCAGAAGACCTGTAACACTCTGTATACGATAAACGACTGTCAGGTGATCGAAGATCGGCGGTCAGGAGTTCCCCTTTTGCGGATGTTCATGGACAAAGGAGGACGCGGTAGCCAAGAAGTCATGCATTGCTCGTCAAGTACGACAGAGACTCAGAACGGTTGCCGAGCTGGTTCCGCTCTTGGTGGGACTGGTAATAAAGAGGCAAACCCATGTCAGGGGGGTCACACGCGCATTAGTTCAGGACAGTTTCCAGGCGAGAAGGATGATCCGATGGACGGCTCATTTACGCTGCCGTTAACTACTCTCCCGATATTTAATGCCCGTAGCAGCAATGTCTCGCAGGCACAGGAGCTGCTTTCTGCTAATGCGGTCACTAACGTCCACCAAGTCAGGTAAATTAAATAGAGTGTCTGCGGCGCTCCTTTTTGGTTTATTGTTGACACTGCGCCACCGTTCCTTGCGGGACCCCGTACGCTCTGTGTCAAAGTAAGACAAATCCAGATTGTTAGCTACCAAAACCTGTGCGTTTTTAATTAGATCGTCCAGTTTTAGTTGTTCTTCTATGGACTAACATTTGTCCTTTTTACAGAGCTCGCCAGAAGCTGGATAACACGTTGAACAACAACACCGTGATATTGGATGACTCGACGACTCTTAGCGAAGAAGACGGCTCGCAGTGCTTTGAGGATAGTCTCGTCGGGCTATTGGCAGCGCGCCGTGGCTTCACGTGCCCCGGAGTTAGTGCCACAGCCACCGCTCTGACTTCCCCCATTCGTGAAGAGGATGAGCAGTGCCTTGGTAGCGCTTCGTCCTGCGACGAACCGATGCGAGATGTGGGCACGAATTCGTCAACGAACTCTTCCGGAAGCAATTCGACTGGAAACGATAGCAACAACCCATCTCCGCCGTACGACAGCAAACCGTTGCCGAAAATCAACAATTTTGTTGGCCAGCGTGTCTCGCCGGCGCGTCGGGGTGAGCTAGTCGGTTCAGAGTCAAGTGGCTACATTAGCAGACAGAACTCCAACGACCAGATCAACAAGAGCCCTAATGCACAGCAGTTTTTGCTTTGCGCAGGTAATCGGAGAAGCACACCCAAGGTAAGCGCGGCAGTATTGGGGCTGAAAACTCATCTCTTGAAACAGAGGCCTTTGGCAGCAACATAATAAATTACATACGACTTTTGACATCAAATTTTGAGATCCGGGACCTCTCAGCCTTTTCTTGTTATAGTCAAGAATTAGTCATCCATCATGCAATACGTCTTCGATATAATGGTATCTCTTTTTTTTTTTCGCTTTCAGATGGGAAGCCTCCAGTGTTCAACTCAGGTCAGGACGGTGGCCATCCAGACAGGACCTCCCTCCCCAACACCCCATACCGGCACTGAGGAGCCCGATTGCCATGTGGTCACCCCCGAGCAACTTCTGGATCCGCAAAGCACCCCCATCAATAAGAGCATCTACGTTTGCTATCCCAATTACTCGCTGCCTGACCTCTCCTTCCTAAAAGACATCAAACCAGGACATGCCGTGGTCCTGCAGCCAACCGAGATCGGCCAAACCACCAAGCTGCCGGCACAAACGCCCCCGGTAAATACAACAGATACGAAAATCGTTGTCGAATTTTTTCCAAAGCTATTTTTTTCAATGTTAAAAGACAAACGTGCTCTTAGGCTGCCCGTTACGAATACTGCCTTGCTTCACTTAATTTCTACTTTTGTCTACCGTAAAGCAATAGATATGCCACTCAAACAAACAGTTGAGCTACGTGTCGTAACTCTCGTTGTGCCTAACTAAGATCAACGTCACGTTGACCATAAACACTCAGTATTTCACATTCAATTCATGTATCGTTGTACAGGCAAAGGAGTCAGTGACTCAACATATGAATTTGGTTGCCGCCGTTGGTACTCCGGCTCGCCGCCGCGCCCAGAGCAGCGGGCCAAAGTGTCGGCCGAAGTCATACAACGATTGTGAGGCTACACTTCGAACAGGCGTCGAACGTATCAAAGACTGGGAGTCGCTCAGCCTGCTGTTGCCTGACGACATCAAACTGATGGTGAAGCAGATGCGAGGCGAAGTGCAGGCGGCTCAAGCTGCTCAGACGACAACTGCTACAGCTGCAGCAGCAGGTGTCCCAGGAAGCATACGAATGCGTGAAAAGGATAGTGGCTCACGTCAGCCGCGTCCGCTACGAATAGACCAGATTGCGGGCACCTACGAGGAGGTGTACATCAGCGGAGGTGCCGGCGTACATATTGATGAGCGGGACGGCTCCTCCCTGCGAAGGCACTCACTTCTCAATCTTCCAAGTCTCACCGGTCTCATACCCACCGGGCTTGACCTCAACACCGTTGCGACACCACAGCAAACATTTACTCAACAAACTAATTCAAAGTGAGCCAATTAAAATCGTTTTTCTAGGTAGTTCTTGTGTCGATTACGTGCATTTCGGACTATCGAGTATTGCGCGATACTTATAGGAAAGTAGAAGAAAACGTGTTTCATAGAATATGTTATGGATCATTTGGAATCAATACGGTATTTGCAAGATAGGTTTTTCAGATAAAGATTTACTCACCGAAAATGGTAGAATCAGAAGCACATATCATGTTGTCTGAATGTTTGCTATATTTCCGGCTGCCTTAAATATCTGATCTTGCAAAAGCGTTTTATAGCAACTCTACGTAACTTTTTGGAAGGTAATTGAACAGTTGCTTCTCAAATGTTTGAACTGAGCATTTAACGATGTCCGTATTCTGCATGAGATGAGATCATGAAAATAGGGGACTCGACTCCATTTACTATTAAAAGGTTGAACCCTTTTATTGCCTATCCGTTTCAGTAGCTCCAGTAGCAACTGCTGCTGCCGTGGCACCAAAAAGGCCGTGAGCTTTAGTGACAATCTCTGTAAAGGACTGAGTAGCGACCATCGGACGCCCGCGACATGTGGATGTCGCAATTTCGCTTTGAACCTGCAAGACTGTATGACGCCCACTCCTGGCAGTATAGCAAGCGGGGGCTCGCGCGGTTTTGCCGGAATTGCCATGGGCATGCCTTTTAGGGAACACACTCCTCAGGGCCTCTCTCCATCAGGCTTTGTTTCGCCGCTAACGCATTCGCAGCACGAACTTGTTACTGCGAAGCGACACCTACTCGATTCTATCTACACAGCGATACGCCAGGTGGTTGACGCTTACGGAAGGGACAAAGAACGCGATGCCAAGATGCAGCTATTATCCGATGACAGTGAGGCGGGACGTGAGGTCTCGCGTGGTCTACTGCCTGCTCTCGAGCGTCTACTCGAAGACGGCTTGCTCCCCCATGTGCGCGGACTGTTCGGCCCTTTGCCAAACTCCAAATGGCACCTGGTCGAGTCCATGGTACAGACTAAGGAGGGCCGTAAAGAAGTTCGTGAGTTACTCGACTACATCCATTCGGTGAACGCGGCATTGGATGAAGGCGCGAAGTTCCGCTGCTTTGCGCTCGGTCTCGTCAACCTCGGCTGTCTCGACGCCTGGATCACGCTATTGCTGGCCACGGCATCCGTACAGCATAAGCACTATCAAACCTCGGCGTTCTTGCCACTGTTGTCCCACTATTCGTTCTTCTTCCTGCAGGAGGAGCTTGTGTCCAACCTGCGGGTCCTCAGCGAGCTGCCCTTCGCTTTCAACCTCAACATGGCGGCCAAGCTTCGACCCCATCAGCAAGGAACAAAAGTAGGTTTACTTGATGTTCTCTAACATCGGAATCCGCGTGCGAATTGCTGACTATAAGTTGACCGTTCTGTTTGTTGTGGCTAGATATTGTAGTTTTCTGAAGAAGTTAATATATGTAGTTCAGTAGAGTACAATCGACTGTGTGTTTTGCATCGCATCATATCGAGGAAATATCTGAACAACGAATAAGGTCCATATGAAAGTTTTTAAAACAGAGTGTGTAGCATGTAATCGACCCTCTTTTATGTCTCCCTTACATTTTGTACAAGGGCCATTATTATACACGCCTACATTCTTTCTGTTATTAGGTCCTTTTTTACATAACGCTAGGTGTCTGGATAAATAATGACCTATGTACGTTTTCTGAGTATCTTAGCACAGCAAACAACCCCAGTGATGTTTACTACTTATTCAATTCGCAGTGCGATATTTCCTGTTTGTTTCCGAATTTTCGTCACGTAAATACTTCCGTTATCCACTCTCTGCTGTACACTTGTTTTGCATCCTGCTAAGTTTTCGCGCTTTGGTTTTTTACTCTTCTTGTTGTCAATGTTGCTGTTGTTGGTGCGATTGTGTACGTTCTTGCCCCGTGCTGGCTTCGTCCGCATGTTCCTGTTTTTGCCTGCTGTTGTATACATGCACCTGTCTCCTGACGGCCATCGCCACCGTGCCTGCCACCGTGGCTTTTGGCCGATACTCTGACGCGCCCATTATGTTTCGGTGTTTTGGTCGAAACCTCTCGGTCTGGGTGCACTGGTCAGGAGACGCGCAGCGTATCCACTGGTCGCCTGCGATCCTCCCGTCCGGCAACACCCTTGAGCTTTCCGAGGTTGCCACCTGGAATGTTGAAAGGTGTTACCACCCTAGCGTCTGCAGCTGGCACCACTTTAGAATCTTCCCCGGCATGTGAACCAGTTGCTTCTACAAGACAGCCAAGTCCTGGTCCCGATTCATTGCTCATTGCTTGCGGATCTACACGGCCCTCAAAGAGGGACTCAATCCGACGAGCCAAGACCGAACTTTCTGCTGCTCTACAGGGACGCGCGCGGCCGGTATCGTACCCGGCGGCTGTGAAGAAGGAGCCCGAGCCGCCGAAGAAGGACACGCAGAAGTTCCGCCAGCTGAGGAACCAATGGGAAAAGATGAGTGGGCTGGCGCTGCCGAACCGCCAACATCAACAGCCGATCACGGCAACAACGGTGCCTTCAACCACAGGCGCTGCAGGTGCAGCTAGCAATCCTCGAGTGCATCAGGCGGATAATCTTCGAAGTAACCGCCATTCTCAACCTGCAGCCCGACATTTGCCTGCACAGAAGACTCAAAGCAGGTATGTGCAGTGACCATCAACGCTCAAATCAAACTTACTCGTAAAGCAGTTTATCTAGTTACTAATTACGCGTTCTATTTATGGACGCTGAATCCATAAGTTTAAGCATAATCTTGACTTGGAAAAAAACTTTTTGTGTGTGGCGATATAATGAAGTCACTGGTTATTCGGTATGAAAAACGTCCGGTTATGATGTTTTCCTTCATGGAAATACGTTGTCAATGTCTAACATAGATCAAATATAAGCCCATATGTAGTCAGTCACCTTATTTAAAAATTAGTAACAAATTCTAGAGAGGATACGGTGAGCACTTTTTCGTTAATTTTGATTCCTTATGTTCATTTTGCATAAACTATAGTCCAATGTTTGCGTCCGCTATTATCAGTCCATAAATTGCTTTTTTTTGTGTCAAACTTGGTTTTTTTCTATTCGAATGATCTAATTGTAGTCCTCAACGAGGTTTTAGTGCTACGACAGCCAAGAGGAATGCCTCGACTGCATCCAGCGTGGCCTCCACTGCGTCGACTGTTAAGGCGAGCTCCGCCGGATCTGAGAGAGACCCCAACAGCGTTGTGCTTGTCAGGAAGAGTCTGATCCCGATTAGGGGCTGGTCCTCGAAGGGCACCGTCCACCAGGATCGAGCCCATGGCAAAGCAAAGTGAAACTGAAAAACCTAAACAGAGTACGTGGACTAATCACTCAGGTACCACGCACAGAGTTCGGGGCGGCATTCAGGGCGACGATCAACATGACAGCAAATATATACCCGCACCTAAGTACGGCTACATATAAAGACATCTATATAGGAAAATAGATGACGATGCAAAAATTGGTGTAGACGAAACGACAAGGTTAATTATGACGACTATAGCAGAACCCTATTAGAACTCTTCTGGATCTTGAGAAAAACGCTGCTGGTTGAGAAATAGCAGGTACCGTACCGATGCTACCCTGAACGATAATGTAAGTAACAGTGGCTAATTATTAACAGCTAAGCAAAATAAACATTCGCTTTGAACCGAATAATTAAATAAATATATGTTTCAACCCATACCCGGTGTGGAGGATAAACACCAATTCGATAATTGATAACAATTCTAAAGTAATTCAAGCCATTTGATTTTGAATTAAATTGCGCACACACATCCAGCTACGTTTTTACCTAGGTAGAAGTCCATTTTTAACAAAACACTGCACTGATGTTCTGTAACTGAGTAACTCTGAAATATTTCCTCGTTCATTTCAGAATTCGGGCTTCATCATGAAGATAGCAGCATGGCCTAGCATGAAGAGCAACTACAACCCCAGCAGCGAAGAACTACCTTCCATATACATATATAATAGTTTGCCAATCACAAGAATAGATATTATCATTTATCGTAACGATACTCTCATCGAGTTATTTCGCTTTATTGCTATAGAGATGCCAGCGGTGATAAGGCCTCAATAATTATGTCATGACTATACTGCTATTCTGCGCTACTTGAAGATCTACTATATGATAATTCTTAAAATGGCAAAGTTGCGGACTGATGTTGAAGCGGTGGTTGTTGAGGACGCAGCATCGCAAGGTGGAGGTCAGACGTAGAGAATCCAAGTATAAAGAAGTTCCCTTGCCAAATGATTTTCTTCCCGGGTAACTATCAGTACGTAATTTCAATAATGATGTGAGACGGTCAGACCATGTGAAATTGCGGAGGGAGTGATCGAGAACGAGCAAACACCGAAGGACCAACAACCACGTGAGATCACATTGAGGTTGAGATTCAATCTCGAAACACAAGGTTTTCCATTAAACTTCAATCGAGCAAAGGAAACCTCGTATCGCCAAAAGACAAGGCCTGAATTATTGATGCGGATGAAAATGATTCGACACTGTTGAAGGTTAGGAATGTTAGGATGAGCAACTGATTAAATGATTATCTTCAAGTGCCGCCCCCTAAACTCTACTACAGCAAAAACCATCTACTCCCATATATATATTATGGATAATTACAACAATTACGAGAACTGCTATTAATATGATAAGTTATTATTATTGTAACTTGTACATACAAACACACTTTATTCTGTACCCATAGCAAAACAGACCCAGGAGCCATAAATACCTGAGACACATCCCAAAATCTCCTTGAATCCTATACTAACACAGCATATTATAAAAGGACAATACATATGAACGCTACGGGTGTTCTAGTTCCATTTTCCTAACGTGGCGGTAGACGGGGCCCATTTCACCAGCCGAAGTATTTCCATTAGAGCGTAGTATTTCGGTCCGGCAGAAACGGACGAATATTTTTAATTGGCATGATATACGTTCGTAGACAGCCCTACTGTGTAAGCCCTACCCACCTTTATCACTCATAAAGGAATGGCACCATAATGAGTTCGCTTTTCTCTACTAAACAGGCACGAACATACCCCAGACTATATACATAGTTATGATTACCATTTGCTAGAGCCCATCGCAAGTAACGGGTGATCAATGAAGAGAAATTTCCACGGAGTAGGTATATTGAGGCTATGATATGTTGGTGGTAAAAGTGCATTGTCAGCCACCAAATGAAAAGTATGTTTGTGCTGTTACTAAAAACGCAACGACCAGCCATGCGGAACAGAGAGCACGACAACGTCAAAAACCATATTTTTCGATTGGACCTCTGTTTTCACAGTCGTTGATAAAGTTCACATCTGGCGTGCATTGTACACCGGAACGGAAGGATTAATCCCAAATAGTCAGGAAGAGACGACAAGGCATGGCAAGTCGAGTTGAGTTCAAAGAATTAAAAAATCTTCGTTCCTTTCTAAATTGAATCTATATTTTGCAGTTTAACTGCTAGATAGACGCGCCACTACTATTGCAAAAAAAAAAAAAAACTGAAATTGTCCCTTGTAAACAGTCTCACTATTTTGCTAATGCCGTTATTATTGTTGTTATTATTATTGTAAGACGACCTTTGTTGTATAGCAGTTTTGCTGATACAACTACTATCAAATAGAGTAACTAACGCTCACAAGCTCTACCCTCCGTACAGTTCCGTGTATTGAGTATGGTCGAATCGCTTCAACGTAGCTTAGATTGGGCCAGACTGCCACACAACTCACGAGCCCCAGCTGCCTACCTGCGAACAGGATAAGATACATGGTAATAATAATTATAATGACAGTAAACAAAAGTAGGGCCGCTGATTCAATTTCGACGACAGCAACAAAAAAATAACTCTATCTCAATATAATCGATAGAAACATAATAACAATAATGATAATATCGTTAATCGGATGCAATGCACTCACATACCCATATACAGACACCGAGATGGGCATCAACGTAGAGCTATCTAACAACCGGTAGAGAGCAGCAGATCAAGGGGATTAAGTGCTCCTAAGGGCGAGCAAAAGTCGTTAGTCGAAATAAGCGCCAAACGGTGTGGCTAATGCTTTGGGTAATTAGCATAAACGACGTACATTTCACAGGCCAGGCACGTTTATCATAGGCCAAAGTTTGTGTAGTTACCTTAGCAGTTTGCGCATTAAATAACTTGATTTGTGCGGAAGAAAAAGGCTTGGGAAGACAATTCCCCTGGAAATTCGAATTTATTACTTCCGCTTTATGGACCCATGTTGTCGAAAACGAGAATTTCGAATTGCGTACTAAATTTACGTGGCGTATGGAACAACCCCTGGCCTATGAAAAATACTCGGAGGTACATTGTAGACTGTACGACTTATTGATCACATAGATCGGAAGCTGAAAATAGCGATGGATCAGGATTCCCGGTGAAGACCATGAAGATGTGCTTGGGATAGAGAATCGCTGAACGACTCATTTGCTTTGTTTAGCTATTTTTAAACAAATAGTTTAAGTGGGTTTTGACGTAACACGTTTGTTGCTTATACATGTAGATATGATTACAAGGGTAATAACAATAGGCGACAACAGGCGGGTACTTTTTTCGGGGCTTCGACGGCACATTGTCCTGCCTTTCCGCAAAGGATTAGCGGAAAGGGATCTTAAGTCAAGCACCGTCGAAGACTTGGACCGCCTTTTGAAATGATACTAGGAGATAACAACGGGGATCTGTGTTTGGTATGGCCGAGCGATTTTAAATCTGGCCTTTTGGCCAAGTAAAAAAAATCTTGCAGTACAAGTTGGTTCTATATAGTTCTGCTTGAATAGGTCATTCAGCTGTAATACTTTGTAAACAAGACATATGGCACAAAAAATATAGTCCTAAGGAATGCCCGTTTAGTGTATGAGCCCCAACGAGTAAAGCCTTCGTGAAACCAACCAGTGCACTACCGTATAACGTCATAGGGACGGAATGACCGATACAGATCTACGATAAAATCTCCGTAAACTTGTTTCGTTTGTGATACCTGACATGTCGACTAACAAGCATTACACCATCAGCCATATTCCCGCTTCCAGGACTCTACTACCAACGAGCAACTGGGGTTTTTATTAGACCTGTACTTCCATAGACGCCTCCACATGATTTTTTATCGACAATGATATATATATATATAGACAGAGGCAAATCTTTACAGGAAGAAGTCTTCATAAAAGTACCCCCGCAGTACGATCGTTGTGATACGTGTGAAATCAATAAAAAGCAGTAACCTTTAAATATAGACGGAGTAACGACATCAACTGACCAAAGAGGCGTTGATTACATTACAGACACATCGAAATTAGTTCAGTACCAAATACCGATATGTTACTATCTTAGGCCTATATTTTATATACCTCTTTTCCTTTGTGAGTAAGAAGCTGTTTCATCTAGCATTTACCGACACAGTTTGTTTTGGTAAAACTGAATGCCCTGCGTCAAAACAACTAGCGCGAATAGCGGCGGCACAAGGTGTCGCCGAATATCCTACCCGGTTGAATTATACGCTTTACTATATACTTTATTGTGAATACACGCTGATCGTACAACAGCTGATTAATTCCCAGCAAACGACAGATTGCGACCAACCAAATACGATCACAGTATTATTAGCTGGTCTGTTCTTTCTTATAGAGAATAGGAATGGGATTTTCACCGTACCTTAATCTCTTCTGCCTCCCCGAAGCCCCTCGGTAAATCTCGTAGCGTCCATGATTTTTGTTTGTGAGCGATGGCTGATGGTCAACGTTGAATAATAACAAATGAATATTAACAAAAATATTACAACTACAAAATAATTTCTAGATTACTGAATAATATTTTATGAGCCAAGAATATAACAGTCGGAAATACAAATAGAATAAACGCACTCACCGTAAAAAATCTACGGAAGCCATCGTAACGCAAATATTCCAGCGGAATGAGGAACTTAAGCCAGACAGAGATGCTGGTATGCTGCAGATATAACAAAACCATAGGAAGTTGGACCTCGTAAGAAGCTTTCCATTATATTAACGGGTTTTATCATTCTGGTGGTTGATAGTTTGACGATAATGGTATTGAATATAGTAAATATGTTAATTATTATTATTATTATAATTGATGGAATTAAGCCGATGTCATTAAGAATGAGGTAGCGGGTAATACAGACACCAAGAACATCATTATATAACGACAGCTGTAGCAATGACAAAGTAGTCATAACATTGATATATATATATACATGAGGGATTATTTATACGAATTGAGTGTGTCTTCCTGAAACTGCAATGAAAAATGTAAGAGGAAGGCAGTAACATGAAACAGCTTAACGGAAAAAAAATCCTACCACCAGATGTTTTCGTCGACCGGTGGCTTATGCTGCGAGGGTGTTGTCCTGGGGGGGGGGGGGGGGGGGGGTGAGTTGGCTGGGTCACTAAAACAAAAGTCCCCCAACACAAACAAATGCTACTGCTGTTACGAACGGCTCGCAATGATTGAAACATTGAAAACTACTTGCAGATGTAGCAGCAGCAGCAGCAGCAGCTGAAGCAAAAAGGCTTAGCGGCTATGAGAACTAAATCTTAGTAGATAAGATGATGATAGTTAGGTAAAATAGACGAAACGAAGTCAGGCCACACGAAAGCAGAAAGTAACGGCAGAAAAAAAATATGTTTAGAAACAACGTGTTTTCCTGTTCCGTTTTTACTACTTTGTTATTGTAACTATTATTAAGTGGAAGATAGAAAACAACATAAACATACAACAACATGAAGATAAAGTGGACAATTATTACTATTTATATATATATGACAATGTTGTCGATGATGTCGAATAATATATTGTGCAAAATGAAAACAAAAGCGGGCAAACAGAAATCAAATGTAATATTCTGCTTGATCATGGTTAAGAAGTGGTTAACCGCTGTGTGCAAAAAAATAGAAGCAGAACAAAAAAAAAATGCAAAAAAAAAAACTTAAGAAATGTGGAAATTTTGCGAAGTAATTGCCAGCGATGAGCCTCGTTGACCACCTGGCAAACAGACGTACAGGGAAAGGAAGCACGGAGTTCAACACATGACACCGATGATAATAATGAATAGATCTAACGGATATTTAGAAAAACCGACAAAAAATTTAACGTGGACCCCACATAGAACTGAAGTGAGCTAAAGATCGACCGAAAAGTGTTACGTGGCTAATCATGGGACGTAAATAAATGACAGGATGAATTAATGGAAAACCACCCTTAAGAACCGCCACACCAATGTAAAGAAATACATAAACGGAAATAAAATTAGAGGGTATAAATGTCAACTTGAAAAAATCTACTGCGTGTGCTCATTTTGTAATTAAATACATTTGTATGTATATATATATATATATATACATACATACGTCCTAATTATACATATATTACAATATATGTATAAAATTAGGATTGTCAAACTCTCGACAGACTTATGCCTTATCATATATATATCACTGCCTGGAAAGTAAATTATATTTAGCCATACACATGACATACGAGTATTGGAGGATTAAAGTTAATATATTAGGTAAGGCTCGCCTATTAGAAACAACTTTAATAAGTACGCAAGCGGATATTTTATTTTATGAGCAAAAAGAAACTCGGCATGCCATAAAATTAGCCTAAAAAAATTTAACTTCATCGAAGAAAAGTAGATTATGTAAAAAAAAAAAAAAGGTGGTATGCACTAGTAGTCTCTAACGACCTACAACGCGTTCCTACAGGAAGAAAAATATTTTCCACCGAATACAGGTTAACTACCAATTTATTGAAATATTCACAGTCATTTTTCTTAGTACGTGTTTGTGTGTATTGTTTCGACGGCACGCCTTTTGAGGACCGTCAACAAGGTCCGACAATCTTCATTAGCTAAAAGTAGTACAACTGTTGATCGAAGGTGATTTAATGCTCGCAATATATATATATGTGTGTGTGTGTTAACTTATTTATGCTAACTCTATCACATAAAACTGGTCTGCCCGCATATATATATATATATATATATACGTATATAAATTTATATATTTGTAATAGCATTGCGACGCACAGTCGAAGACAGTTAGCAGAAGCTTTTGGGGCTCATCGCGAAGCATATTCATGCCCTGACAAACGTAGTGTCCTGAGAGAAAGGGCCTTTTATCGCATAAAATTTCAGCCTTTCCCTGCAATATCTAGCATTATCGAGGCGCTTTTTATAATCATATATTTTTATCATTATATATATATACGTATGCTTTCCGTCGTCATCATATAGCGTTCTAGAATGAGGTGGAATCACAGAGAGACCAAAAACTCAGCCTGAAGGTAAATCAAGAATGGGTCAAGCCTCGATAAACCTCTACGTGTGATTTAGAGATGCTCTTTAAAGCGTCATGCTTATACAATACAATAACAGTAAATATAAGAGGCATCGTCTATGTCTACGTCGTTATTCTTTTTTTCGCACTCATCGCTCGTGTTCTATTCTCTTCTACAGCGTGTTTGTTATCATACATTAAACAAAACGTTCGGCCGTAGTCAGAAGAATGGTTTACAGCACTATGAGCTTAGTAACAGGCTGGAGACTTATTATTGTTTCATGCCGCCTGCGCAGTGGTAACTCTTGTTCTTCCTTATTTTTTATTGTCTCGCGATCTATCTATGCAAGCATTAAGAACGTTAGCACCCTAAGCGGACATTTTGCATCCTTTAACGAAAACTCTTTGCGTCCTTTTTCCTACAAACTCCCCAACATCTGAACCTGTAGCCACTAATGATTTCACTTTCTGTCTAACGAGCAAGCATAACACATGCGCTACATACACATGTGAGTGGGTCTATGTGTATTGTATCCTTCGCTCAGGTAAAATTGGTTCCATTACATTAATATAATGTTTATCTCTAACAGATTGTGTTGCTTCGCAGTGGTTATCTCCGTTTCCTAATCATTATCAAATCGTTCATGATCGATTGTTATCAAACCTCATAGCATTATACCTAACAGTTTTTCTTCGTGTATATATATATATATGTGTACGAAACATATATGTTTCGTACGCTATATAGGCCGTTTCCTACATTTGTGTACTGCCTCTGGAACCTCTTTCGCACGTTTGCCATCTCATCCCTAAGGAAGCGCATGGTCGTGCAAAGGCTTAGGAGTGGGCGTTTATCTTCTTGCACCTGTTCACTGGTTCGAACGCAGGTTTAGCTGGGCGGACTGAGAAGATCAGCATATTCGTGCAATGACTCTCGAAGCGAGCGGCAGACTTGTGGGGAAGATGACGTCGTGCATTTGACGAGGCTGGGGTAGAGTGCGATCAACTGTTTCCAGACGGAAGGGTCAACGCTGGTTCGCGGAGCTTTCTTTAGCGAAGCGATGAGAGTCGCAATAGCCTTGAGTACAAACGAGATCTCGGACATCCGGTGGCGTGGTAACGGGCATTTTCCTGACAATCGTTCGTCTTCCACATAGGACGAAATCACCTCCTCAAACCTGTGAATGAGGTGCCCGAATAAAGACAATGTTGAAAACAAGAAGCTAATGAGCGACGGGAAAACTGAAGACGCTAGTATTATTACGGAGCGTTTAAAATACATAAAATCAACAAGCTTACCGCTATAAGGTTCTAAAACGGGAGTCTTATTATTACTGTTGATAAATTTATGTACGGAGTCATCCACTTCCGGCGGCGAGTTTTATCCTCATAACCAACAGGCATAATCTATTCACCTACATAGATTGTGCATCTCAAAAAGACTGCATTAATCCAATTAATTGAAAATGTACTTAAACCTAACGATTTCTGTGATGTTTATATTTTTTAATGATTAAATTGTCACTAAACCTAATTAGAAGGTACATACACAAGCACAGTACGAACCTATGCAGCAGCGACGTGATAGCCAACTTCGATACGACACCTGCGTTCTGCTGGGGCATTGCGCCTGCTTGGGCTGAGCTTGACATCGGTCCATCAGTAAGGCTAAGGTTCGTCTCCGGCTGTAGGGTGACCGCATTGCCTTCGAGAAACGAGAACTGCAGCAGAGTTTCGAAGCAGGCCTTCGCAAACTCTTCACGGAGCTTACGACTCGATTCAACGTCTGCAAGGGCGGGGCGAGACATAGAAGAAAGAGAAACAACAGCGGCAGGGGGCCATGAGCTTGAGTTGTTGAGCTGGTTGATCGGGGTCGAGATCGGCTTGGCGATCTGGCCGGACGCCAGCACCGTCAAGCTCGGTGATTGCGCGGACCCAGGGGCAACCGCGAGAGCCTCGCCGGTGGTCTGTACCGTGCAATAGGCACTGTGCGCTCTTGTGGACCCGGCAAGGTTAGCAGCCACCCCCGAGCCTGCTGCCGAGTTGCGCTCCGGAACGGCCCCCACTGTCGCATTATGACAACAGAGGCGACACAGGGATAGGTAGCGACAAAAAGAGAAAGGGGGAAACCGAGACGGGAGACGGAGAAAAAATGCAGATCAACAGGTAACGAAACAATAACACAAGGACAAATGCACGAGCCAGAGGGGCGGCGACAAAGGATAACAGGAAGATCGGAAGAAGGCAGACAGAGAGAAATTCAGAATAACAAAAGGCTCTGTACTTCCTATACTTTATGACCATGCATAGTTTCTAATCAATAATTAACACAGTGTAGCGATAGTAATGATAATATTAAGGATAACGTCACATCTTAGGATCCCATGTGGCAACAGTGGTAAGTCAAATGTTCTTGACAAGTTTTGCGGAAGAAGTTGAAAATCACACCTCAAATTGAACATAATCAGCTATTAATGTAATGGACATTTGGTTGGCTTGCCGGCCAAACGACAAGATCTTATAACGATGTATTCTGTATGTAAACGTGGTCTTGTATACAGCGCTAATGCCGTAATAGGGTCTGTGCAGTTTTATCCACTGGGTCGAGTAAGCTTCTAAAGGTAAGGGGCAGGTAAACTGAGTGAAAAGATCGCGTTGTTTTTTTCTGATTGATTTTTCTTGAATGAGAGCGTTTTATGTGTGATTTGATATATGCCTTAGTCGGAAAAGTCAGTGGAGCTTTAGCTAGAACCTGACTAACTTTTGCTTATGTCTTCTATATAGATTGATCCTGAGGGCACGAAAAACCACGGGTGGGTTATCGTTAGTGCGTCATTTAAAACGGTCACGACATGGTGCAGATTCTAAATCGTCGTACATAGGGATGTTTACTGGCACCAAAGCTCAAATTGTGTATTGCCGTTTCACAATAGCTTACATTTTGTGGCCAGTCGAAAGGTACATTTCCCATGAAAGCAACATATACACTATAGCTAGCTAAAAGGGAATTCATATTTGAAAACCGTTCATAACAGAAGGCTCTCATCGCTCAGAAGAGCTGAACCAACGAACTTACCGACAGGCGCGCTCGATGTAGCGGAATGTATTGAGCCTTTATTCAGTAATGCGACTACGCGTAGAACGAAGATCTTCGGCATCTTGCCGGCATGAGGAAGGATGCATTCACGAATCAGTTGAATTACCTGGACATTGTATTACATCGATGGACAGACAGATGAACAAACAATGCAATCATCAATATCTCAAATGGGTTCATTGGCCATAATTTGTCGCGCGAGTCACTATCTCATTTAGGTATTACTGCTGGTCCGTCTTTATTATTGTTCGTCCTTTCAATAATTGGGCTTATTTTTACCCCATAAAGGTTTGTTTGACCTAAAACCAAGAGCATCTAAGCACGTCTACATTGGACGTCGTCTAACAACCAGCTGTTTTCGAGTCGTCGTAGGGATAAGCCAGCGCAACGGATTTAACCCACGACCTCGGTCTGTTAAGACGTCGGCTGAGCGCCAATTCTTTACACATCTCAAGGGCAGAAGCAATTGGTCGGCTGAAGATAGACGCTGTTCGGTAACCGGCCTATTCGTATCACACACGCCTTTCATACGTACTCCGGAGGCTGAATTAAGAAACGCGGTCAACTTTCGTACACTGCTTTATTTTCGTACATTAATGGTGTCTACTGGTACAACCAGTACTATTTAATACTAATCTACAGCGACAAAACTACCCACTAAGCCCGAACGACATTTGCATAGCAACTCTGCGTAAAGTCTAGCTTTGGATTTGTCATGCAAAGTCGTGTGGTATGATTTAACAAAAATGAGAAATGCTCAATTCAAAGCCGTGGAATTACCTGTACAGCATATCATGTCGATACATCGAATAGCAAACTATCCTTTTTAATTGTAGTTGAAAAAAATTGTTAAAGCTGATCTTAAGAGACAATAAAAAGACATGAAAAACACCCTTCAAAGGCTCCTGAAAGGGTCACACGTACTCTCGTGTCTAGTGACTCGTCATTCTGTTGCTCTTCAAGGCTTTGATTTGGCGGTGGGACACTGTCGGAGAATAAAAACTCTTCTAGAGTTATAGCCAGATCTGCCCACATTTCCTCGAACATAGCCGCTGACCGCGTAAGACCGGAAAATAATGGTAACAAAGAAGAAGAAAGTTAGTTGCAAAAATAGGCGTTCCCTGAACAGTTATTGAGAAATTGTAAAATGCACAAGGTATGAACGTTTAGCTTACTCCTACTCTTATTGCTTTTCGTTTTCTGAATAGTAATAAAAAGGCTAAACGAATACATATCCTTCGTCAAAGGATTTCTCTAAAAAAAAAAAATAAGGACTCTCTTCAAACGTTTTTCTGTAATATGTACATACGGTATTCACAGTTATTTCTGTTATGTCCTCTAAATCTCTTGAAACAAATCATAGTAAGTTTGAAGTAATCAGCAGTACCTATTTAAGTTTATTTGTTTGCATTTTTCATAAAAGCCATCGCTCGTGTTTCTTAAGCTGAGGATCATTTCGTGATCTCAAAAGTGACCTTTTCTCCTTTTCTAATATAACGATTCGACTGTTAATGTTGATCTAACACTACAACCACGGACGGCCGTGGTAGTTTGCTTGAAGACCCTGTAGCAAGCGACTAGATGCCAGCGATTAGTGCTAGCCACCAAAAAAAAAAAAAAAAAACGACAAAAATCTAACGACAATTGCGCCATATGGCTATCCTATCAACCGTCGCTTGTATATGGCCTGACCCAAATCACTCAGTTGTCTCTTCAAAATGCACGCAAACGTCTGTAATAAATAATGGCTGCCTTTTGTATAACTAACTTATGTGAAGAACACAAGTTACTCAACGGAAAATTACTGCACGCCCGCGAAATCTATAACGTTTCAATCACCGGCATCACCGAAGTGGGACACGCGATGGGAAGTCGAAAGCAATACACGAATTGAAATAACCATCTATCTATACAATAATGGAATACTTCCCATTTGCCCCTATTGAGGCAACGGGACGTTTTGCTCAAATACACACGATTAGAATGGGCAATTGGCAGTCCGACATGGAGCGCACTTAAGAGAGAAGCAACGGCTAGTTTCCACGTTGATGATGAGGGACATCGATACTTCAGAGCCAACGGAATATGCAACGCCTGTAACAGAAAAAACAAGAAAATACTCGGCGTTGAAAAGATCGGCCAGACCGTGCGGAACGCCGTATAATTAGTGAGAATATGTGTAGGTCATGTAGTAATTTCCATGATGTCGTTTAGAAAATAGGTTGCGCATTAATCTATGATAAAATATTGTCTGCGTCGTCGTTTTATATTTTTCGATAAAAATACATACTCAGCCCGTTCATAGGGTGCGTAATACTCAAGCATCATATGGTTAAAGTTTTTTATCAATGTGAGCGTTTTACGATGTAAACTCATGCTAGTCCTGTTCGCACAGCCAATATAAAATGCTCATTTTCACAGAAGATTTGCCCTCTTTAATTTAACACAAACTTATTTTGGCAAAAAAACTGTCACTTCGCAAACCGCGAAGAAAACATTGCCTTAAAAGAACTTTTTCAATGGACATTAATATACCTAAATATAGAATAGAAATTCGAAATAATTACTGATGTACGGAACAAATTATTCTACGTTTTATATATGAACTCGATTCTGATACAAACCCCCAGCCGAGGTAAGCAATGGGACACATGGTAGTAAAGGGCGAAGGGCCATATTATAAGATTACTAAAACAATTCCCCTGACGTGGAAGCTTATTATTATTATAGTCGAATATAATAGTGCAGGCTAATACGTCTGTCGGCTTCCACTAGTTGCCACAAACCATCGGCAGCGGTCTTAACAGTTTTCCATGTGATTGTGGTCAAATCTTTTTCTCTTATCATTTTATTACGCATAATAAAATGATAAAAGTCGTGTAGATGCGCAATAAAATAATCTGAAGTCGCTTCAATTTTTTAACAATATACGTGGCTTTTACGGTCGGACTTAAACTTGAACTTCTGAGGTATACGGACTACAAAGGATTAACCAAAAGTAAGCTAATCGCATATATGTTTCTTCGAATGACCAAAGCATCGGTGAAAACGATAGTTCATCGTTTTCCAGTTGTAGCGTATGCGACCTCTTTTTATATCTCTTTGTATGAGACTCCTTTTCTAGTCCTTTTCTATATTTCCCACTCATGTTATCAAACGAGATGGGCACAATCAAGGTCAGAAAACACGCTAAATTATATTGATAATATAAATAACCAGATATACAACAATATATCAAAAACAAAACATATATCGTTAGCAGGGAAAACCGAACAGACTATTGTTAAACAACTTGTAACATGTCGGACTAACGCCGCATATGGGGATTTTCTCACAACAGCTGGCAAATCGCATTCCTTTACTTATCCGGGTTGGTTCCACAATACTTTTCTTCTAATATCTATGACGACTAAGTCATTAGAGGCATTCCCTACCCTTTTTTAGCCTCGTGCCTTCCTATTCTAATACTCGCTTCCAACCGTTGTGTTGTTCTTTGAGATATAAGACTACACTCGGCCTTCCCTCTTTTCCTCTCCTTAAGGTCGCAGATAACAGGACGTTGACGACCTGCGCCGCTACCGGCCGCTATCGATACAGAACTGCGGTTAAAGACTCCCGCTAGCGCCAATCGTAGACCAGAGACCATGAGTGCCCGTTCGCCTCCAATTTACCAAGACCAATGAATATGGGACGGAGAACGAAGAGAGCCTCAACGCGTAATTACCCACACAGGCGGTTCTGGCTTGATCGTCAGCAGACGAGATGGCAAGAAAATTAAACGAAACAGCAGACAAATCCCGCCCACTCCAGGGCGCAGGCACGCGGACCAGGGGGTACCAGGGGTTATCGTTATCAATGGTATGGTACATGCTTAGTTGGATTTTGGCTAGCCTATGCCTTGAGAAATCTGTGTTTGTGCCTGTAGGTGTCTATACGTGTCCGGCAGAGCGGCTAGGACTGAAGAAGCGACGTTTACGACGAAAAAACTACTAGCGTTCATGCGGTTCATGAAATTACTTTTCTCGTCCTCGATCCAACATTTCTGGTAAAATCGGTGTTTAAAAGGGTAGTCACATTAGGGTCCGATAAAAGCGACCGAAGACAGCGAACGCAAGAACCCCTTTTCTCGATTTTCCCAAACTATATCAATCCGGAATTTACCCTGCTCGAAACACCCTCTATTCTAAGCGGGTTTTCTGCTTTTCCCTGCTCAACTAAGAGCATCATCCTTGCCGCCTTTTAGTTTCTTTTCAACGCTTATGTTTCTTATTCGTTTGCTACTTTCTTTCCTTTATCGTTTGTTGTCTTCGCCAAAACTTTGTTGCGATTCATTCGCAAGAACTAGCTTGCCAAACGGTTTCTTTTGTTGGCTCAAAGGAGAAGATAACTGTTTCGACTCCTTCGCCTAAGCCTCTATTGTTGAGTCATCGATAGAACCCTGCCCATAAACCAATGTGTAACCTACGCGAGGGAAGGCTAAGTCATGCTAGCTAGGCCAAAGGTTTTCTAATGTCCTTCTTTCCTTCTACAGGAGCAGACTCCAGCGGCGGCATTTCTAGTCCCTCTGCTTTATTTCGTAGTGGAAAGGACAAAACCAGGAGAAGGCTCAGAAAGGAGTCTAGTCAGGAGGCCCATGGTACTCTCTTCGGAAGGAAAGTACAAGCGTTCACCAAAGCAGAGGAGTATGGAGGGCTTAAACGAAGACAGCGACGGTAGGGGAAGGCAATGACTAAAATGGATACCCAGCTATTCTTGGACACGATCGTTTAACCAAGGCCTGGAATGAAAATAGACTTTAGTGTAGGGTCCCGCAGGGGTTTGAAAACCGGGGAGGGAGGGACAAGCCGCCCCCCCCCCAGGGGGGGGTCTGCGGGGAAGGTGAAGGGGAACTAGACTCCAGACAGAAACGAAGAGCGGGAGCGCAACGTCCTTGCGCAATTCGATACAATGCAATAGCGCCACGCGCAGAGGCGGGCCGAACAGCGACAAAGTTGGATGGCAAAACAGGCCGGCCAGGAATAGCTGAAAGGAAAACAAATGAAGCAAGATTTTACGATAGAGAACGTAAGAAACGGTTGCTCTTGAATTGAGTCGATGGGTAACAGGCTGGAAAGTAAGGAGTGGAAGACGGGCAGCCTTCTGGAGGGGCCTAAGCTTATCAGGTACAAAAAGGGTGAGCCCAAAAGTAAAAAGGATTCTTCAGATACCTTTTCGAATATGATCAAAACATCGATAAAAGAATAGCTTCCACAGCGCTTCCATTGTACGCATTCAAGTCCCACTTTTTCCTTTAATTAAATGGACACAATAAAAGTTCCAAAAATACCTACAGTCTAACCGTATACCAGATGCTATAACATAGTAAACAAACGACACTCGTGTTGATAATTTTAATCGGTACATGAGCAAAACCAACTAGACTGTAACTAAAGGACTTGTAACGCGTCAAACAGATACACGTGAAACTGCCCTACAAAAGCCTACCATATGAAACTTCCTTGCATCCTGTTGTTTATCTGGTTCATTTCCAGAATACTTTGCTGTTTGGCCCGATATTTCTGACGACCACTCGCGTTAACAAATTTCCCAACCGTTTTCGGCGGTTTTGTTTCACTCGCTCACGTTGTTCTGTTCGAAAAGCTCCAATGCTTCTATCGAGATGTCAGGACACACTCCGTCTTTCTCACACTCCGCCATTCAAGGTCGCAAACAACAGTACGTGTACGAGCGTCGCCCCTATCGGTGACACGAAGCATCTGCCAAACGTTCGTTAGTGCCGCTACCAGGTCTCAGACAATGAGGACCTCCAATCAGGCAGGCAGAGCGAGCAGTGAAACGCGGCAGGCCACACACGGGCTTATACATCTGGAGGGTGCAAAGCGCCCCAAAACTCAGATAAAATGACGAACGAATTTTCTCTGTTCTGCTACGGTGCACTCGCAAACAAAGGGACTAGTGGTCATTTGGGGAATTATGGTCGGCTGTTCGGACGCCGGTCTTTAAATGTGCCTCGAGCTTCTGTGCCTGCCTTCTGCGTCCGTGGAGGTTTCAACGGAAAGCGCGACGCGTACGGTTGTAACGACGTTAAAAGCACATGTAGTTCTGGCATATGAGTTCGTCCTTCTGGCCCGGAATGCGGAGGGCAAGCTTAGAGGTTGAGTTTGCAAGACGATCCGATGTATGAGACAGGAGAAGGTAAAAGCCAAAAATGTGTTTCCCCTTTTCTTGAAACTATACCACAACAGCACCTAGCCTGCTACAAACATCCTTTATTTTTGGTAATCTGTCTAGCACAGTCTCTTGAACCAATCGTCCTTGAGAACCAAAGCCTTCTCTTTGACCCATTTTTTTTTCCTTTTTCCTGTCTTTTCTCAACTTCTTTTCAACGCGCGTAGTTCCTCTTCGTTAGCTGGCTTTTTTCCTTTGCAGCCTTGGCTAGAATGGCCCTGTCATTCGCCCACAAAAGCCTAACCTGCCGGTCGTTTCTCTCCATTGGTACAAACAAAAAATATGTGCTGCGACGCACCGTGCCTACGTGAGCCTCTCTAAGTCCATCTACGAGACTCAGCCCTCAACTCAGTCGGCTGGGGTTTGGTACAAAGACGCAGCCGCTATGGCCACGGTAACGACGGCAGTGCGTAACCTAGACGAGATGAGGCCAAAGGTTTTCTGTGCCCCTGTTCCTTACTGAAGCGAACTGCAGCAGCAGCAGCCTGCCCTCCAATTTCTTGGCGCTATATTTTCTGATGGAAAGGGCATAGTCAGGAGAAGGCTCAGGGGGGAACTCAGTTAGGAATTCTCTGGTACTTTCCTGGAAAGGAAAGTAGAGGCATTCAGTGGAGCAGAGGAAAGAAGTTAGACGGGAGTTCTGGCAAGAATGGATGTCAAACCAGCCAAGTAAAAGCCCGGCCAGAAAACGGGCTACAGTAGAGGTACAAAAGGCGCGAAGGAAGAGACGAACTCCGGGGGTCCAAGGGAAGCAAAAGGGGAACTAGACTCCAGACAGGAACGAAGGGCGGGGCGTAACGTCCTTGCGCAACTCGACACAACAGAGGAGCAGGTCGCGCAGAAGCGGGTCGAACAGCTAGGCCGAACTAGCTCGGTCGAACAGTTGGAGGCTAGAGCAGCAGCGAAACATTGCAGAGAAATAACCAAAGCGACCAAATAGAGGCCTATAGTAGAGAGTGCCAGGGACGGTCTTTACATAGGTCCTAGGTAGAAGCCTAAGATGTGAGAGATAGGCTCCCTGCTACTGCTAGCGGATAGAGAGGTTGGGCAGCGACGAAAAGTCGTGACACCTATCCTTGTTGACGTCATCATTAGAATCCACTTGTGCGTGTAGCAGTGGAGTAAGAGGGCGCCACTGCTTAATTAGTATTGTCTCGTTTACGAAAACGTTGACGCCTGACGTTAAGGGAGACGAAAGGGCAAACGCCAGAGAAACGCTGTAGGGAATGGAGGTCATGGCCAATGTCCACAGCCAAACACTATGTCTAGCAATAAGTGACAATCTGTATTATAATTGGACTGGTAGGACGAGTAAAATGCAGAGCAGCGACGTCAACATTAACACTAGATGTGGGCACGAGTAATTGGTTACTGTGTTACTCTGTATCCGTTTTATAGCTGCTGTTATTTACGCTGGTGCTGCCAACGGTTTACGCAGATGAGTGTCCTTCCCATAAAAGCTCGAAAGGAGCAGCAAAGGTTCCAGTACGGCAGCCAAGTAATTCGATAAAGCACGAAGGAAGTTCGGTATAGTCGTATGAAACGAAAGCACGTCCTGTTTTCTGATTTATATTCGAAGTGTGTTATGCATACAAAGATTGTGTCTACGTATCTTAGGTTAGCCTACTTCATGGCCTTAGCCTACCGGTATATTGATTTTGCCTAAACATTATAACCGCATAGATACTCTGTGAAATTTGCAAATGCCACACACAGTGAACAGGTGCTTCAAGCGCAAGACAGGAGTCCGTCGAAGACGAGCACCATCTTGGAAGACCTGCTAATCACGGACAAGAGATAAAATGCTCTTTACGGCTTTTTTTTTTTACCTTAATCGTCCATTATGAGCTCATGCGCTCTCGCATCACGGTCACGGGACACGGAGCTTTTCAAGACAGCGCGAACTGGTCCGACGCGAGAGCCTAGAACTGTAACACAACTAATTCTTGATTCTCCACCAAGACAATGCATCGGCTCACTATATGTATCGAAGTTTTTGCAACGTAACCCAAACCACGTATTGGTCCAATCAAGCCGTTTGTTAGGACGGCATAAACGCGTTACATCTTACGGGTATTAGTTCATTAAGACGATTAAACAAATGACTCATTCTTTTTTTTTTTCATTTCAAAGTGCTATTCACTGCAACATTACTATTAATAATTGATATAACGTTACATTAACACTAAGTGTAAACTCGCACTCTAAGCGACTCCTCCATATGACCTCAACCATAAGATATTATGAAACTCAGCGAAAAAAACATCTAGTTCAGGTCGACAAGATAAAAACAGTGTTATTCTTCGAGAACCTTTTTAGCTTATTGATCGCAGTTGAGTACCCTACATCCTGATGCCTTCCATATATATCCAGCGTTCAATATATTGAAAGTTACGAAAATATCCTACGTGTACTCGATGTGTGCGATTTGCTTGCTGGGAGCTCGCTCCCTTCGTAAGGTCAAGTTGACCCAATAGTTCCTACGCAAGTTCAGCGCTCAGTAACTGCTAAATCTAGTGTTGCAGCCTAGAAATGTTTTGGGTTCATGGAGACGCCGGGAGCGCTCAGGCTTTTTGCGTCAACGACGCTGCAAGATGCATTGTTAAGCGACCCTGCTCTCGCGAGCATGGTCGCGCGCGCTATGGAAGGTTTCCTTTTTGCGCTTGTTTTTGTTTTTAATAAAGTGCAATACATTAATTTGGATAAAAACAAGCTAATAACACATTAGGATATATAGGAGTTTCGCTTTGCAAATACCTTACGGCTTCACAGACCAGTGTGGTCGTGGGTTCGAATAGACAATGTACTGGCTACGGGGTAGTCAGTACGCCAAAGCACGAGTTAGTTAAGTGTCCAATGTTACTAACGTTTCAACACCCTTTATATCTAAACACTTAACTGTTGTTTCTATAAGACAATTGCGCCAGCTGCTTGATGAAGAATATACTTCCAATCGGCTTTGCCTATACCTATGTTGAAACTCGATGCGTACATAAATATTTGAAATCAGGTGGAATCAGGTAACTGTTTATATAAAACACAAAAGTATTCTGCATAGATTGAGCCGTCAAGGCTGTCCCTCAATTGATTGGCAATTGTTATAATAATCTGGCCATTTTTTTTGGGTGGCTGCTACACGATGCCTTATCATATGAAACTGAGCTTAAAGTAAATAGTCTTTTCTGCAAAAGTTCAAATAGGAAGCCGGTGTAATGAAATTTAATATACTTTACGATTCACTATCGTAAGAAACATCGCCAAAACGAAAAGCACGAAGCTCTTCAGCATATCAACAGGTCCTGCTATTCACGTAGCGGAAGGACTCGCGTGCATATGGCCAAATTAATTAGGGTAAATCTTGAAAATAATAAAACTTAGCTGTAATGTCTCTATGAACAGTGTACTATATTTCGTAAAGGGTTTTGGCAGAGCGCATGTGACAAGCAGCTTTATCCACAAGAGGTCACAATACAATTATGGAATGATTGTTGAATATACGTTGTTCATTTAGTTCATAAATAATGAGCTTGCCTTTTTATCTGAGTCACGTAAAACGCCGATCAATGCCTTCAACGTGACCGAGACCAAATGAGCAGGGTAATGCAGAGGCCGGCGCCTTTGATTGCCACGAGGCTTAAATGATCTCTATTGCGACCATGCAAAACACTGAAAAAGAAATGACCTTTCTCTGACGTTTATTAAGAGTTGTAAAAATCAGAAGTGAATCTGTGTGTACACACATCGTTATCCAGCGAAATACTAGCAATATAACTGCTCCGAGATCTTGTACCCCGATCATTTATTGATGGTACAATAATCGACTGGCTATGGATCCGTCCCCCTTTTAAGTTCGATTCGGTTTTTGTTCGACGTCCTAGCGACCCTTCGAACTGGGTTTGGCTGGGTCGACTTGAATCACGAAAATTGTTCCCGCGTGGACGCACAGGGACCAACAAGAACGTCGTTCCACGTTAAGTAGGGTGACGATGACGCGCATGGCTACAAAATGAAACCTATTATCGAAGGGCATTCACATAGATACACAGCACTAACAGAAGTAGCAATCGCGACAACATAAAAACAGGCCCTCCACATCCTGCTGAAATCCGGCTATGACATATTGTTCGGAATGCCCTTTGTCAGTTAATCACAACGCCTAGGTAGATGCGACAACATGGGGCAAACAGCTTAAGTGTAGTCTCTAAGTGTTATAAGCTACCCATTGCCGTCGAATTGAAGCAAAATATATTGGCCAACCACACAGTGAATCAATTTGAGAAGTAGCGAGAGTCGACAGACGTCGACGTGACTTTGTAACGACAAGGCAAAAATCAGTCAATGGTCGCAAAACGATGCTACATTCAACAGTAAAATTATACAAGGCCATTGGCAACTGGCCTCTAGTGATATTGCCATCATGTTAATCACGCCGCAGAAACTACCGCTTACAATTTACTTCGAAGCACCGGAACATTCCGCAGTGTTTTCTTAGAGCTCAGGCGGTCCCATAGGCGTTGCATCAGTGAATTAGTCTGGACATTTCTGCTCAACAGCAATAGGTCACAGGGATCGGCTTTGGTGTAGTTTCAGGCAAGGGCCTTTAGACCGGCTTGGGATTCAACATCTAATTCCGACTTTGTGGGTTAACGACGGAAGATGAGCTATTATCGGCGTACGTGGGGTCCCGTTCCAAATACGCGAAACGGCTGACCGATTGAGTGGCTTTGTTTATTCTGACCCGCGTTTTGTCTTAGGGTATAGGTTCCGCGCTGCACGCTTTGGCCTATGCAGCTGCTGCACTTCAAGGCTGGCAAACATTTACCACCTAGCGTCAGAACTCGAGCAACGCAGGCCTCCCGATCGCGTGCAAACCTGAAGAAGCTTGAATTTATTAAATTTGAAGGCATTTGAGCATAACACAGCACACAGAATGGTAATAAAATATTAAAAGACGATTTAGATGTCATTTGCTTATAAGCTATATCTATTTTAGATGGATGCGTTTTTGTGCATATGTCAGTTGAGCCATTCTAACTACCACGTAATGTAACGTAAAATGTAGAGAATTTACAAACCATGCCTATGATTATCTTTGAGCGCCCTATGAATAAACACCGAGCCCAAAGTTCTTTCTGTAACGCATGCTTAACTGCTTAGTCAGTTGGTCTGCTCTAGGCTGTTTCTAGGAGCGGGTCTTGGTGCCATATTAATAAAAGGCTCAAGGTCTATAACCTTTTCAAATGGCTACCGTCGATGGCTTCGCATACACTTTCTGAAAAAAAATACGGTAATGCGATGCCGCCATCGTTAAACACAACATGCATAGCGAAAAAAAACGCGCTGGATCTGGTTTTAAACGTAGCGGTGGCTGGCGTCCTCTGGGATTAGGGCGTCAGAGCCTGGCAGCCTTATGTTAGCTGAGCGTCATATATACAAATGATTACTGAAATACGCATTGGTACCGACATCTATTATTTAATTAGTAATCTAGTTTCAAATTCGCGTAAATTAATGGTTAGATATTCAGTCAGTGAACAGACGTCTGACTTTTGTAATATGGTCACAGTATAGTGTTAGGAATACGTTTCAACAAGAAATTCAATCAAGACGCAAATAAATCGAGCTTTCCGCCTTTTACCTCTATACGCATGACGGATACTGTATAGGGTAAATGTGCAGATTCTTATGTGCACGTACATGCCATCCTTAATCGAGAACGGAAAATGTTAATATGTGAATCACTACAATAGACTTTCGTTAGAGTCTGTGGATCGGCTATTGGTTTCACTGGGGCAAATATTACCCCTATTGCCCAATGAACCAGACGTGTATGCATCAGTCCCTGATAATTCAATTTCACTTCCTTTAACGACCTAAAGGCTCAAGTGTTGTTGGACTGTGTCCACCTGCGTGAATGCGATGTACGGTTAAAGGGACGGACAGGATTTACAAGCTGACCTTGCGTAGCAGGTCATCATTTACTGTTGTTAAAAATATCAGCATGTATATATACACATACATTTGTTCTGTCAACCACAAAACCTTTGTTTTGGCCATAAGATAATGAACTGCGATGACGAATGTAGTTAAAAATAAAGCTACTATATAAGCTTCGATAATACAATATATATATATATATATATATATGTAGCGTTAGTGCTGAGATACGATCTAATTGGTATATCATTCTTTACCACGAGCAACTACAATTAATCGAATTAGAAATCTCTGGCGCGATCACGCAAAAAATGCTATACACATTATATTTTTATTGTATCGCGAGCTTGTGGCTGTAGCGAAGCTGTTCTGCAAGGCGGTTTTACCTCAGTATGGGGTCATCGAGGCTGCTACAAAAAGCAAAGGTTACCAAAGAGCCTACACCGTTAATACCGTCGAGTCTAGTTGGCGAAGTCGGGGCCATTATTCTAAACGATTTAACTGTACATAGCACAGCCTTTGCCATTCAACACCCTGGCCGCGTAATCCATCGAGTGGATTGATCCCGATTGTGCGATAATTTTGTACGTGCGTGTGAACGCGCCTTAACGGATACAGATCAATTTATGACGTCGTCCTTTCAGGTGAAGGAAGTGGAAGCTAATGGGTGACACTTTGGAGTACGTTGGGGGACTAATTACTGCACCACCACGCGTCACCTATGTAAATCAGCTGGTAATCGACTGTGAGATCCTTGCGGTACAGGATAGTGGTTTAGCGATAAGATATGTAGGTACTTTGACTACTGTGATATCAATTCTCGTCAATCTATGAGGGGAACAGAAACGAATGCATTTTCCTTGTGACCAAAGCAGTCTTTTTTACAGGCCTACTTTTTACGTCCGTTATAGGCCATCAGACGAAGAGATGGCTGCGAATGAAAGTATCTCAACAGCAGTCAGCTCGCCTCCCTAGCTAAGCTGAATATGACGGGTTATCAAAGAGTTCATGCTTTCGTTTTTTTGTCAGGCTTGCGTAAAATTAGACGAACCCTATTTCACATGCCAATATGTGCTTGGTCCGGGATCTTAATCAACCGTGTATCGCCCGCTACTAAACAATATATTCCGCTGTTCACGTTTAAGACGTCATTTCTGAACCTATGCAGCCATTTTCAAGCACTCCTTCAGTTACGCAGATGTCACTAGACAAAACATAGTTATATTTCTACGTGCTTTCTCTAACCTAAGAAGATGTTGCAGATGAACATTAATATTAATAAACAATTGATTGAATCATTTTTCCCATATTTTTTTTAGCTTGTTTACAAGCCAGCAACAAGTTACTATAATGTGGAAGATTAATCTACTCCACGTACTGGCAATGGACGATGTGTTCCATTCACTGGAGGCGATCCGCAGGTGTGCTTTATTGGACAAGTAAGCAACCTTATAGCACAATGTTAGGTTAAGAAAAAGTGGTCAATCCAGTGGCATTATGAATGATTACAAGCTCAAACAATTATATGTATATAATTCTAATATCCTTTCTGGGTACTGGCTGACTAGAGAAACTTTTCTCTGGTTGAATTGTTCCTCGATATGTTCGCCAGCCAAACTAAAAGGTCAAAAAAAAAGGTTACTGATCCAGAACTTTATGGTTTGACTGATAACCGAAAAAATTCTATATATCTTCTCTGTTGAAAATACGCTGTTGTGCATCGATACCAGTTTGTAGGTTGTTGATTAGATGCTTGCTTAACACAAACATATCCGTCTGTCAGATCAATTTATAGTACATATACGCATGGTACATATACTCAATAAATTTAAAACTCTTTATTTGTCCCCTTCAACTTACTCCTTTTAGCAGTATAGGATCACTCCAGGCTTCACTGAAGTTTTTATTCATTGATACTCTATGTTTTCCTTAAGCTGCTTTACCAACGGGATGTTACCCAGCAAAGCAAACCATGTCTTTCGGCCGGAAGCCATATTCTATAAGTATGTGGAGGCTGAATGTGGAGACACGTCTTTAATTTCACGCTAGCATATCCAACAGTAGCAAGCTACTGGTTTTGCTTTACGTTTATTTTCTTTCGAAGCCGCGCGACTTTCCGACGTTATCACCATGGTTCTAGTCGGCCTTATACGCACGGGTGTAAGCCATAGCCCGTGACACTGCGTAGTTAACAAGCGTCGCATGGTTGGGTATAGCCTCGATAACACAACGCAGAACAGACCATAACATTGACGAAAGCTGTCTGTAATTACGATGCGCTGGCCATCCCATATGGCCTTATACTACCACTGCTTCACTATTACTGGCGCTGCTTGGACTTGTAATTCTCAAAAGCCCTTGGGTTTGGGATTCCCTCAATCTCAATGCATGATCCTTCGGTAGAGGTGACCGTGGAACCCTTCCACCACTGCATTCGTTCCACGCCTCTTCATCGTTATGAGTGTGTTTGTGCCTGTTTGTAAAAATCTTGTTTGCTTGTTGAGCCCCACCATGGCAAGGTCGACGCGTGGGTTTTATATTGTTGTTCATTGGGTCATCCCTCTGTCATAATCGTTGCCGGGTCAGGCCTGACCCCTTAGCGGGTCGGTGTTTTGCCATTTACTTGCTACGAGTTGACCACTCTCCGGTCTGTGCTTTATACGACGATGCACTTTTTTGCAGATTGAAGTCCATGTGTCCAATCGCTCTAACAGATCTCAGATCGACTTTACGAGTCGTTGGAGTATATTAGAAATTTGACCAAATGACGAGGCCTTGTTTATGGTAACCTAAGCTGTAACAAATAGTGGATCGTTCTTCTTTGTAAACTCCATCCTATCATAGTTTGTTTCGTGGTCACAAACGAATGTTATTCTCCCGTGTGATTCTTCCCCGCAAACTTACTCCTCGATATCCACGACCAGCTAGCAACATGGCAATATTTCTACCCTGCAATATTTCTATCTCAAGTCTCAACGCTCTTCTAGTGTTGTTTTTCCCTGGCGCAATCTGTGCACTGTCCAGCGTCTAGTCCTTTCCCCTCAAGTCTCTACCTCGAACAAAGCTCGCATCAGAGCAGACTCTCCTTACATCTCTTATATATAGATCAGAAACGAGTACAGCATGCAAACATGGTATGTACATATTTTAGGATGAACTGTAAGGCCATATATTGTTCAGGCCTGCAACGGAACCACGTAACAGGGAATCAGGGCGGTAGTGGCGTGTCATTGCGCACTCAGATGGCAGCGTCGGATGGGGGAGGGTTGGAAGCGAAATGTGGGACGGTATTAAGGGGGTCTAGAGAGGATCGCCTGCGTTGGCGTGTGTTAGTGTCGCCCTGAGACGTGTAGTCGTTGTTCTGCCTCAAACGACGGAAGTGTAGGACATTGGGGGGACACGCGTATTTTCTCCTCTTGTCGATGTGTGCGCAGTCGTAACTCGACCCATTTTTTATCGATCCTAGCTAACCCACACTGGCCAATACCCTCTACTGGTATATGATGGTATCGGCTATCACGGTGATAGAAACGGTATGGTCTAGCCGCTGATGCTGTTGCCGTCATATTTCGCGCTGTCGTTGTCGCATTATCCTTGTCTCTGCCCCTTTGCTTTTTGCCCAACTCTCCTTCTCTTCTTCAGCAGGACGATTTGAGCCAGACTAGAAACACCAGCCGGATATCAGGAGGTGAGTAAGCCTCACGGTAACCCCTATTTTACTTTATATCGGCGAAGACACTCTCAGAGCTGCAAACGCACTCCCTGTAGTACCAAGCCAGCGCCGTCGCATCGATGACCACCCCTATCGCGGCGACCGCTGTCTTTACTGGCACCGCCTGCGTTGAGGCATTCGACAGGGTTTGTTTGCATATGGGGGAATTTGGGAAAGGGGACAGAAGCAGTATAATCCGAGGAAACGTCCAGGTTGTGCTGAGTGAGCCACGGACTGCCTGCCTTTTGGTCGAACAGGCAACAGTCTCAATTCCCTATGTGCGCAGTGCACGCTCGGTACCGCGCTGTCGGCTTTGGTTCGAGATCCCAGTGCCTCTGTTCGTCCTCCTTTTGGTTAAACCCTTCCTTTCTGTCCTACCCCTTGTTCTGCCCTCCTCTGCAGCGGCAGCTGTAGCGGTCGACGATTCGGGAGACGTGCTCAAGCCGCAGTGTTCGCTCAGCCGATTGCACAAAATTACACTGTTTCAAGATCTGACAAACAGCTCCTACACACTACACGAGATTGCTGCAATGTATGTGTGTACTACTGCTGTCTGCGAGGGCCGTCGGTGGGACTACCACCGTCACCTTCAGCTATGTAGATACAACCGCTCTACGTACAGCTAGCTGGAACATAAGTATGAGACAGGCATATGGCCGTCCATACGCAAGGAGCGGCTTTTAAAGAGGTACATTGGGACCGTCTGCAAATATCCCTTTCTTACCGTTTCTGTTACCTCCCTTATTCCTTTTTTCACATTTCGATATCCCACTGCCCTCGGCTAGAAACCTTTATTAAAGGAAAAACCTTCTCCACCGAACGGCTTAAGCATTGGAGTGCCAGTTATCGTGTACTTGCTTGGCAGCTATCGCATGCTTACTTGTTAGTCAGCGTGCTCATCCTCAAGTCTCATAGCTTTCCTGATCTTTTTCTAAGCCGTAGTTCCAATGACCAACTACTACTGCAGAAAGGAAAAAGAAACTGTGCAAACGGGCAGATGCAAGGCAAAGGCTGAAGGCTAAACTAAGCTGGGCGTTCCTTCTCGGAAAGACGAGAAGGTAGAATCACGTAGAATAACAAGACAGGACATCAAGAAGGTGAGACAAATGAAGACATTGTAGGAGGTCCGCAAACGGGACATGATTGTTGCCAGGTGGTCTCGTCCCGCCGGTTATTTTAGATACTCACGTTACTTTTCTAATCGTCCACTTTCAGTTTACATTGACTGGTTGGTCAAAAAACTGCATGTCCAATTTTTTCAGGGTAAGCTAACAGGCTCTCTTTAATGACCATCGATTGCAACCTACTGCAAATGCCGCTTACGAGCGGAACGGAGCGAAAGGGTGCTCTGTCTAGAACAACCTCGCTTTTTGACTTCCTTCCACCCATACGCGGCCGTGTTTTTGCCCCCCAAAACCCCCAAGACCAGTTTGCCTGCAACATCGCTCACATGTCTGCTCGTTCTACCTTTCTACAGCGTTGGCTAACAGTGCAGACCTTTAGAGTTGCTAGTCTGTTAGGCAGACTCCGGGGTTAAGTTAGTCGGGGCAAACGAGTCAATCGTCGCCATTTAAACATGTGGATGACGATAGAACGACAGCAACGTATACAACGAACTCATACACAGATACGTACGCACACATACAACTAGCAAACCATCTGGTGGTACGTTGCCGTTGTACGGGAGTTTGTAACAGAGACGGTGGTGGTGAGCGTATCGGAGGAAGCAGCAGACAGCCACTATGTTGGCGCCGCTACGCTATACAACGCCTGATTACCAGACACGTCTGAACGTTCCCCCATCTATTTCAACTATGGTAAGGCATGCCTCGAAGGCAGGGGACGGAACCACATCGACCGACCCCGCTGCGCTGCAACAGAAGGCGGATGACGCTAATGCTATTAGTCGGCTCGAGGTCTGACCCCAAAGCACAAACCGCAGGGAGCGCCAAACAACTAGTTTCAACGCTGTGAGTGCCGCCGCTACTTCCTTCGAGGCTGGTTGAACGATTGTACATTTTCATTCAGCCTGGGCATGGTCGAGCTTTGTGTCCTGAGCTTATCGACGTTGCAGACAGTCTTAGCCAAAACTGTAGTAACCGTCACCTTTGCTTCCCTGCAGGCGAGCAGTAGGTCGACTGAGCCTTTCATTCAGGTAAACTAACGTTGGTCGAAACTAACGGCAATCGGTTAAGAAATGCACGAAACTAGGCAGGACAATGAGGATAACATTTTTGCTGATCCAACAACATCAACAATTAATTGTCGCTAGAGGCGCAACCGGTCAAGGGCGCAACGCATTGAGGGTTGCTTATTGACTTGCGAAGTTTGCAGGTATTGATCGATCTGTCCGACCGTACGCAGACATTAATGTGGCACCACGCATGATGAGCACATAGGATAAACTACGAAATGGAGTAGACCCAGGTTCACGATGCGTATAGGCGGACTACGGCAAGGAGAACTACAGCTGCAGGCTTCTCAAGGACATCGCTACAAGACAGATGGAAGACGCAGATCCGTGGTACGAATGCCGTTTGTTGGGTTAAAGCGAAAAAAGGAACAGATGTGTGATCGGAAACCACATTAAGACCAAATTCGCGGTTTCATTTGCCACTATAACATATCAGGCAGACAGATGTATACAGGAAGTATGCTGTGTACAAGCTTAGTTGTTTCGAAATGCCTGCTAATGACTGATATAATTTTGGCCTAGTGCTCAGACAGAAAGAAGATGTCAAAGAGAAGAGTAGACAATATTGTTGCTGCTTTATCCGCAACAACGTTCGAATGCGATCTTGACATGACGGCCTACAACGAAACATGGTAAAGCTTTAATATCAAACGCATTGGTATTCTTATCTAGCTGTAGAAAACAATCCAGCCCGCCGTTTGGTGGGTTGAAACGGTGAATAAATACGGGTGATATCGGCAACCTGTATAGTTTCCGATTCGCAAACGATAGTTGAAGAGGTTCTGCCGGGTTATGTCGAGGACGAAGCATAGAAACAAAGAGCCGATATTAGCTCTCTAGGGACTCTTTCTCCAGGACGCACAGTTTATATTGACCTCATTCTAGGCAGTGGATGACTAGAACTACCTGTCCCATAGAATAATATAGCATGTGTGCGGTAAAATAGTTCCGCGAAGATGGCGATATCTACATTCGGGAGATGCACAGATTAACTTTAGTAGTAGACAGAGGCCGCAATGTTTAATAGTTTAACAATATTACACCTAAAAAAGCAAATTTTATTATTAGTACTATAGAAGCGTAACCTTCGTCATGAACTAACACTGAAAAAACAGAAAATAGGCGCTGATCAATACAAGTCTCTCTAAGAAGAAGACTACTTCAATTTGCCTCAAATGATTTCACAAGGTCTCAAAAATGCGAACAATGTCAGATTAAAGAAGATTTCTGCTCTCTCAGATGGAGCTCTGCCTTGGCAATTATTAAGCAGCTGATTGTCAGCTTCCTCAGCACAATCTACTTCCGAACATCTATTTGCAACGCAAGACGCGGACATCAGTTGACTTTGACTGTACTATTATCAAGCTATGTATCATCATAAATATGCCTTAGTCTGTCATAAAAAGCATCGAGGCTGGGTAATGTTTGCAGTAGAATAAATGCATGAGTAAACTCATGGATATTTACTAAGTTCGATTTAATATCCGAACTAAACAAAACGTTAACGGGGGATTTGTCTTCTTATAGAACGTCGCGAATTCATGTTACATTGCTCAAATAAAATATTGCATATTTATATCGTTTTGCTATGCTAAGATAACAATTCAAAGCTAAAATTCCTAGCAACGTCCCAGAAGTGAGCGGGGCGCAGTACCAGCAAAGATTACAGATAGGACTATATGGCCAAAATGGTCCACCGCTATAAAAGCAACTAAGTATCCCAAACTGTTCTATTAATCTAGTCCCTAGCGTCCTACGATTCGGCCTGAATCGGCTGCTAGTCACCATTTTGTCATCTGGTTGGCGTTTCAGTTACATGGTCATTTCTGTACGAAGCTGTTTCATTCTTGTTAAAATCGTATCCGTGTGGTTTTACCACTGTCGGGTAAGCAAGATTCAAACATTGAAAACATCGATGACGAAAACCAACAGACGCTCGCATAAAGTCAAGCGTACTCCTGAATTCCCGACAGTCCTGTTTTGTTCGAGACTGACACCCTATCGCACTTCCGTCGTCATTTCGTAGCCGCCGCGGCGCTGAAGCGGTAGCCGCACAGATTTGTGCGGTTTTCGTTTCAGTCACGGACAGACAGATATATACGAACGGTCATGCACTCCAGCACAGAGAACTCTTCTGAAGGGTGTGCTTAGACACTTCAAACCATTGAAGCTAGCCGGTTGAGTGCTGCTGTTATTGTTATTACCGCTGCAGTAATTTGTTCCGTCGACAGTCTCGTTACAGTTTTCTTTCGAAACTACTGATAGTTTTAACCTCACCTTCGCAGCCATCTTCGACTGGGTATTGGTAGACGCCATGCTGCATTCGGCTAGCCAATGAGTAAGTAAATCAACACGGCAGCCACCTAACCTCCGCAGGACATCAGGCTCCCTCCAGACCTTTAAAACACGCACCTGCCGTGAAGGAAATCATCCCTGACAGCCTTTGCTTCCTTCCCAACCAATATTTCCTACAAAAGGCAGCCATATCGACTTCTTGCTACTTGGTATCCCCGTGGCTGGTAGCTGCTTTGTCTAGTCTACCTTAACAGGAACTACCAATTAACGTAAGTCACACGCATAAAAGTGGCTCCACGACCCGTCTATAACTGGGCTAGCCCGACCAACTCTAGGCGGGCAGAAACAGCACGATAGCACTGGCAGCGAATGAACGTGCGGCGTACTGTTGTGTAGTCCACGAGTTGTTACCTTTGAAGAGACTAGGCGGAGCTGTCGCCGCCGCCACCATTACCGCGGCGCACTCCCACAGCGACGGCAGCAACAACGGCTCACATATAAAACGAACTCGGGGCTAATAGGGGACAGGGGCAAGGTGGATGTATCGGAACCAGGGACGGCTGCAACGACGGAGTGTTGCGCAAATCAAGGACACCAGACGTCTGTCGGTCGCCCTTTCGCTTCCCAGAAACCTCTTATCATCTACTTGGGCCTGCATAGCACGCTGACAGGCTGGCTAGAGTTTATTTCTGTAGCAGTGGACAAGCAATTGCGCGTAGGATGAATGTGTTTAACAAACGGTGGAGAGAAAAAAATTAAATTAATTAGGGATGTAATGAAAGCAAATTCTATAAGTGCAGGCTCGCTGTGCGTTTACTTTTTATTATTATTATAATTATACTATTATTATAGTTATTATATAATGAATAGTAGTAGTGGTATTAATAGTATAATAAGCTACTTATAACAGTCAACACACTAGGATGTAGGCCCTAAGTATAACTAACGACATTAGAAATTTATATTATGATAGTTTGTGAAAATTCACATTGCTTTCGTTATGTTTTTGCATTACTATCATCGTCAGCGCTGGCTGGTACCCAGCTGGAATAGTCATAATCAATAGGCGATCGGTTTTTCGCTGAACACATGCTCGTTGGCTGCCTATGTAAGCTAATTAGAGTGCACAAAATATACTAAGCGGAGGCAGACCGCAGATCTTAACGAAGCGACTGGCTGACGGGACCGCTGACGATCGACAAACAGTATAAACGTCAGCATGGCACGCCCTTGTCTGCGTTCCACAACCTACAGGGTAGTCGGCGAATGCCTCTGAGCTCGCCTGCTTGCCCTAAATGCTGGAATCCGCATCAAACAAATAGAGTGAGGCTGGCACAAACGCCGGATACAAACTGATGATTCGCCCTTATTTTTTTCACTCTTTCTTTGTGCCTTTTCTATTTGCAGGCCGTGCGGTCGAGAACTCTCAACCCGTCCTTTTCTCACCGTGGAACCATGAGAACAGTCAAATAACAACAATCAGCAACATAGTAACAACTGTCCTGAACGAGAGCAACGCGGCGCCGTAGAGCCGGCATAATCGCATAGTCACCCATTTGTTCCAGACAAGTTAGCAGACACCATCGAGAACCCGACAACCAACATATCTAGCCTCATTACTGTCAATTCTGAAAGGGGCGTCAGCATCATCAACACGAAAACCAGAAAGATCAGAGCTGTACCATCGCTCTTTCGCCGGATCCGTTGGCTCTCTGAAGTTCATTGTTAAATACATGTCCCGGTGCGTGATCTTCGTGGATGCCGACTTACCCCCGAGTGAGCTGCCTAACGGATTTGTTCCGGCTCGCTGCTTTGGAATAAGGTAGAATTATAGGACAGAACAAGGTAGTAAGAAGGTCGCGATGTTAGAGCTGTTCTTGTTGTAGACGGCCGCACCGAATACACACTGTAGCACTAGTGACATCCGCGCGACTAGCTGCAACACTTCCACGTCCGATTAATTCGTCAATTTCTTTGTCTTGTCATTGTTCTGCCGATACTACAGTTACTTTAGGGTGCGCGAATCGCGCCAGCATCGCCACCGTCATCCGAAAACTAAATCTGTCGTCGTCTCAATAGGAGCTACATAGCGTATCTTCCGAGTAAAAATAGGATACAAATCGGGAAAAGCGTAAGTAACGAGAGACAGGTACTGAAAAGAGAACGCTTGATAAACCCGAACAACATAAGTGTCGACCGCCTAGTGATGAACAGAGCATGGCTCCTTCAACAATGTTTCTTGCCCTACAAATAAGTATTGGAGAGGCCTAGTCTGTTCCGAACTTGACCCTTCCTTGCTAGACGTCATGGAGACGTTAAGCAGGGAAAGGCCTGTTGCCGTTCAGAGATCCAGACAGTGAGTAGATGATACATATACGTACGGGTTCGTTGTCGAGCCAAAGGCAAGGCGCGGCAAAACTAGAACAAGGGTAGAAGTGAACTCCACGACAGGGAGACAAGAATAGATCGGACACGTCTTTCGTTGTCTTCATTTTGTTTTTTCTTCAAAGCTTAGACATCGTTCAGGCACAACGTAGTCCCTCCGCGTATAAAATGTACTGGCCCTGCTTGTACCATTGGATAACCAGCCGTTCATCTCTTTCTGACCCTCTCAGCCTCTCACTCACTTTATGTTCGTCTTGCATTGTTATTAAACTATAATAGTCTAATAAATTATCTAGCCTAACCTAAACTTCACTAAAATGAAACGAAACCTTTTTACAGGTCGTTATAGCACCCTTATTCAAATGCCATCACTACCGGCGTCACCGCTGTAACGGCCGCCTACATTAGCTAAGTAACATCGCTCATGTTTAGCCTTTTAAGGAAGCTTATCTGCATTGCTACCCCTATTGACTCTTTGCTGTAGAGGCCTAAGGAACGAAAAAAACGAACTCAAATTTTTGCACTGGCAAATGAGTGGAGGCTGACGAGTACTAGGCGGCTCAAAGTTTCATCATGGAATTAAAACGAGACATCGTGGCAGACTGGCAAGACAAGAATCAAAACGGTTGGCAATCACGCCATCGTACTTGGTAATGAATCCGTAGCACAACGGTGCTATAACAGTAGCAAAATTGCCGGATGAGTTAATCTTAGTTATTCTACACTAACACTGTTAAAACTAACAGACGAGATGTAATGCACAAATCGATCGGTGCTACTTATTCTGATAAAACGAGAAACCGTGGATTTAAGTATGAACATGGGAGAGCGTTATGTGGCCAACAGGTTCGGGGGGTCAACTTACACGAGACAGATAGGTCCTCCGTTTCTGGCGAGATGAGCATCAAACTTAGCTTAACTTATCCAGACCAAGACATCTCTTGGGTCTCTTATTTTGCAGCTACTAGACAAGAGCCTAGCGACGACTAATTATAGTGGATATCTGTTTGCCTACTACAGTCTGCAGAAGTTGAGCCTAAAATGCTACTTTATGTCTTGATACATCACAACAACAGGGATGTAGGCAATAGATAAATAGATAATATATGGAGAAAAATGCTTTTCAACGGTAATAAATTGTTGCAAACGTTATCCTGATACAGAAATACTTTTCAGGAGTTTTTGATGGTACTCTACACATTATGCAACAGTTAGTCTTGATGCTTCGATTTCATGCGAGCAGTTTTGGCTGCCGTTACGTCTACAATGAACATCCTGTTAATGTAACATGCTCTGTTTGCCGGAAAATATTCCGATGTAAAATAGCCTTTGGAATATCCTTTTAGGTCTTTTAAATGACATTTGTCCCGTTGGCCATGTGTCATGTTTTGCCTAGGCAGCCTGTGGCACGTGGACGTCAATGTACCGATAGATAACCCTTTTATGACTTGTGATACGGCTGACCGACAAACTAACGTCGCCTTTAACCACAACTGTCACGTGTCTTGGCATGTTCGTATTTGCATAACCAGGACAACAAGAAGAAATAATATATAGACTTGATAACGCCGCATACGTCTGCTTAATATAGATACACCCGTCCTTGAACAAAAGATAGTTGTCCTTTTCCAGCTGGGACCAAACTGCAAGGGCAAATTTGGCTCGTCATCAATTCCATTAACGACAACGGTATGACAGCGGGACACATTGGAAGGCAAACGAGTTGTTATGAGGTGACCGTTTGTCATATATTACGTTTTTGATGTTTTTATTTAATACCGATACTGCAGAAGCGATCCTACTAATCACACTCATTCACCAATAATATACGGCGAAGCGTTTCTGCTACGTCTAATTTGTACGGAATAACTATAACTACCTGCGGCCTGAGCCATGTTGTTCCATCCAATTAAATATATAATTTTCACCCAGTTAATCTACACACCTATAGTGAATGATCTAAAACTGTTGTAACCCTATAAGCAATTTCCATTGCTCACAATTGGCCCACTACTTGAATACACTGCAGGTAAATAGTGACTGACTGCGTTTTTGCAACAGACAGGGAACCCAACGTCCTTTTGACAAAGGGTAGTTTCTATAGTGCCTCGTAATTCCTCAATCATTCTTTGTTTGCTCTGAAAGAAGCACCAATAGCAACAGCGGGCCCCCGTATAATAGAATCAGAAACGTTCGTTACGACTAACATAAGGCCGTCCTACCGCAAACGGATTTAGCAACGTTGTTACAACTATCAGGGACCGTATTATGGAGTATAAACAGCTATAGCTAGATGTATAATAAATTACTAGTAGTTTTTGCAGTACAATGCGCATGGCCTTCTCCCCCTTCTGGGTCAGGATATGCGACCCTTTATGTGCTTGCGGTCGGCCAGGCCGCACGGGCCAATTAACTTCGCTGCCCACTTGACGATCAGTCAAACAACAGCTCACGTCTATTTCTGTAATTTGTCCCTGAAATTCCTTCGGACTTCCTGTCGATCTCATCATATTATGCATCAGATGCTCCTCCTCGAGTTGTTATTATTATTGCAAAGTCAAATTAAACAACAAGGTTAGTAGAAGCGACATAACAAAACTAACAGAAAATAGATACTAGTAAACGGCGATGGCCTCGATGTTCCTCGGCAACGCTACGACTAGTGAATGGTTAGCTCCAAAGTAGACACTCGTTTACTGTTTCCGCCTCGCGTACCGAGCCTTGTATGTGTCTGGTTTCACGAAGGTTTGAATGATAGCTAGCGTGGGAGTGGCTTACAAACAGAGCCCTCAGTCCATTAGAGGGGTTCTCATATCTTTCGATCTACCAAAGGATTGTATGCTATGAATGTCGTGCACTCGGCTATAGGCATGATGGCTTGAAGAGCGTCCGAGGCAAAACGGACCCCTTAAAGTCAGCTATAGGATGCTCATAGGAACACAGTTGTTTATGGCAATCTGAGTGACTTGAGGGGCAAAATAAGGGAGCTGGTATCTATGCCACTGTGCAAGCAGGCGGCGTGCCGGCCACCCCTCAACAAGATAGCAGTTTCAACGCAGCTTGATGCACAGCCGAAATGGCCTGGTGGACTGAACGCAACCGACATTGCGCACATGTCCCTTGTCAGGCTCTCGTCGCACAAAGCGCATATCACTACAAGCACAATGGCGCACACAACGGTGCTTAGGAACGAAACAGATGAAGCCATACAAAATCATCGAGGCAGACATCGCTGATTCGTCACTAATACCACTGCAAAGTAGTGTATAACATTTCCCACAACGCGCCGGCCATACTCTTACGATAGCTTTACTGGCAACGCCAACCTGGCGCTCGTTTCGCGAACGCCACTACTTCGGTGTTTACAGCTGTACCCAACCGCGCGTTGTATCTTTCGTTTCCGCCAGGGTACAGACTAACCCTTTCCTGTTGTCCTATTCTAGCTCGGTCGCCTGTGTCGCCTATTTCTCTGCTACCGCTACCACAACCAGAAAATGGCGAGATCGGGTATATATATATGATGCCAGGGTGTAGAAGAATGAGACGGCCTGGGAGTCAACGTCTGGGGGGTACACAGAAAGAGAGAAGGGTACGAATGCGTCTTATACACACCCCCTGTGGCTTGCCCACTAGCGGTGCAATGGGCTTGGGTACAATGTATTGTATCTGTTTTAGTGTTCGCGCTGTTGGTAACGATATCGATAAGAGAGCATAAGTTCGGTGACCCAGAGAAAAGGAATATTCAAAAGAACTCTAGCACCAGCAGTGAATGCCGCTTCTGCTAGGTTGGCTGCAATTTCTAGCCCGTTTCTTTTTGGATTCGCTGGTTTTAAGTTTAAGATTGCTGGGGGTATTATAATAATCGAGGTCGCCTGATTTGAAATATCGATCTAGACATATAAGCGAACAATTAAGCAACGATACTGTATACCAGGCCAAAACCTCGTGTTTTAGTTGAAGCCTAATCGACGACCGACATCCCTTTCAAATGTTCCAGCAACTGTAACAGCAGCACTAGTAGCGGAAATGCCTTCGTGATGTCGTTCTACGTATCCACGTTTTCTTCATTTATTTTCTCCTTCAGTTTTCTTTCCTCCTTCTGCCCTCAACATTGTAGGCTTCTTTTCCCGTCTGTTTGTGTCACTGCATAGCAAGAAGTCTCCGCTTGCTGTCAAATGTATGAATGGCCTTCGCCCATAATCCTTCGTTCTTTCTTTTTTCAAAGAGAGGTCATCCTTTCATCGTTTTATTATAGTAAATGACCACTCGTACCGCATGGCTACGCCACTGCTGCTCAGGGAGGTGATCAGGATAACCGGGGGTGGTTTGCGGTGCACCAACGGTGGCACTGGCTGCGGCAATGCAAAACCCCCACGCTAGTGGCCTGCTTCCGCCCAGCCCTGACCTAGGTATCCAGATCGGCCGCAAGAGAAGGACCGTTTGTTTTGATCGGCGTCATTCCTCCCTTACACTGTACTTTGTCGTGGACACATTCACAGCTACTAGTCGCTACTAGCCAGTCAGCCAGACCTCTGTTTTTCCCTTAGAATCTCCTATCTATCCCAGTTCTCTGCGTTCCTTGCTACGTGGACGGCGGTCTAGTGACTAACCTAGCCTAGACTCAGGCTCTGGAAAAATACAGCAGATTCTGGCACACGGGTCCAGGGAAACGAGAAATTCTGGAGGGGCTCCTGGCGTAAAGCAACACATGTCCTCGCGTGAACGGATCGCTAGAAGCTCGACATTTCGACAGCCGCTGGCTAATGGCTTCTCTAAATGTTGATAGCGTTATTACTATTGGTATTGGTATTGGTACCGATACTAGGACTAGGACAACCACGACGGTAAGAGACTAGTAGAGGAACTAGTACTACTATTACTATCTCACTGGCAGCGGTAACTGCTGCGAAGCTTTCACTCATAACGCTATCAGCTCCTGCACCAAGTGCACTCGACTGTGCCAACAGCAGCGGCCACTGCGGCGGTAAAAGGGCGAGCCCGCCCTCGCGCGCCTTCTGCCAGAGGCGTGTTCCGATTAGCCTGCGTCTGCGTCATGTGTACCATAACAACACCTATTGCGTAAGATGAAGGCCCTTAAACCCAAGGAAACCACGATCACGATTCTGACGACGATTAACGAACAGATGACAAACAAATTGACCAAACAAGGAAACAAATCAGAGGCGGCAAATGCGTTACAGGGCTAGCTCACCTGAAGAGAGCGATTGGAAGAGATCAATAACGTAACCTTAAGAATTCATAGGTCCTATACTATTTTATGTCTCGCTAACGACATATAGTCAACCTAGCGTTCAGCTGCTTTGGTAGCTCCACCGTTGCAATATAAGTAGAGGTAAATAAAGGCGCAGGCACCAGGGAGAACACAATGAAATTGGGCGCGATCGGCCGCAATCTACGCAGTCATAAAAACCACCACATTACTACACGCATAGCTGACCGCACGCACAAATAACGCGATAATCGTAAAGCGACAAGAAAGAAATGATGTGTTCGCAAAAGCTGAAGACAACCAGTGCCATATTGTTGGCACTAGTCATGAACTATCTGTCATTGGACCGCGATAGTGGCCAGTCACAGCGGGGCAGAACGTAGCAGAATCAAGTGCATCTGTGTAGCCTAAATTGGGTAAAGATATTGAGAAATAGCGAGGGATAGTCTAGACACAAGTTCAAAAAGAAAATTGAATAATACAAATAAAAACAAAAAATAAGATCTACGAATATTAACTGGAAATAAGGTAGTACCCGCAGTATTCTTAAGACACTATACAAATAATGGAATTTAAAAATAAACGAATAAGGAGCAGGACTGAGGAGAGTCAGCCAGTAAATTAGGTTGGAGCTAAAAGTCAGGGTTTCAACTGGCTATCTCCAGTGAAGTTTTAATCCCTTCTGAAAAAATGCGTCATAGCCTCACCGAGATAGCGGAGAAATGTCGAAAGTATGAGCATAGATTCCGAATGATCATCCCTTAAGCTCGAATACGTATCGGCCTAATCAACGAATCCAACAATGATGAATCCATTTGCATTGTTTAATTGATTTACTTATGACTAATCAACTCATCTTATTTATATTTTGTTCGGTTGACACCTTTCGAGCACCTCCGATTTACTCCCCCGGTGCAGCTCCTATGGAATCTTCTTTTGTTATCTTTTGTGCGTATTCTGTTAGAGCTTAGTAAACTTTGGCAAATGCCGACTTCAGTTTCTTAACACCGTGGAAAGAGCACCGTGCTAGGTGGTGCTATATCGAGTCAGAATATGAAGCTGAAACAACGTACAAAATGAACGACAAGAAGTACTTCATCGTTATTTCCTTATATGTCATGTCCTACGCATGCGTATGCCTGTTGCATGTGATCGGCCCGTGAAACAAATTAGTAGGCAGTTTAGGTGGGAATGGCTGTAGTTCCCAGTTGATGCATCCAGAAGCCAACTTTGTAGACTCACGCGCAGCCATTGTTAGATACAGCGATGGTGGAAATGGCCTGATATGAAGGCCATACAAATAACAACGGCGATGGCCCGACTGGCAGTTGTAACCGAGTTTTCCGGCAATTGCACAGAACATAACCTGAAGTTGTCGTCCTACAGCCTCGCACTTTGAGTCGCACACAGCCGATGCAGGCCGTGCAACGATGTTGGCGGGTAGCCTTAACCCGTAGGTGGTACGAACGCGGTAGGAGTAAATGCGGACAGGAAAGGGGGGCATCAGCGGTGTAAGCATGTTTGCAGCGACAAGGCAGGACTTTGTTAACGTCAGCACCCTTGCGATGAGGCCTTATGACAAGGGGCTGAGCACCAAAACTGTGTGTCAACGAAGTGAAGGAAAAAAATTCTAAACACAAGCTGTACTATACGTGGAGATGCTGAAGCTGGTTATATCAACGTGGCCCTACCAACGTAACTAGCCTTAGCTCCATCCTCCATTACCTCTGATACCAAGTGCGCCAAATGCGTAAGCAGACGTCGCAGATGAGCAGGCAGGCTGCCGTTGCGTCTAGCCGATAACGACAGCCGACCATCCCACATAGCACACCCTAGACGCTGTTTGTGCGCGCGATAATACAACACAAGTTACCCCTCTCGAATCGTTTCGGCTACATTTCGCCCGCCCCTTTCCTTATAACAATACCAACTTGCGATGTCGATGCATTGGGGCTACCTGATTACTTCTCGCTTCGTTTCCGTTTCTATGAGCTCCTTGTCCTGGGTAGGCAAACCGTGATTGCATCGGTCGACGGGCAAACCAAGAAGCCACCAACGAATCGGCTACAGATAGGAGGGAATGACACGCAACGGCGGAAGATAGGCCAACATCACGTAAAAAAAGGATTGACAGCCGCTGAAACTGCTCAGACCCCACGAACGGATCGAGAAAGCACCGGTTGATCTGTTTGCTCAACATCTGACAAAACATACTGAGAGTCGGTGAGAGTGAACGCTTAAAGAATAACAGGGATAAATAACAAAGGCTCCAGCACCACTTTTGACAGATCTCTGGCACTACCAAACAACGACGCGCGTCAGATAGACCCTTGTTCTGGCGATTTTCAAGCATCCCATCCATATGCCTCCTTCTTCCGTTTGATTTCGGTTAAGAGGCACTTGGTTTGTATGGAAACGACGCGGGTTTCGTGCCGCCCGAGCTTGTTGAAAAAACAAGAAGAAATTGTATTCTGGAAGAGTCTCGGAAAACGCTACGGTGGGTTTTTTTCCTGCCGATCCATCTAGACACAAGAAGCGCGTTATGATATGATACGTTATAACGGCGCTACCTTAACGCTGCGTCAACTAATTACTCTAGTTATTAATGGTAATATCATGTAACCTGCGGGCATTTGCTGTTATAGAGAACATTGTTTTAGTTAGAGAGTGTTAGTTTGTTATAGAGAAATAGACACACGAGAGGCACAACATAAAGCAGCAGCAATAGTAAAATAGCTTTCAACGAAGATTGAGTGAAATTAAGATACACACGTGAATCTGATAATGAAATGAGACTACCTGTTATATGTCTGTCCATGGCTAGTGTTTGATAAAAAAAGATTAGCAAAATGGATTACAGGTCCGTGCTAGAATACATTACACTGCCCGCCACCTCTTCTGGGCCTTTTAGTACATTGATTAAATTTAGCCCGCTTTCAATACAGACATCTTTTTCCAGTTTTGCCACAACAATAACTGCTCTCTGCTTAATTGTATATATATATATATATATATATATATATATATATATATATATATGTATATATATAATGTCTAGATTTGATAAATCCTAGATGTGTTGCATTCGCCCGGTCCTCTTTGAATCGTTGATTCCTTCTCACGTTAATTCGTTCATGCTAAATTCGCTCGCACAAACAATAACCTTTCACCAAATTTCGAACAAGTAAACGTTCCCACTTCCTCTGTCTCTATTTAGTAGGTGAGGTTAGGAAGTCCTGATCCCATCTCCCTGCTTAGGCCTTCCTCAGGGTTCCACAGTGCCTCGTTAAAAGGGCGGCCTCCTGCCGTCTAGTGTTTGTTGCCGACGTAATTATATCCCTTTTATATAATTTTATATACTGTTATGATATCATCAGATCGGTAAGAACGACGATCAACACACAAAACGTGTAATACGATCGTGTGGCCTAATAGAGACCAGTTGTCTCAGCGTTGTTAGTTGCCCGGTAGTCTTTGCTGTACGGCTCGCAGCAAAGCCAACGCCTCCGTGTCGGTCTTTATAGAACCCATAGACTCTATAGAGAAGCGAATTACAAAGGACATACTTTCTACCCGCTAGCAAACTGACAAATACCCTACAAACCGAAGACAATCAGGAGCGTACTCTCGTCATACAACGAGATCTCCAATCATCATGATGCATGCTAGTATCAAGAACTCAACCGTGCATCAGGTACGATTACGCTAGAACTACGAAGCGTTTCCTAGCTATATTATACGTCCAAACCCACTCGTACCTTTGCAATCGACTGTTGCCACACGTCAAATGCGTTGACAAAAAGCAAAATTGCCCTATCTACAAATAATAATACAAGGATTAGATGACAATAACTGGGGTCATAAACCCCCTTGATTTGAGTAATTCTATATTGAGGCACGCAGTCGATAGGCAAGACATGACAAACAATTCAATGAATCTTTCCGGTTCTTTTATGTTGCTTACATTCTTAATATGTTTGACCGCTTGACATTAGCGAGATCGATATCATCAGGTATTATTAAGATACGTTTTGCACTACGATGTCGGTACAATGGGAGCTTGTAGAAAGTAACCGCTTAATGGATAACTACTAAGTTAGCAGCGCTATTGCAATTGGCAACGTCAAACTTACAGATGCGGAGTTTGCAGCTTCAGTGGATGGCAGGGTTAGTAAAAAAATTGAGAGTTCATTGTTACACAATCCGCAGATAGCCTATCAGATTGAGAAGTGCATGGTGCCAGATTAAAATGAGTCAGACTTAAATCAAAATTCGCTGACAAAAGACTAATTATATATATATATATATATGATGCACTTGGCAATGTTGCAGATTTATGTTAACAACGTTTCAAATCTTATCTTCTGTATCGGTTTACTGAGCTATTGGACCCTACACATTTAGGTTATCTAGAGTTGGGCCTTCTGAATTGTGCTAAAAGCTACGAGCACTAATACACACATCTGTCAATACAGATATTTATTGCTAGTTTATTATCACGAATAAAATCAACAAGGTGGGCAATAATCTCAAACGTGTTCGTACTTTTTTTAATGAATCTTGTTGTACGCCACATATACTAATAGATCGGTAGCAGAGTACTACAAGGGTGTGTCCAACTGGTTCCTATTTTTCAATGGCTGCATCTTTACTTCGTGACGATTGCTATGGTGGTAGCATTAGCAGTGACCCAATGAAGTCGCTCTGCTTGGCTTCATCGTTGTTCACTGATGCATCCCCGTCTTACAGAGCACCAAACAATACTACTACTGCCGCAAGCAATGAACAACCAATCACGTACTCGGTTTCTGGGCTGAGTGGCTGTTTTGCTCAATCAACTGCCCTTTTCCCGAAGTGGTAGGCGGAGCGCTCATGAGCCTTGATCCAAGCCCCTGGCGCACACTGTGGCCCACCGTGAACTTGCCTATCTCTAGTCCCCGAGTTGTTTTTCTGCTCTGTGTTGTTACTATCTAGAAGCCTCCTATACACTTTTCTACCACCGCCATATGTCTCCCTCTTTTCTGCTGCCAAACCTCGCTAGCGCTTTTTGAGATTGCAGAAACATAAGTTTAACTTATGGGCTGGAACAGCGTCAGGCGGCATCGACGGGACGTTGACATTGCTGTGGTATGGTAAGCCTTTATCGCTGATTTCAAGATTCACGCAACGAGGGTTTTACGTGATATCAGCAATCAGAATGATTTTAGCTGAACAAAAGCATCAGCATATACACAGTAACCCACCCTTGAGACTCTTAATGCACTCGTTTTCCAACCTACGGTAGGCAAGCGGTTAAGGAAAAACGCAGATATAGGAGTGAAGCATACCAACATGTAAATTACGCAAAGTAACTAGTAATATCAGCGCACATAGCTTCTTATTGGTATGCCGAGGTCATCGACATCGCTTAATACAGATCTTCCGCGCATCATTATCTTCTGCATTTATCCATGAAAAGAGCCACTACCTCAGCTCATAGAAATGACTATAAAAGCATGCCTTTTTTTGTTCCGATTAAAAAAAGTGTATTTTATTCAAGCAATTTAGATTTATCAGCTCTATATCCGAACGACATAATATACATTAATCACATGAAAGCAATAGACTTTGAGTTTACTATAAGAATGTCTATAAATAAACGCGCAATCCCCTTCATGATTCCTTTAAGACATTTTGAATGCGAAATAGTACCTTCCAAAGCGGTTGACCACGCCTCCAGGCTAACACATCAGGCCTTCCATTAAATTTCTACCAAATCGTTCCACCGGCACGCCTTGCAAATGAATGGCTAGTAATTGCTACGACCTCAAGTCATTGCCTGTACCCAATGGTCAGCTCACAACTGACTTTATTATATGGCCTTTCTAAGCAGGCCAATTTATAGAGCCCCTGTTTTATTTATGCCGACAACAGCAGCAGACGGGTCGACTCGAAACCAGACGCAGGCCGACATTGTCAAGGCTCGCTCGCTCAGCGGTATCGCCGTCGCTGTCATCTGTAGTCGTGCTCTAAAAGGGCTCTTGTGCCTGAAGATAACTATTACGCATTAATGGCGTCCTTGCCGCGCCATCATGGGCCGCCGTTTGGTGCCACTCAACGCCACTCATGGTTGGCCTCGTCGTCTGTTTCGTGGACACGTGTTCGTTGCTCCTCCCTCTCTTGGCGTCCCTGCTGCTGCTGCCATCGCCGCTGAAGAGGACGCCAGCCGTAGGAAACAGACAGCGAGGGAGGCACGAACTTGTCGCTCATCCCCGTCGCTTTAAGAGTCCTCGATCCGCGGGGCGCGAGTTTAAAAGAGGAGGCCTGTGGATCTGTTGGCGCACACTGCTTCGTTGCTGAAATGATGGTGTAATGTAGCATGGTCCAAGAAAGAGGCTTGACAGACCCGTCGCTTTGCTGTAACCCTTTCTACGCGGCTGTACCCGCCAACATGCGGAAAGGATAAGGACATCACCACGTTAACCCACGCTGTCCCGCCCTTAGAAGCAGCAGTTGCCGCCGGACCCAGAAGCATCCAAAGTACACTGATTAGCTATTTTGGGCGACAATGGCCGTGGCAGCAATGGCGTTCGGTTCAACCCCCACACTTTGCCATCCGATTTGCATGAACTCTACCTGACTAATAGCAATCACATATAGGGTATTGTCTACGTGATAATGAGTAAACGGGCCGATAGGCAAACAGGCAAGCACTTGGGCATGAAACTGGTCGTACATTAACAGCACCAGGTCAGATGGGCGAGGTAACAGCAAATGTTGCCCTGGGATGAGAAATTTACGTGCACAGGGATCCAGAGACAAGATAATACGCACTACTGGTGTTTCTATATAATATGTATTACAATCAAGCTTCGCGTGACGTACGGACTCAGTACTATTAGGCAATGTAGGCGGGCGAAAAAAGGACGAAAAAAATACTCTAAACAAGGTTTTTGATAAATTAAAATAACCAGCCGATTTTATTAGATTGTGTTTCGCTATAACACTTGATAAGTTTATTCATATTAGTCCGTCCATATTGTGGTAGCATGCACGCGGGTACTTGGACCGCCACACGCGCTATGTCAATGGTAACGCTGAAAGTCTATAAGATGGGTTCGGCTTACTCTCGGACATGTTTGAAAAGTTGCTCTGCATTATGAGCTGAGGCGTGTCTCCGAACTGAGCAGATAAGGACAGTATGGTATGACATATATGGCGTGGGAATGCAAGGAGTCTATATGAAACATACAGAACTGACATGGCCTACATGGAATAAGCTACATTCGAAAGTATTTATCAATACTTGTGTTTCGCCTTTGCGAAACGTTCGAACTCTACGTAACCCTAGCACACTAAAGAGTAGTACCGCTGGCTTCATAAACATGTAGGAATACTAAACCTCTCCTATTAACGGTCTTTACATTTAAGATTAGCAAACTGCCGCAGTTGCCTTAGAGGCCAACCTAAGCCGATTTATATATCATTCGAAATCATAAGTCGTAATCTTAGCGTATGCCTGTAATCACATGTTTACGCAAGCGGTATTTCTACGGCACCTTTGGTAGTTTGATAATGTAAGTAACCAAAACTCCTACTTGTATGCTATCGATCCGTTTTCGTGGCGTTCTCAAAAGCAAGACCGAGTTCCACTTTACGTCTCTGAGCTTCTGCCATGTGCAGTTGTGATTTTTCTATCCGCTTTACGCTACTCCCAGCAGCTGACAAAAGCAACAATGTTTTGAATCAACCCAAATTAGAAATGCAAAAATCTCCCAGTTTCACGAACTGTCTGTAATCTACCATCAGCAACCGGTGCCTACTATGGAGCGCGTACAATTCGACGTCTAGCTCTGTATCTATACAGCAGCTATAGAAGGAATACGGCCTCGTCCGTTAAGTTCCATTGAACCTCTCACGTCTTGCGCATCTGGGAGTGCTTACTCGTTTCTATTCTAACCCCACCAGTCCCGTCTAGGACTGGAGAAGTTCTGCTCCTTCGAGCCTGTTCATCGGCCGGCGGGCTTGCCTGCTGCTGCTGGCCGAATGGTCTGTACAGAGTACGTTTACGTCAGACGTGGCTCAGCCTTCCATTCTAACGGCAGAAGGTTCTACCCCAATCTTCCCTGGCCTAGGAACTCGCGAACCCCACGGATTTGCCCGCCAGCCTCCCCCAGCGCAGCCGTGAGTGACTATTACTGCTAGGAGAGGGCAAAATGGAAAGTGCAGAGAGGTGTTTTCCAATAGCGGGAGTTCCCATTTTCCCGGGTGCCACTGTTCCAACAGTGAGGCCCAGTTTGGCCCCTATCCTGTCGTCTGGCCTCCGGCAGCGGCTTGTACCGTCTTTCTCGAGCCGACGCTTCGATTGCTCATGCCACTCCTTTTGCCGTCAATCTCTTCGTCCGTGGTGGAAGCAACGGATCCTGGCCAGAAAAGATGCGAAACCCTGGTATACCAAACCTTGACTGCATTACGGTTTGGTAGCATGCGACCCAAAATCATCCAACGAAGCGATTTAGGAGAGGTTATACGAACAAGAATCTCGAATAAGAGACCGCCGTAACGTCACTATGGGCACAGCTATGGCCGTTTGGACCGTCACCACGACCTTCGCTGTACCGAGAGGCCAGACCACGAAAGCTGCAAGAATAACATCGTACTGCTGTCTAGACGCTAATTTCTAGGGCTAATTGAATAATGGCGAGTCTGCAACGTCGGCACCATACCTTTTCAGCATCCTACATACGTCCTAATGTGGAACCTGACGCTCAAAAGAAAACTATGAGAATGCGTCAACACCAGCGATTAGTTAATTACGCGTCTCAAAGGCTAACTCCAGTAGGCCTTTTTCTTTTTTTGGGTATAGGTTCAACGAAAGAGGTGCGAACTCTATACGAAGCTCGCAAATCGATACACATAAATAGCGAATAATAGAATCGTCGTTACGCAGCCGCTTGTCGCGGCCTCCGAGATATGTAGGCATATTATTGTGCGTCGTCATTGCCCACCGACGCCAACCACAGCAGGCCGACGTCATTGCCAACAGTCTCGTCTCTTCAATGCACATTGCTTAGCAGCTACAACTAACGATCCCTTATCTCACCCTTATCCGTTTCTTTTGTCCCTCGCTGTTGCGATGTTTCTTTGTAGCCATGAAGGCCACGCCTAACGGCCGAACAACATAATCCAGCGTATACATAATCGCCCCACTGCTTTGCCCACCATTTCTCTGCCGCCTGCTATTGCTGCTAGGCCTTTTGCCGTTTTCTGCATATTTTTTTTCGCTCGCTTATTCGAGCCGTAATGAGTTATGTCGTTAAGCATTCTTACTAGCGTGATAGTTACTCTTGTTAGAACTATGACGACGCGGCACCAGCAGCGTATTACCAACAGATTGGGTGAGCAAGACGTCGATAACCAGCCGCTCTCAGCGGATCCAACGCCGGAGACGACAGCATCGTTGATGATGAGTCGATCTTCATGGTTTGATGATGATAAATTGCAAGAGAGAGGGGGCGTGGCGCAAGCGTGGGCGAGACGCTCTGCTGTGTACCGAGCGTTACGTACTTTGTCCCCGTTTCACGTATTTTTGCCATAGCATGCTTATAGCGTAAAGGGACACGACGAAACGGGACAGTATGGAATAACACAGCAAAGAATACTGCATGCAAACGTAGAAAATTTCTTTCTTTGTTTTTGGCATGTTTTTACAATTGTATACGACGCATAAGCGGCTTGCTGGCAAAGTTCGTCGTGAAGTAATCCATGCAACGCGTGAAATTAAGTCATTGACAGGGTCTTCTGTTGCACGATGATAATGTTACTTCGAATCGTTTAGTCGTCGATATTCTTTTAGGTAGAACCTCGTATTAGTGATAGCGATATTCGGGAGCGCCAACAATAAAACTAGCCTATAGAAATGGGCACGATTACCTAGTCGGCATAAGCGTTGCTGCAATAGTAGCCGCAATGGCCAAAATCAGAAAAAACATAACAGCATCAACAAGGCCAACGCTGATAACAGCGCCAGCGTCAACGATGACACCATTAACGATAACAACAACGATAGCAACGAAGACAATAATAGCCATGACAAACAGGCAGAGAGCGCAGACGTTATGGCACCCCGCATCGTTGACGTCGTCTCCATGGATGATCTTGTTGCTGTGTATTGTAGGACCGTCTGCTGTTACTTCGGCTGTCTGGCTGCTTGCTGGCGGCTAAGCCACCGCCGTCTAGAGAAACGGGGTCAAGGTAAAACGCTGACGACTGGACTGGGGCAGAGAAGTGAGCGGGGTCTTTGCGCGCGGAGTGACACGCTGATAGAGCTAACAAAGCAATTGGATAGGCTATATAGTATAGTAGTGTATGATGCGGTAGGATAATGTAAGACGGAAATGATCCCCGGGGCTCTCCAGCATGCCAGGCAGCTAGTACGGGCTCAGGTCGCGACAGGAACAGCGCGCAGGCGTAGAGAAGGGCAGCGGTAACGACGTCGGCGGCGGTGGCCATAGTGGGGCTAACGTCTGTCGTTTGCTCCAGACTTGAGCGGCGAGTTGCTCGCTATTCTGGTCGCCGCTCTGTTGGGTGCGCACGGCGCTGGCCTCTGCCGGATGCGCTTTGGCCTCTGTCTCTCCCTCTTTTTTCTCTCTCCCAGTCGAAGTGGACGATTACGCCGATCGATGAGGCAGACGAACACCCAACTACGCTGGTAGCGTTCGTGATGAAGGTGGTACCAGTGGCGCGGCAGTGCGGTGTATCCGACAGACCGACCGACGTTAGGGCTCCCGTTGCTGACTGGGCTTGTTCTATCCCTGCGCACCCCCACAGACGCTGCTGCTGATTCCAGACGAGTAGCTAGTTGTAGTAGAAATGCGGCTACAGTTCCAGGTCGGCGGTAATGGCGGTGGCAACGGCAGCCTCTTCTGGCAGCGGAACCTCACGATCTCCACTCGGTGTTGGTAGTAGTGGGGAGACACCATCCCTATCCATCTTACCCTGCCTCTTGGTCTTCGCAACCCCGCTAGTCTTGAACGAACCCCTCTTACCCTATGTCCGCTCCTTTGGCGTCTGCAGGGACTCTCTGCCGCGGGGCGGTGCCAGCCACTGGCAAATGTGAACCATCCACTCGTTCCCTCACCCTCGAGTCCACTCGACACGACTCCACCGATGCTGCGGTCTGCAGCAGCATGAGCCCTTTCTGGGTTAATGTCCAATTGCCGCCGTTCTGTACTAGCGCGCCGTTAGGGGCAAACCGTCAGACTAGTATAGCACAGAATAGCATGATATGGCTTCTGGGAGAACGTACTAAGCTAGCAGGCGAGTCAGGAAAGGCAGGCCGAGGTTCGGAGCGAGCAGGGTGGATCCTACCAGCAGGAAGAGGAGCTGAACGAGGAGCGCCAGAGAGGCCGACCGGCGCTGCGGCTGCTGCTAGTGGGAGCAGCGGTGCCGTTGTCGAGCTTGGTTGGGTTATGTGAGCCGAAGCTGGGGCGAGGTAGGGGCGTAGCAAGCGGACTAAGAAACGGCTGTGGGGCTAGGCAAACTGGATGTAAGACAGGGGCAAACTGGAACGACTGGAGTAACTGGAGCAATCTGGGGTTCCAGGGGATCTCTCTCTGATGGTCTGAGTGCGGTGAGTGACGCGCCCTCCCCCGTGTGCGTTAGGGTTTCGCAATGTCTCTCCCTCTATAGCGGCAGCCGCGCGCAAAACGACGCCACGGCCGCCACGCAATAGTCGGCGCCTGTCCTTCGTCAAAGCCAGAAGCATCAGCAGTGGTAGCAGCAGCAGGCTAGAGTCGCCTGCGCTTAGTCACACCCTCATCATTCTGGACTAGACAAGCCAAGATATTGCAACGGGCAGCGCGAACGGGTAGAGCACAAATTGCTGCTACTATTCATAAGCTGCAACGATTTTCACTGTTTACTTTGCTAAATAGTATAGATAGATAAACAGTGTCGTCAAGCCACAAGCAACAATAACAATAGCAGCAGCGGGTGACCAGTCAGCCAGAAAGATACCTCGGTGATATCTTGTGATAGACAAAAAAGCGAACGCTGAAGAAGCAGAGACAGATAACGCGTGCGCTAAGTATCAAAAGTTGCCAGAAGTGACTAGGTTACTAGCGTGACCAGCATCACTTGATTGGAATTATATGCGAAAAATAGCACGGAGGTACAGAAGACTGGCTAAACTCCGTATTGTGCCATACCATACAGAAAAATACGATACGACGTCTGATTGTGTGGATGTGGATGCGCATCGGGATCGATAAAATTGGTACATTGTATACACTTTTAGTATTCAACGAGTAATATTAGAACCGACGCCCCGACGCTTCACCCCCCAATCGAACGGTGCGTCATTTGCTGTCGTCGATTAAACTCGTGACAACACGGCAGCTGCTGTTATCTGAGTAACAACAACCCGTAAAATAACAGGGACAGTGCTTACAACTACCAAAGAATTAAAAGGCGTCGTTGACTCGCACAAAAAGAAGTAAGCTTATTTACAACAGTGGCTCCACAGCGGTGAGATATGATTCAGTGTAGCTCCGAAATGGAGGTTGCCAGATACAAGTTCGACAAGTTCGAAGTTGATCACCGCTTTCTACAACGGGTCCCAGCAATTTCGACCTGCCGAGGTACATTATATATGTAACCGAACTAAAAATTTCAGAAAGTACATACATTGACCTAACTTCTCAACCGTTCCCCCTCCTGAAAATAAATGACTCCCGCCATTGGTCTCCTGTGATCTGTCTAAAATTGCATCATCTCATTATTGGCTTGTTTCGTTCAGCTAGTTAAAGACGTATCCTGTTACAGTGACCCAGATATTTTTATCGCTCTCTTGACAGCCAGTCGGTACGAAGCAGTAGCGGTGGCCAAGCTTGGTGAATCCATATGATACGTTGACGTAAGGTTGAGTTGGAGCTAATTCGATCTGTGCATTGTAAAACACCCACATATTTCAGCGATGTATGATACGCAGCTAGCTTGAATGACATCCTATGTTACGGTACAATTGGCCACACAGTCAAGATATCCAGCTGTCGCCTAACATTGTCCAAGCGTAGCCCAAGCCCAGCCCCCCAAATAGCGTACCTCAAGCACAGCCTCCCAAATAGCGTACCTTCCAAATTAACAAGTTTCGAGATGACACCTTTTTTCTACACGCGAGGCTGCTCTGGGCAGCGACGAGCATGTGCTACTACTAAGTGCTATTTCCTCAGTTGAAACGACTAAATAAGCTAATACAAAGATCTTGTCCTGTGTCCACGTAGAAGCCAGCCCGCCCAGTTCAGCCTCCACAGGAGATATGGATGTTCGCCTGCGAAGCGGATCCATGTCGTCGGCATACCATGCCGAATACGAAGAGTCCGATTCGGATACAGATCATGATTGTAACGCGATTGACATGAGTGTCATCAAGAATGATATGGGGGGCTCAACTAGGGAACAACGACCGGTGAGTGCGAACCCGACATCGTGCTTGCAAAACTTGTACAATCTCCTAGAATAACCAATCTGCCCAACCACGCCTCCTTATGTAATGGCCTACAAATATAATATCGTTATGACTTTGACTCGGATAATTATTAATCTTGTTTGCATTTCTGAAGATGCTTACAGTTCCTACAGTTGCATACGAATCCAACTATGCCACGTGGGTTGTTATTTAGGTGTATGTGACAAGTTGACAATATTGATAGCATAACTGTTATTAGAATAACATCGGACTTTTCCCTTGTTTTCTTTATTCGTTTCTGGTGTATAGGAGCGTATGAATATGGATTTACCAACGCGTGGGCGCCAGAGGGCCTTAGGTGACCTGATAGTCGACCGTGGACACGGACCCCCTCCACCACAGCTCATCATGCGCGATCCTCACGCACCACGGTAAGTTCGATAAAGTGAAAATCGAATTCTGTTGAAGTACCGTCTTGTCAATAGAATCACTTTCAGACCTACGCTCCAGCAAACATTTCCATGGATTCGCGTCTCTGGGTGCTATGTTTGAATGCATCTAAGAGAATTAGACGAGGAAGATAACAACAGGAGAGAAAAACGACCATAGTATTTAGTATGCAGTCAATTTATGTACTGTTACTTACCGCCGGCTATTTAGAGACAGCAGGGTGAAGCGCTTTATATCCGGAGAAGGTCCTGTCCCATCCGCCCACATACAACCCCATTGCATCGGGGCAAAAACGTAAACAAGTTAACCAAGAGAAGGCCCACAGCTTGAGTCTCTCCCCTACATCGAGGGCCCTTTGAGTGCATCTCCGTGACGGCTGTCCGTACCCTCACCCCTTACCAAGTTCGCCTGTGCGATGTTGGCAGCGAATTGTGCAGCGAGTGGGAGGTGTCTCTACAAGTCGAAGAAGCTGCCATAAACCCTAAGCATTAAGAGATTCCCTTTTTCTTTCTGCGAGCTCTGGCTACTGTTTATGAAATAGTGACGCTCTATACGTTCACGATACCGTAAACCATCGATGATAGCTATAGCTCGGCTCCAAGTAAGCTTTGATCAGCTGTTACATCAAAACACCTAAAAGTTTAAAAAAAGGCCTCCTTTCGCTAGTCTTGTGTTATATAATCGCCGTAATCAGCAGGCATACTATATTAACTGTCATAACAAAAGGACTGCAACAAATCTACGACGAGCCAAATTACGCTCCATGTCTAAATTTCTTTTATATTCGTTGCATTATCGCGTTGCAGGGACGACTTGAACCGTATGACTAACGAAAGCCCGTTGAGTAGTTCAGGATCGTCAAGTTCACCATCATTGCTCCTCACAAACGCCCACAATGGACTGGGAGGACACGGTATTAACCATGTTTCCATTGAAAGCCAAGGCAGGTCCAATGGACTTGCAGGCCCTCCTCTGCCACCGCCTCCATTTCTTTCACAGCTCGCCCAGCCAGGCACGAACCACATCATGCAACAGGTACGTAAAGGCTTCTTCCACTATTGAGCCCTACCAACTAACTTATCTATAATAGATATGAATACGTCCTTGCATGACTTTCTATCCACATTATTTGGAGTTATATTTTCCTAACAGTACAACAGGCGCCTGGAAAACCTGTTCGCATCGCCTGACTAGGACCACAGAAACGCCGTCTACATAATATAGAAAACAACACTAGGACAAGCTGAGGCATTTGCTCTGAGGTTAGTTCCGTCGGTCTGGAGATCAGGCTGCGACAAAACACACCATACGGTGTATGGCCGTTTTTAGTTGAAACAGATCAGGAAGTTCGTAGATCTACTAGTTGCCTCCACCCCCGCCCGACTAGCTAACCTGAAGGGTGACATTTGTGCTATTATTGCAATCGGCCATTGCTGTAACCGAACTACAATCGGCAGTATTGAGAAAGAAGTATGAAAACGGTGAGAACTGCAGCTGCCCAAGTGGGTGGGGAAAGCGCGCAACCAAAGCGTTTCAAGCAGCTTCTGAGTGCCTGCTGAGTCGACTCAGGCCTTTTGTTACGTATGGCCAAGTTCGGCACGAGGAAGAATGCAATACAGTATTTAGGAGCTCAGAATTGGAGCCGAATAGTTTAGTAGCGGTACATAGGACAAGAGAAAGGAGTAGTAGCTAGAAAAAGGGGTACAATGTCGGTGTCAAAACCATTACATACACGAGCTGCTTGTCACGACAGGTGGCCTATCGGCTAACCGGGCCATTTCCACTCACTCAGCTTTCTGCCCCGTTACACAATACCGCCTCAAATTATGGCTTTCTTTGAAAACATACTATCTATTTATTTTAACGGAAACATGTATTGAAGAGAGCCCCAAGAAAACAACAACAGCCGTTAAGTCTCATGCGATAGCGGCACCACTACTCGCCACAAACCCGTCAAAAATAACGAGAAGCCCAGCAGCAGCAATGTCCCGCGCTTCTCTGATAGTACCCGTCATGCGTCTAAACATGCGTTGATTCTGCATCTACGTGCACTGCGTTAGGAGCATCAGCAGGAGCAGCTCAGGTCGATTTTGATATACCTATCTCGCTGTAGTATTTCTCGATTTCAACTCTAAATCGGTCACCTTTAAGGTCAAATTAATAAGACGTGTTTTAACGTGTAGCTGCTTGAAGCTACCTCCGGCATTCCTGTTCGCATTGTAGTGGTTAATTGTGGCTGCAGGGGCATTGGTACCTCTAGGGTAAAAAAGGGCAGGGGCAGACTCAAATCTGTTGGATCGGATAGTCGACAACATTACAAAGGGGAACACTCGATGGGAACAGGGTCAAGAGTCATAAAAGTCGCGCAAATGAATGTAGGAGGTATCCGACGGTGGTGCTATACGAATACGGCAAGATGGAAAAGGTAAGAAGGGTTGCGTATTTGATGTTGTCGTTGTTACCGTCATATTCATCGTGGTGGTGATGATAGTAATAGTTGACGTCGTTGGTAATGTCGTTGTTGGTTCCGCTAGTATTGGTCAATACGGCACGGGTAAATAGGGTTCGATAAGGCCGCCCTCGCGCTCCTAGTATGAGCCTTAGTTCACTTGTTTGTTAAGAGCATGATTCCGGCAACCACCATTGCTTCTGCTTTGAGACTGGCGTTACCACCGCTGCCAGTGGCTCTTAGACCCCTTTTCTAACCCCGTCGCTGTCTAGACTGACCCCCGTCGTGTGGGAGAAAAACCCCCGGAGCTCCTCCTGTGTCCCTGAGCGCAACACCGCAACGCGCTGCGGCCGCCGCTGCTACCGCTAGCGACGACTCGTCTCTCTCCCAAAACTCTTAAGGGCAACAGACACCCAGCCGGTCACGCAGACCGAAGGACACGGCGCACCTTACAGTGGTGGCAGGCTCCCGTCGCTGATGCTGGTATCAGCCGCAGCTGGAACAGGCCCCGCCGTCTGTGACAATGACTAAGTTACGTTCCGCTCCGCACAAACCCGCCGCGCTTGATCATGCTACGTATCGGCACAGTCCTGTTCGATGCACCGAAGTTACGTCCGCATGCGTTCACAAAACAACAAACGGACGAGCGGACAAAGAAACAAACTGCGAGGGGCGGGCGGGCAGGCACAGCGTTCATAGTGAAGAGACTGAAAGTGATGGTAGCAGCAACGATGATGTCTAAGAATTAAATAACCTGTTGAACTACGCAACTATATTAGCGCACTGATTGTGCGATTTGCAGCACGAGAATTTTTATACGTAAGCAGACGATACTGTAGACATCAGCCGCTGTTGTGGCGGTTGTTTACGATGCTACTCTTAAGGTAAGGCGTATATCCTAGGCACAACAAATCTGTTGGGGTTGGCATCTAGATAAATGTGGTTGATTTCGAACTCCACCGATGTTGTCGATACCATATTGAACGGCGGTAAAGTGACAAAGAATGGCACTCGACTTATCGTCTAACTGGGATTTCTCAACAAAGCTAGGTGCGTGTGTGCAACTTTATGCAGTTGTTTGATATTAAGCTGCGAATGAGCTTTTAGGGTCTATGAGGGGCATGTCCACGTCCGTTATGGAGGTCTGAGTTGTGACGCGGCGTACAAAAGTACTATGTATACCCCTCACAAAATGTTCATGTTCGCCGGGTTCACAAAGGAGTCGCCCAGGCAACCTCAACAGTTCAAAGAGCACATATAACGGCTATCATCGAAATATTCTAATACAATAAAACGATTGAACAGCTTATATTTTTCTTAATATAAACAATATTTATGCAGTCGTTCAACTAACTTACACCGTGTATTACAGATGCAACAACAACAACACCACGTTGCAAACGGGGTTTCCGGCGGCGGAATATTATTAGCAGCCAATGACCCGAAAGGAAGACACAGCAGTTTCTCGTCGGTTAACTCGTCCGACGGAGCAGCGTCACCCCCGCCACATACACTGCCCAATACCACACACCATAGTGGAAACCCCCTCAATCAGCATCAGCTACCCTTCGTACCGCAGCACATACCCCATGACTTGGTAAGTACTTTTCTACGATAGAATACAAGTTTGTTACTAACGTCGGTCGCAGCTGACGTCACTGACCATCAAATGGCATATCGACTCGTCCGCTTACCATTTTGTCAAACAAACATCGATGATTAGTTAGAATCGCAGTAAAGCCATACCAGTGGCAATTACGTAACGGTGCAAATTCCATATATGCCTTGGACACATAGATCATTTGTTAGGCTTTTCGTTGCGATTTCAGCCGTCCTATTGCCTCATCCTTTCCAGGTGCACAAAATGAGTTCAGGCCAGAAAAAGAAGCTACCAACACCTATTCCAAAGGAGTGTAAAGATGAAGCCTACTGGGAGCGACGCAAGAGAAACAACGAATCGGCCAAGCGTTCCAGAGAACTTCGTCGCATTAAGGAACAGCAGACAACGCTCAGAGTGCTTTACCTTGAACAGGAAAACCTTCAACTTCGCACGGAACTTGGGATGCTACGAAGTGAAGTCGACAAGCTTCGTCAGTTACTCTACGTTACTAATAAACAGCAGGGTCGAGGCGGCAGTAATGGAACAGGTGTTCGACATCGGATACAGCAGGCTACGCCGCAGGCCATGGCCGCCTCAAGTGGAACAGGCGTAGCGGAAGCCGTTCCAGAATCGGTAAATAAATCAGCAGACACATTGGCAGGGTAAATCGGCCTGCGAGTGGCCGGACTCATAGGACGTAGCCAGAGCAACACTTTAGGTACAAGAAACGGGACATTTGTCCGGTTAGCTTCAATGACAAACCGGTAAACAACTTGTGAGAGTCCACTTTTGTTCAGTTTACTCGTAACTTTGCACAGCTAAGCAATGAGCTTCGGTTGGACTTGTCCAGTTGAAACCTTTCCCACGTTTCATGCGATGGTATCACGCATGGACGGAACATACACGTGCATAATATATACAGGCCGCTGTTCAAAACGGGTCTTCAATATACTTCCATCTTCCTTGTCTAGTTTTCCTTCGTTTTTGTTTTTTATTTGATTGTCTACTTCTCTTTTTATAGTTTTCGTTAGTGTACTTTAGACTAGTCGGTTACTATTGAGGGCGTTACCTCTTACTTAACTTCATTCGCTCTATAAGTTTTATTTGTCTCTATGATTCGTTCAATTTACAGATGGAAGACGATAACCAACTGAACCATCATCATGCTTCCCTAGTCACACAGCATCAACCACAACAGCAAGGCAATTCGGTTATGTCACCCCTTGTGTCAGCATCACCTCCTTTACCATCATTACCGGCCGGACATCAGCTTCTTGGCGAATCTCAAGGGAGTCACCACCAGCCGCTGCCGCCAATTTCCACCTTGCAAAGCACCATGTGCCTCCCGCAAGGTCAACCGCCTCGCCAGATTATCCTGGCCTCCCCTCCTTCACGCCCACAGCCACCTCTTGCTGGTCATCATAGCATGACTTTGGTATCGCCACAACAGCCGCTATCACCACACCCGATGTCACGTTCACCGTCACCAATTAACCGTTGTAGTCCATGTAGCCTCAGTCCATTGCCGCCCCCGGCCCGTCAGGCACTTCCAATCGTTGACCAGCATCAACAGCAAGGCCTTCAGCAGCAAAGGCCACTTTCTAGACGACGCGAATTGTCGATTTCGCCCCAAATCTCGGCAGCGTCACCGCTCTTGTCCCGAGATGCGATCGACCTTAGTCCGCTGAGTCCGCCTCCATCGCAACACCGTATGGGGCTCTCGCCATCGCCTAACGGCGACCAGGCTCGACCCTTGGCGTTAGTGCAGCCGGCCTCGGATGCGCAGGTGTGCAGCAATAATGCTGATCATAATGCCAACAGCGCTAACAGTAGAGCTACCCACAGTAGCAGTGGCGCTAACCGTCTTAATAGTAGTAACAATCATCATAACCTGAGTAGTCATAATCTCAACAGTAGTCAGCAAAGCAGCTATCCAAGCCACAGTGGCAGTGGCTTGATAGACAGCTGCGCCTCTAGTCCCGCCCCCAATGTCGTTGCCAATATTCACAATGTCGGTACGGATAATGGCTGTCACCCTCAGCAGCAGCAGCAGCAGCAGCAGCAGCCAATGCAGCCCCAGCAGCAGGCAATCCCGCAGCAGCCACACCAGCAGCTTCCGCTGCAACCGGCAATCCTGCGACACAAGAAGGCCAGACCGTCTAGCCCTTTTCGGGTCAGCCCGTCGCCAAGCCCCCCGCAACAGCTGCAACAGCAGCTGCAGCAACAACAACAGCTGCAGCAAATGCAATCAATACAAATAAACCATTCAACGAACAATAACGCGATAAATAATATTATTCACAGCAGCGGAAACTGTGAAGCAAACACCAGCATGGCAACTAACCACGGCGGCGATGGTCGTAGCCACGACGACGGCGGCGGCGGCGGCGGCGACAGCAACAACAACAATAGCAGCAGCAACAGTAATCATCTGCGTCATAGCCAGCAACAGCACATTCATCTGGAGCATCAACAACAACAACAGCTTGAGCAGCAAATGCAATCTCAGCGCCAACACAGCGTTGTGGTACAGAGTTGACTGCGTGGCTGTGCGAGTTACTTCGAAAAACCATGCGACTTCGGCAGAGGCAACGATGCTACGGATTCGCAGATGTTCAACAACAGCGGAATCGGCGGAACTGGTGAAGGCGGCAAACCACCTTACACGAACAAACATCAACACGATGCCATTAGACGGCGTCAACGACAGGCGGAAGTGTGAGAACGACAACGAGAATTCATACCGACCCGGCCATAATGAAAGCCGAAGATAAAGCAACCATCGAGCTATTGAAGAACTGATGATCAATGAGGAGCTGAGGGAACTTAAGACACCTAGACAACATCGGGAACGACGACGAAAGAATTCACGATTGAGTATATGTGTGTGTTATTGAGAGAAAAGGACATCTTGGAATACAATCAAGCACGACCGGAGCGCGTACAGATGACGAGACGAAAAAACAACACCAAAGATAATTTAGCACCCAATGATAGATGGATACGAAAAAAAAGAGATCAGAGTCCTCAAGATGTGGTGTATTTCCTAACAGTTGTGAGGCACTTTTTCGTACTGGCCTCGCATTCTAATATCTGAATGAGCATCAATACAACAATAGAAATAGGCACAATAAAAGTTGGAAGCATGTGTCAGCACGCTCGAATACGCATCGTTGATCGGTAAGCGCGTCTGTGATTGTGTGAAAACCAGAAAAAGTTAACCAAAAATCGATGACACTTCATCAAACGACAACTTGGAAAACACTTCTTCCAAAAAAAAGCAACATTGTTTATAATTACTGGCAACTACTGGTATTTTTTTTGATCGATCTACACCCCCCAATCACGAGATGAACCTCCCAGAGGAACAGCTAACGCACGCGACACTCGGAGACGGTGCGTCGAGTCGGAAGCAATAACGTCCAGTCATAGAACGACGTAATGACCAAACAACCATACCTGGAACTCCGACAGAGCCCGACGCCTCTACGAAATTCACGATTGGTCACATCGGTAAATTGAACATGACAAAGTCTAATGGACAGAAAACAGGAAGCAAGGAAGGAGGCTTCAAAGAAAAAACTACCCTTCATCATACATAGCTACTACTAATCACTAAATTTCGCACTTCCCAACTTGATCCCGGCACACGCACACACGCAAACATACATACCGTGAAAAACCCTTGCCTCAAAAATAAAGAGGGAACCAACGACGGAAGAGAAGGAGAAGCCACTATGAAGTGAAGGAAGATAGCAAAGAAATACTGAGATACCGTATGCCAATTGCTACGATGATAATTACAGCAAATCAACGTGTTACTGTGCAAAAACGTGGGTCCTAATGAAAAATAAATCCCTGAACTACAGCTCCCTTCCTGGTTGTCTGAACGTTTTGGGCATTACCCACAAGATCCACTAGTCAACTGCGCCCTGCCCAGCAAGCCCTCGTTAACTCAACAAACTGTCCGGATAATAAACGCGGCTGATTGATGAAACTTGTGCTACGTATAAGAAGAAGTTAAGTCGAGCTTGTTTCCTAGCGAACCACTACGGAGCAATGCAGTGGGAATGTGAAAACAGTGAATAGGACCTGCAAAAAAAGCGCCGGATACATAGTTGAAACGAAGGACAGGGTCAAGCGTCGACACTCGGAAAACTTAACGGGGCTGATGAACCTTTCTGTGATAGTAAAGGTGAGTACAGAAAGACCCTAATAACCTGGAAAGATCCAACTGATTGAACGTGATTGTTGTAATTAGCGTCCCGTCGTAGTGTGAAACACTGCGACCGGCTCCCCCCACCTCCGGCCTGAACGAAAGCCGTCAAGAGTCCGAATGTCAGAAACAGACTCGGCATAAGACAGAAAAAATGCCACACGCACTAACGAATTGGATGATTTTGGTGTATAACATCGGAGTGTTAAACGAACAGCAACCTGTATCTGGATGATAATGTCCTCTAAGCGAACCTGACTTCTGTAGTATGAATACCGTTCACATGCATACGCCCCATCCCTTCAACCCATAACGTAACGTTACAGAAAACTCGCCACATTTACGTATGAAACAATGAATAAAAGATAACTCGGCAACCGTTTGGCATCATAGCGCTCACGTATCAAATCGAAACTTAACCTCCGACTAAGCTTTGCGTTTCGCTTAATAGGTTGAAAGCCATGAGCAGGAGCGAACCGCTTGAAAAATAATCGCTTCTATTCTATCGCGGGAGGACAACGTGTACAGTTACATACTGCACGGGTAACTCTCCCCGTTTTGTATACAAGAGTGGAGTGTTTAGGGACTGTTATGGAACGTATTTTTAAGAAGTTGTCCTGCGATACCCTACGGACGGCTTCTTGTAGACGAGAAGGCCTTGGTCCTATGCGCTGGGACCAGGGAACGGTTGGACCCGAATGTGATACGATTGTGATATAAACATAAATACTGATGATAATTATAATAATAATTTAAGTAAGAAGCAACACGAACTATTCTAAGGGAAGCAAGCAGATGTCACGACAATGTATGAGAATATATATACATATATATATATTCAGATCGAATGATGAGAACACTATGGTTTTGTTGCAGTTGTTATTGCCTATATATATATATATATATATATATATATATATATATATATATATACTATAGAATGTTGCTAAAGGAGACAGCTGTGCGCCAAGATTATGGTGATGATAGTGACATTACGAGTGATAAAAATAGCCAGTATAGAAACGAATTAGATTGACTAAACTCAAATAGGCATTTTTCTTAACACGCACACGTACGCTACACTTCTGCACACATATACAAATAGGTCGTTTAGCAGGTCGAAAAGAAAATCATTATCGCACGTTTATTACGACTAATCTGTTCCCTTCGTCTAGCAGGAAGACCTATCGACGACGATTTCGCATAATTAAAGCGCGATCAAATAAAATAAGCGGAATTCTATACATAGATTTTAACACTAAGCATCGCTAGATCACTATAAAAAATTAACTGCTTTTTAAAGCATGCTCATCCCCTATTTTCTTCAACAAGAATTGAAAATCAGTAGCAGACTCTCACGGCCGCGTCATTAGGCACCATTGAAGTCTCGAACGTCGTTCGCACATCAATACACAACCTACTGAAGACGTAGCTCTCGTTTCGTGCGCAAAGTCTCATTACGAACAACGTCATGTAATGAACGGTGGGGGGTCGTCGGACGCGAATGCGTTACCGTCCTAACTGGTGCTACTCAGAAACTTTTCAGACTGATAAAGCGCTTGATCGGGTAACGCTGAGACTATTACGACAATAACAACAGCTGCTGTCCTTTGGAGGAGATAAACGATCGTTCGATTCGAATGACGGTAGAACAGCTAAACACACAGAAAAAAAAAACTGGAGATTGACGATAAACAAACGGTGAGGCGTTGTGGACTAAGCAATTTGTGTTTTTAATGTTTATTTTTATAACATTGTAAATATCGGTTGAGGTGTTTTCACAGTTATTTCGTACTGTTTATGACGGCATGAGATGATATGAACTACGAAAACGCAGGGTGACAGGATGGGCGGAAGTCATACATAATAATAACTGATAATGAGATTATAATGATAGCGTAATCTGTAACTGCGGACACTAACCTAACTAACTAATAAATACAAACACACACACACACACACACACACATACAGATCACATGCGTACAATGTTGAACCGATAGAGGAGCTGATAGCGGTGCCGGCGGCGACAAGTACGAGAGCGCCCTATATATAAATATACATAAAATTGCATGTTGGTGCGCGAAATACTAACCAACGCATCATGTCCATTGATCATTGAACTATCTCGTATGGGAGGCGAATGAACGAGAAAAACACCATTAACTAGAATTGATTCACGACGATATACTGGAGAAACATTGCAACTGATAACATCTACGGTTACGAGGTATGGCGCAAAGAAGAGCTGATACGCAATCCGATAAGCGATAAAACAGAATCAAATGTTTGGATTGAGTAAGCAAGCACGATTCGATGCTGAAATCGCTAATATTGGTGGAAGATGACGACGAAGCGATCAATCATAGACAGAAGATGCTAGCGACCAAAGGTAAAAACGAAATACTTAGGTAAAAATTAAAGACTATATATCCTTCTTCATTATCGAGATGAGAAGTTGTATGGTGAAGCCACGGCATGCGAAAGTAACCCCTCACGATTGCTGTACTGCAACGGAGGACACGATCGAAGGAGATGAACGCGAAAATCACACCCTCAGCAAGGTAGCCCGTCCTAGCGGTCTTAGGTGGTATGTCGTCAGGCCGTACAGCCTTAAGGGGTTTTAGCTCTTGCTTGGACACGTACACACGCTAAGATAGAACTACACAATCGTGGTGAGGCACCTGCGTGTGTGCACGCGATAATAATGCTGGCGCAAACATTGTACATAGATTTATTAATACAGCTAAACACTCACTCACTCGTTTGTCGTTTCTTTCTCCGACGAACACTAGCAAATAAAATATATTATAATAACAAAAGAGAACACAGATAATGAAGTAAATGAAAGGTGCAATGGACAGCCGCTTGTTAGAAATTTATTGTAGGCGAACCTAACTCAATACGAACTCGAAAGAAGACATACTTCCAAGTCGATCTGAGCTGAGAAACTGATTACCTATCCGTGGCCGAATCAAACAAAGAACAATGGCGTGAAGCAAACGGCAACGTGTGGACGATGGATTTCGTTATGGATATCATTTTGGAACAGGGACAGAAAAGGGCGACCAATGACTGATACCTAAGTAGACTGGAGGAACTACTGGACTGAAGATACGCGTTGTTACATAACTAAATATGCTCAACTGGTGCACAATATAAACATGCAGACAAACCAATAACAACGTAATAAAAAAAATCAGACATCTAACAACAGTAACGAGGATGATGTGGTTATCAATAAACATATATCATTGGCAAACTACACCGGTTGTGTTCTTATTCCTTAGTAACTAGACAGGATCGGCTATTAGGGGTTCATATTAACAGGTGATAAACGTCTCTCTCATAGCACCTGCTAAGGTTAGGCTTTACGGCCGCAACTGCCGCTATCCATCAGATATATGCTATGGCAGACATTATACGTTCTGGCAGAGATCATAGAACAGATTGAAACCTGATAGAAATTTAAAGCAATGCGTAAAGAGGTCTAGCAAAAATCAACGGGATGAACTACTGTGCAGAATAATAGGGACGCAAAGAACTACAGAATAAGCGGTATGTGGCTAGTGTAACAATTACGGCGATTCCCCGGTGGTAAGCCCGAATCATTTTGCTAGTGATACAAGCAATTCTCTAGCTGAAAAAGGACGGACACCGCCCTAAGATACCCATCAACGCGCAGTTCATCCCGTATAAAAGATGGCCAACAATACCTTTATTCATTTTTTAAACGAATCAAATAGAAAAGTAATCAATAGGATGGCTCATAGTCGCACCTAAGTATAGTAGTGTTATTTCCAAGATGATAACTCGTTCAATGTAAGGACCTGCCGTAGAAAAACACTATGTGAAGACCTAGATTACCACTGTTTGCCCTATGTTTCAAGGTCACAACAGACGGTGCCGAACTAATGTAATTCGGAAGACAAAACGTAATAACATCCTGTATCTATTACGACCCCCTGCCATAATGCCTTCTCAATTGGCCATGAAAGCCAAGGGAGTTTCCTAACGACATTGGGGTCTCCGCCCAAGCCCAATTTTCAAAGAAAAACTTAGTAAATACAATGTATTACCTTCAACACACCCACCATCGATGGAATAAGACGTATAACAGACCGAGTAGACAAGGCAACGATTCCGTCTCTAGCATTTATAGCTGGCTCAATACGATTTGTTGCAATCAGTAAAGTTTCGCTCGTGATAAAAGACGTTTTCTGTAAGGCTTTTTATAGGGTTTTTGTCAGCTAGTTCACTTGCTCTCTAAATTATAATTCGGAGAATTCAACTAAGCGTTGTCAGTAAGTCCGCCAGAGAATTTGTTATGAAGATGCTGTTACCGTAAGATAAACATAGAATACATGCTATATATATATATATTACTATTACTATAGTAGTGCTGCAAAACCGCGTTCTTTTCATAAAACTGACTGTCAGCGCAGCCGGTCACGTGCGCTGGCCGCTGGCTTACATAATCTCGTGTTGGCAATTTTCGTGCATTGGCAAAGTAGCCATATTTAAATTCGTCTGGACGAAACCTTTCCTCCCGGGTACGTCACTACTCGGACTAGACGAAAGATCCAAGCGGACTAACTAGACCTTCCGCTTACGACAGAATATAACAGTCTCCCTTGGGAAAAAGGACAGAGCTGGCTTCATTGACAAGATGATGATGCATACTTGTCGCCTTGACCAGGACCGCATATCGATTTAGACCTTCTACAGTAGGATCGCTAGTTCACTCGTGCGTGGACTGTTACCGCCAGCCATCATTGCAAACCTGTGCCTACAACGGACAATAAATAAACCTTTCTTTGGCGTAGTAATCTGCTCTTAACGTACTAGGAATAGAATAATGAATGTCGAATGCGGTCGAAAGGCAGGTTGTTTAGGTAAGAAGTCACTGTATGATCAAAACATTGATAGCATCCTTTTACAAAAAAAGACAGGCCAGAACCTGCCGAACATATATATATGTATATGTGTTCGTGTAGAAACACAGATCAAAACAGAAATAGTTCACTTGCCCTGCTCTTATATAACGGCTTACGTGTATTTATTCTTATAGGAATTCGGAAGGCCATATTTAATACTTTTCAAGTTGGACTCGCTTACCAGGTTTTGATCGAGCTACCGGAATCTATTCTAGCCGTTCTGATTAAACTGCACATATATATCGATTGGGTTTCATATGGTACCTAGTTCGCTCCACTCCGTACTGCTAACTGATTCAAGGACCTATTGTCCAAAGAACATTATAGGACCAGGCTTGGACGTCGTAGAACATGGTTCATTTGTGTAGCAAAGCGGCTGACAAAGACCGCAATCTCAAACTCCACTTTCAAACCCAATTTCAAAGGTTGGCTTCATTAGCGGCGAGACCACCTACGCTCCCCAGACACCGTCTCTAAGAGCGTGTAGGGTTTTGGATTGTTCAACCAGCGATTCGTCGAATCCCTTTGATGTCTCTAGCGGCCTACCTTGTTTACTGGCCTTTGTTCGCTGGCAAACATAGCAACCGTGGATGGATGAACTCGCTAATACAATTTCAAACTCTTCTGTGAGGTACCCCTGCACTCCAATTGGCGCACGGACTCCTTTAACCCGTAATGGCCTATACCATAAGCAGCTAGGATCGACGGTTTGTCCAGCTGTGAACACAAGACAAATATCCTTTGGATAGGAATGCCAGCGCATACTGTATTTAAATAGAAACCCATTAAAAGTACAGCCACTCTCAAATGCAGTTGCTAGAGACAACCATCGGAAATTTGCTTCTTGGCTTTCTTTTAATGACGCTGCAAAATTTGCCCTCGGATTTCCACCAGCAGCTTCGTTTCCAAGCTGGACCGTGCTGATGCACTGAAGGCTATGTACACAGGGATATAGCGTTAATGATCGTTGGGTTCCAAGGTACACTTTCGCGTTGCGCTTCAACATAGAAGTGATTCACGACGTTCATAACGTACACTGCTCGAAACAGAGTGCGATCTTTCCAACGTGTGGCCTTACACTATGCTGACGGTCTCCATACGACCCCTTCATTGCTGCTGTTACGTAGCTCGCGAGCCAGGCAGATTTAGGCCGCCGGTCGATTGTTCGTTCTACTAAGGGTCCGGTTTCTTTCGGTAGTCCGCGGTGCTTCGTTTGAGTTACGCAAACTCTTCGCACGGTCCATCTTCAGTCCCATACCGGTTCAGGAAACGCTCTACCAAATCGGACTCGGACAGTTGAAAAACCTTTTTCCTTGAAACCTTCCGTGTTTTCTCATCCAATGCCGCCAAATCGAATCAAGCGTATGATGCCTCTCACTAGTGTCTCCCGCTAACTGAACGTTTCCCGTCGATTTGTTACTGCTATTTCTTGAGCATGAGCTGGTATCTAGGGTACACGTTTTCGTCTTTTTTTTTTTTTTCGTAAAACGCCAACCAGTATCCCTAAGCGCTCGACAGAGACTTACTAGCTCTTTCATAAATCCTGCTAGCACCGAAATACGTGGATCATTTTGGGCCTTCGAGTAGGCGTGCAAACTTAACTTTCAGGTCACTTTCACGACAACACAGGTGTATTTCTTTATAAAATAATTTCGTATTCAATATCTAATTGGACAAAGATACACCTTATTTCAAAGGAGCAGCTTTAAGACATACCAAATGTGAGAGGTATGAGTACGTTATGGAGCGGAACAGCTCGTAGATTGAGCGTAGCATTCGGCCGGCCATTCGACACACCACAACATATAAACCGCAGTTTGAATATATAGGAGGCATTAGCCCATACTGTGTATAGCTGTGGTTAAGGTTTAGTGCAAAAATTGCCGCTTAAAACCAAACCGGTTAAGGTAAACATGCTGGCAGTTGGAAAATTAGACAGTATCCAGTTGGCCTGATACAGCGCTAGCATTCAAGTACACTTGTTAGCAAGGAACGTCCCTAGTTTACCTTGAAACTGTTAAGGTGTAATCCTGTCTGCGTGTAGCGTTGTAAAGGTTTGTTCATTCATTGAACGTAATAACGGCGCTCATTCGAATATGACCGGCCAGCCAAATCTGTCGTTCCGGCTCATTATTATTGTTCTTGCTATGAACTGATTGCAGCAATCCCAAGTCCTGTTCCAGAATATAGTGGCCGGGTCGTACACATATTTTAAGGACAACGTTATAAGACATCGTATAATCCCTATGTTTAAATCATCTGATCACCTAGTGAACTGATACGATCTGAATAAGGGCAACTCTACTTAACACGCCCATCAACGTGTATCTTCGTCTTCGACAAGTCAAATTTTTTGGACGTCGCCCGCGGAACCGCACCAGTAAGCATTCTCCAGACGGCTAGAATATGGGGGCTCTTGCTTTCTTGTCACAATATGGGTTTCAAGTTCACCATTACCGATATCTTGTGTAAGTTTGTTCCTGTTGAAGATGGAACATAGGCTGAACCAATTAGCAGGCCGTCAATGGCGCAATGACAATCGAAAAATGATCTTTTGTTAAGCGGGAACATCGTTTGCACCATCGAGCTATCTCTCTCCCAGATTTCGAGACTACTACACGATACTATTGACGTATTGCTAGTAAGAAGACTGTAATACTGTCTTTCAATTTTCGTTACCTGTAAAGCCGTGAGTCCATACATCCAGGCGGACAAAAAGATAAACAAACAGTCACAATACCCGGTTTTCAAACCCAAGTGCGTATCTACCTTATGCCACCATCACTATTTTTTTGCTTTTTTATGAACTTGTCCTGAAACAACTACACGAGCAACTGCACCGACGACGCTGACAAATCACCGTCGTATTCAGGCCAATGAAGGCATTTGGCATAAAGCGGTACGGTTTTACTTGCTCGCCCACTCAAACATTTGTACACCATTCTCTATTCTAATAGTTTTCTCATAGTTATTATACGAACAGTAGCAGCAATATCGGTCCCCATGACACGATTCAAATATTCGCGCTGCGCGTTATGTTGGCTCTGTATTTCGATTTGTTATGTTGCGCCCTTCGTATTTCAACAGGCGGAGCCAGTTTCCACACATGTTCTCACATCCTTGACGGGCAATAGGCCTTGTTTGTTCTTGTAAGTAAGACTCGACGCTAATGGGTAATTAGGTATCTGGGGGCGTCTGAACGTCTTCATCGTTAAAACAAACCTAGAAGACGCTCGCCTCGATGCAACTCGCTGCCAAACGGGGAGAATGTGCTGAAGTACAAAGCCAGCACCCGCGGCTCTGGTCGCTCCGAAGTCGCAGAACAACGTCGAAAACTATGACGAAAGAAACGGAAAGCCTTGTAGCGGCGACAAGGATGGCTGATGAAACTCAGAGGTAGCAGCGGAAAGAATAGGATGAGTATAAGCTAAGGTGCACTGAGACGGAAAAGGGCTCGCACAACTACACTAGCTAACAATTGCGAAATTCCGACAAACAAAATCGCTATGCCACCAGCAATAACGACACTGGGAGCATCGAAACCTTCCATCAGACCCGGTCACGGCGCCAAGTTCGTCCTTGGTGTCCAAGGGAGCACACGGAAATAGCGTAGAATAGAAGAGGACGCTGTAGCTATACTGGTTCCATGCTATACGGACAGTATACAGCTGAATGCGACACAGAGGGCATCGGCAATAATAACAGATATTGTCTCTCTGGTGTATAAACATATCCATATGCCGTTGTTCCTTTACCCAGTCTTTTAAATTTACCCCTTCCATGAATGAGCGTGCTGGAGTATACATTAGATTTTTACATGCGAATTCGGTAGACTAAGCTCTAAACGACGCACCACGCTATCAAACGATTAAAATTCGAACCGAACTAGTTTTGCCAGTTACCGTGAATGATATATGGAAAATTGAGGATATTTATTTGCAAAATGAACTAGACTAGAACTTGCAGGTCAGGATCTGCTGTGTCCTGAAAGGCTAATGTTTTATGTTCTGAAACCCGCCCATTTTTGACACAGTGCGTTTCGTATCTGATTGTTTATATGGCTGATTGCTGTTATTTTACAGTTATTTGTTATTGATTTTGTTAATATTTGCTCGTTTCTACTATCGAAGGACTCATATCTGAGCCTTTCGAATGACACGTCCACAATTCTTAGGTTTATTATGTGGCTAAGTTTAGGGTCACTTTACTCCTGCGTGACATGCTCACTATTGCAAGTCCAAAAAGAGCTAATTATACAACGGCATACTGAAAATTGTTCTTCAGATTAGTGTTTTCTATTGGATCAAGTTCCTATTTCTAATTAAAGCGAGGACGCTGCAGTATGAAATCAGCTTTATGAGCATCGACGTACCAAATTAAATTAGAACGTAGAAAACGAAAAAGTTATCTACTTAGTGGTAAGTCCAACCTATACACAAGTATATAGAGGAGAAATGCTACCATTGTTCAGATAGATCAACATGTATTAAAACGCAATGTAAAAAATCAACTTGGAGAGAGTTTACCAACTGTGCAATTGTCTCCACAAAGTATTTTTTTATAAATGAAATAAATAGGCCTACCTTCAGCTGGCCGTCCTTTATTATTTTTTTTTAAATTTTAGGGAATTTTTTTGATCGACAACGATAAGCAAGTGTACAACTATCCCGTTTATAAAACTCGAAAAGTTTCAAAATCGCTCCAAAGCTGGGAGTTTGGAAAAATTTTAAGCTAGATAGCTTAAAATTATATAGATATAAGCTCTCTGGGGCTGTATGGAATGTGCAGGCTAGCGGCTCTGATAACGGCAAACAGTGACGCCTCTAACAGCAATGACAAATGTCCGCCGTCAGCATCACGCGAGCATATGATTCTTCTGCGATCGCTTCTGCTGATGCTGCGGCGACGTATTCAAGGCTTGATGGAATTCGCTGTTTCTCTTGGTCCTAAGTAATGTAACAGCAGAACGTCAAAAGCTGCTATCAGCACAACGTACGCTCAATTGCTGCAATTGAAGGCTTTAAATAGTCTCATATATTTCGTACGACGTTGAATAGGACCTGTTCCTCCGTTCTAGCTTAGCGAGTAACAGTAGCGATATGTCCTCATAAGTGTATATCTAGTTGGTTTGGCCTCTGCTGTTACTTTTCGCATTAGACATTGTGGAACCAGCAAACGAGCGAGGGACTCTAGCAAGTTACCTATCGATTCAGTCCCAAAACATGTCTATGAGCTGTGGTGTAGATACGCGACATCACAGACATGGAGGCTATGATGGTTTCAAGTATGGAATAAGTGATCCGTAGTACTAGCAGCATGAGAAATTCGCAGGTATTGTAGAACAAACTGCTAATGCGGAAAACAGGAGAAACCCTGTGCCAATCCATAGCACAGAGCAGATACCAGGTGACATCTTCAGATTTCGTAGTACGAATGCAAGGCTTCGGAAAGGTTTGTTAAACGAGTGTACGGCAGTAATAATGAATGGACTAGCTTGTTCCCTCTATATCGATGCGCACGTTCTACTCGATGTTCTATTTACCTCATGTTCCTTCTCTCTTCTACTAGCTAATGGCAGACAAACGTCTAACCAATACTCATTTGATGGAGTCTATCTAAGTTACAGTTATCATTATGTTGCCCGGCACTAGCCCACCATTCGTTTACCTATTTATTTAATATTAAAGTTTTATCTATCAAGTTTTGGCGTAAAGCGTGCCTTCCTGTTAATGCCTATATTCCTATGAATATTTAATTAAGCTTACAACAAACCGCGATTGCAGTTCGTTTAATATCCGTATGGCACATACGATCTAAATGCGAATTTCTACTGAAAGGGAAATGTCTGCCTAGCCGCTACCTATTCGCTGAATAATAGCTGAATAAAAAGAAACCTTACAAAAATGGATCGCGTCAGCATTTCGCGGTTAAAAAAAAAGTTCGAGCTTTACTTCCTACACTTAAACCTTTTAGCATTGCTCCAGGCGGCTGTCCCCTTTCGGCACGTATCGAACCCTGTCTACGTCCTGTTCCGAATTTAGGTCACTATACGTGGTAGGTTAATAGCTAGGCACGTTGCAACTGAAAGTCTCGCTGCTTATAAACGTCTACCTTTTCATATTTTCGCTATTGCCCGAACTGGAGCTAACTCAGTTCCCAGAAGATTAACTCCTGTTACACTCACCTTGACGATGGAATGAAGGATGCGTGCCTGGATGACAGCTCGTTTGTTCGCGATTTGCGTGTACAATGATACACTCATTTCCATTGCGCGTTCACCGAACGGTACAAAACTCATTGTGATCCAATCGGTGGTCTGTGCTCCTCATCGTCGATGACGAAAGTCGTTGCACCAAAAATAGAAAGCAAGCAAAAATACATACATGTCTAATTTATATAGGCATTGCCATCCAACGAAGCAAATATTTGCCTTCACGAAGGTCGCATGTAATCTTTCGGTATTCCACATTTTGTTTAGGTAAGGAAAAGTTTAAGACTTATAGATAAGAAATAAAGCTTCGCTTTTATCATTTGATTTTTAATTTATGTCACACACAGGTAGTCTTAGGGCTGTCAGTCGATAATCTATATGAGTCAAAACGTTCTGCTTTGGGTGGCAATTCCACCTTTTTATTTGGCCTATTTCTATTCCACTCAGTTCAGCACTTAGTTCTCCGATAAAGAGACCCACTTACCGTTCGCACCTTCTATATACAAAGTAACGTGTAGCGCACAATCCTCATCAATACCAAATATTATGACCCCCTGGACTCGTTTCCACCAGAATTCTTATGTGTTTCACTTTGGGGGCAAACTGACGAAGGTAAGCTCTGTCTTGCCAAATGCACTATGCAATCGGGCAGTGATCGACCACGTTTACCTAAATATTGTAGTTCATTCTCAAATACTCGCAGATATCTTCTTTGTTTAACATCGATACGCTTCTATGTAATGCTTAGATCAGTAGAAACCTACATGATGCATACGTGCTGACCCCAACAATGAAGCGCGTCTTTCTCGAACATTAAGTCTATCTGATACAGATAGGGATGTAATGGCATAGTCGCTCAGAAAAAATACTGATACAGTGTTCCATACTCTATTGTGACTAATCGATTGACGAAAACACGCTCTATAATTCTACAACACTAGTCAGACGCTTCCCTCAAGCGTTGAAGGTACTAGCCGCACCAATTTCGAGGTAATGTAGATACAAAATTTACAATCCCCTTCACGAAGCGACTCCGTTTCCGTAACAACCTGATTTTGAAACGAGAAACGCTTTGACAAAATACTATTGGGTTTGATTATTAAATTTATTTTTCCGTCAAGCCGATCCCTCGAGCCCGTCTTAGCTGCGCTCGTAGCCTACCTATTTTAATAACGATACTCGAACATTCCTCGTAATCAAATACACATATGTCGACCAAAAACAGAGCCCGTCGATCGAAAAGCAGACGACCAGACATCACTTACCGATCTATTAAATCTGGGAACTAGTAAGTTCTGTATATAAGCACTGCCAGCCAATCCAGGAGTTATAATACCAGCGTACGCTGTTATTTAGAGTAATTGCCTTTTCGATTATTCTCGTTGCATAGAAACAAAATAGATTTTCTTGACGATTATTGTCTTTGAAGTAATTATCTAACATTTGACTCATATACACAGGAATGCTCATCAAAGGGAACAGTCAAGTAGACTTGCTCAAAGCTAATTGAGTCAAATATGCAGGTGATGCGATAATAGAGAAACTTAATTGTCCTAATATATGCCATAACATTCAGCCTATCCACATATGTGTCTCAACATACGGCCTAGTATTTCTCGCGATCTAAATTAGTTCTTTCTAGAAGTCTGCTCTGTATGTTCAAACCCCAGTGTTTCTTGGCTTCGACTGCTGAGAACACACCGATTTGGGCTTCAGCGTACGAACCCCAGCGTCCACTGCAGCTGATTTCCTTTGTAACTGCAGGTACCCTGAACGGAAACAGGTCTCGTAATATGTTTTCGACCCCCTAGGCTTTAGCAACGTTCACACTGAGCCGTCATCTTGGTATCCTGCGGCCATATGCCGGAGTCATTATGAAAGCGCTTCAGTAGTTTACTGAACGCCTGCACATCCACCTGTCCCCCAAGTGACAGCACAGAGCCACGGCCTGGACCTGGAACCGCTTTAATTCCAAACAGAACTTGGTTAACGAGTGCGTACCCCACCCCCTAAAAATCTGCTCCTTTATCGAGTGTGCGTACCACCGCCCCCACCAAAAATGTGTTCTTGTATCGGGTCTAACGATAATTTCGTTCACCCTCGCATTTTTCTGACGTTTGCCAACTCAGTGCCTTTTAACTTTATGGCAGGTCTTAACAAACTTCGCATCCGAATCGGATCCTTTCTTTCGTGCCGCATTAATGCTTTTACCGCGGCTATATTTAGCGCAGAAACGACTCTGCGCACCATAACAAAGAATATTCCTTCCCATGAGATGGTGTTTTAACCCAGGTCTCTCTGCTGTCCACAGCGGATTTGAACCAGTACAAAGCTGGACTTGAAAAAGATTGATACTCAAGCCCTAGCAGGCGTTTACGTGAGCAGTCGTATATAGCTTCTGCTATCTCCAAAGTTCTGATCCATCCCTCAGGCTTCCGAGTAGTCAAAAAAAAATAGTAGTTTCCGCCGCGCGAACCACAATGACATCCGGTAAACTGTGCTGACTCTCAGTTAACAGTCGTCCAGGATTCGCTGCAATGAGCTCAAGCGATTATCGTCAACGTTGTTGTGCTGTTGCTGTGACTCAGCGAGTCCTGCTCTATACGCTCAGACCGGGACCTTATCTTTAGCTACTGAGGACGAATTTCTTGATGCGCGCACGTGTGCATCTCGACATTTGTTGCGCTTGTCCTAACAACCATTCCTCCTAACTACCAGTCCTTAATTTAAGTCAAGGAGTGATAGTTACTTTGCCCATCCTACAATTATATCGCATCTCGGCTTTGATGACTCACTTCTATTTTCACTGCGATCAGTTGCAGATACTAAGCACCAGAACAGACGTAAACGCAGTTAGTCCGCTTTATAGCTCGTCCTTATAGAGCAATAACAACAGAAATACCAGGGTAAACGAAAAATATATACACGTATGTACAAAGAAAAATACTACTAACATATAATAGTCCTGTTAATTTCGGTTAAACTTTAGCAGGATATGTATCGAAGCGGGCAAGGATTAATCTCCTACACATGGTACTGGAAAACGAGACAGTACGTTTTAGAACAAACTGCAGGCTTACAGTGTCCTCATCGAAATCTGAGTACAGATCAGCTATTATCTTCAAGGTACGGATCCCCGCAAAGATGAAAAACTTAATTTTAAGGGGGGGGGGGGGGTACATCATTGTTCTTTTTGACGCGGCTTTCAAGTAACTGAGAAAGATTTCCGTGAGACAAACCGGAAGATATCCAATAAGGTCTAGAACCAAATGCTCGTAATGATTCAAAGCCATGCCTAATACACTTCGGTCTTTTAAAAAGAAAGCAAGGCCGTATCGGAGAGCCCTTAGTCTTTTGGAAAGATTAACCGCTGGTGCTTTGGCCATCGATTTTTTGGCTGTTTTGAGTCCTCGTATTTTTTTGATGTATTTCTTGATCCGAAATTAGCTAAAATTTTTTTTATGTAGCATATTTAAGCTATACTAACTAGTTCACACATACTAAGATCGCTTTACGCGCAATTATCATTAAGTTATTTGTAAACTAGAGAGGGAATGTTTTTAAAAAAGCTGATTCGTGGTTTAAGTAAAACCGAAATGAAAACTATAGTTGCGTGAGTAACAAGTAGACTAAGTAAGTATAACGAAGGACGCTTTTTTTAACTCATGCTAAACATTTAGTTGAAATTACTGTTTTTTAAGATGCAGTTTAAGACAAATCGTAAGCAAAAATCCGGATCATTTGTAGTCGTCCCGTATATATATAGATAACACCCAGGCAGCGATCCAGGGTGGTACATAACATGGCACTACTCGCGTCGGCGACGATATCTCTCGTGCCCAAGTTTAGACAGAGACGTGGAAAAGCTGTATGAATAAAATACCACCAGGCCTTTCCAGCTAATGCTCCAAACACCGTACCGTTGTGGCGGACATACGAGATGGTCCTGCGGTCCCCTGCGACAGCAGCACTAACAGCGACTTCGGTAGCCACCCTTCTCATAGCATTTTTCCTTGAGACCCCATCACTATACTCTGACGGATGCGCACCATTGGTGAAGCGCCCCTTTCACATCCGAGGACTTTTGATAGTCTACGCAGTTAATATGTATACGTACGTAAAAGTATGTGTAGAAATGTTGCATGTGTATATGGAAACAGAGAGAGAGCTCATATGTAGTATACACAGATGTTACGAAGAATTCCTGATGTAAAGCAGTCCTTTTTCCGTCGTGTCGCGGCAAGTGCTGCCGAATTCTAGGGTGGTGAATGGGAACGCCTAAAGCTTGGACTGAGCCTGAAACGCTTATTGTGGTGTTTCTGACGGGAATGCGCGATCGTTTCTAGCTAAGGTTTCGTAGGTGCCAGCGGATAGAGGAAGCATTTGGTTCGACGAGTGGCTGGCCGAAGTGTTTAAGCAAAAATGAGAAAAACTGATCCCAACAAGCAAGAGAACACTGGCGTTAGGTTACATTGGATTAGGTTATGCTATGTGCAGGATGGGATGTATGGCATTACTAAGTAGCACCGCCTCACTATAATAGTCGGAGATCGGTGAATGTGACTACCGGGGCAGACAGCCAGACGAGACGCAGCAACGAGGCCGGCTACTAAAGTGGCCTGTACAGTGTCCACTCGCTTCGACATGGCCTTCACTAGTCGTTCACTCAGGGCCAATTTTTCCCCTTCACCCTATACCCCATTACTTTCGTTGCTATACCCCATACCTCACTAGACTCGTTTGCCTTCCTTCCTTTTCCAATCGTTTCCCTTAGCCAGCTAGGCTAACCATGCTAGTCTACAAAGTGCTTGTTGCACGGACATGGCCATACGCAAGCTGCCTTATGTGGCGCAATCCTCTAAGAGGCATTTGTACCAGCACTCGCTTGCTCATCAGTAGCAGCTATAGCATCGCCAGAATAAACGGGGAATGTGAGCCAATGAGAGGACACACGAGGGAATACCTCTAGGGACTAGAGAAAAGGCTTCTCTGGTAAGCGAGCGAACATCGGAAAAGAGACGGCAGAGTGGTACAATTTCGTTGGTGGTTTCGCCAAAGGAAACCGTTCTGGACAATTTAAGGTCGCGATTCGCATGAGGCCGTACTGTGCTACTGGTATCAGGAACAGGGGTCGTTGCATCTGTTGCAACAAATGACAACGACGGTATGGCTTGGTGTTCCAACAGGGCTGAACGAAAAAGCTCAGGGGTATTTGGGGGTATCGGGTAGCGTTGGTGCCTGCGAATACACTAGCGGCGTCAGCTATTTTGTCACCGAACAACAAAAAAGAAAGGACCCTGAGAAGAAAAGAAGCCATATACGAAGGCCGTTGTCAACCATCGCACGCTTTGTTCTCGTAGGATTATTGCCGCAACTTCGGCCGACCGACCAACCAAAGGATGATATGAGCGCCGCTCCGGAGTTGTGTCTTTGTTGATGCCACTACCGTGACCGCTACTGCTTCTTTTACTACTAAAGAAGGCCTGTGCTGATGCTGGTACAGACTACCGACGACATCGTCACCATCAGCCACACGCCTTGCTGTGCCTAGCTTTTCCCAGGGTCTTTGAGGCCTTGCATAATCTAGTCCCGACCCGGCTTCATCGCCATACCCCCTATACGCGCATCACCAAAACCACTGCTATCGAGTAGTTAGAACAAAAATACCCGGAGGGCTATCAACTTCATACTACTCAATCACTTCCGCAATATAAGTATCATTTGTATATTAATGTTTTAAGCCAGACTACACGAATACGGATTGCTTTTATTGAGAAATAAATTAAGTTCGGTTTCGAACAGAAAAACGATGATGCACGTAGGAGGGGCCGGAAAGAGAGTCAGGGGCTCATGGACGTCATGCAGTTTGCATGACGTCCATAAGCCGATGGTCTGTCTGCTTAAGCAGAACGACACATCGAGCAATAGAAGGTTCATCCTGGGCGTCTCATGTGTGTGTAGAGGATGCTGGCTCAAAGCTCTGATAGCGGCTGTATAGAACTATTTTTCTAATCATTTCTCAATTATTAACAGAAGTTTATAAATCAAACCGATTTAACATTTAGCTACAGAGCTCTGCTAATAACAGATGTTCAAAAAACTTCTTCAAGAAGTAAACTAACGTAACTAATATATGGAAATTCGGAGTAAAATCGAACTAGTATAGGGGCGCTTATCTGTGATGTAAGTTCGATGGAAGTTAGAATCTACTGTGTGCTCAAAAACCACGGTTTCACATTCTGAAACTTCGCTCCTTTCAACACAATACCTTCCGCCTCACAAACCTTTACTTGTTTTTACTGTTCCTTTTGTCAAAGGAATCATATCTTGGCCTTTCAGATGACACATATTCTGTGAGAAATAGGTCTGCAAATCTTCAGATTCAAACTTTGTGCGTGTCGAACGTTGCAATGGCCAAACTTTCGACACGCACAAAAGAGAGCTAATTACAAAGCTACATATTGTAAGTAGTCCTACGCGCCGGCCTGTCTTCTTTTTATTAAGTATAGGTAATGTTCGGGGAGCTTGCATACCTAATTAAGACCAGAGAGTACAGACCGAAGGCGTGGTAAGGGTGCTAAAGTACGAGTTCAGCGTTGTAAATTTCTGTACAGAATTGTACCCACTCGCACTTAAATATGATACATACGTGTGTTATAAAATTCTTATATTTAAAAAAAAACAAAAAAAATTATATAATATCTATTTAATATTAGGTGCAATACAGCTCCATGTCTCCATATACTCATGTAGTATCTTCAGTGTTAGAAAAATGCCAGAATTTCCCAGATTGATCAACATGCTTTAAAAGACACTGTAAAGGTCACTGTAGGCAGCTTTACTAGTTCAAAGCTTGTTGTACCATAAATGAGATAAGCCGTACTGTCTTCAACTACTCGTCGTATATTTAAATATTTTTTCTATTTAATCGACTATTTGACCGGTAACAACACGCACGTGGACAATAATCCTTCTATGAGAATTCGAAACTTTCCAGACTCGCCTCAAAGCTGCTATGGCTTCTGATCGAAAATGTAAAATTTCTATAAACAGACTTGTGCTCTTCATAATGCTTTTTAATGTTTGAAAAGCTGCCATATTTAGTTAGAATCAGACAAAACCGACCAGGGTAGAGCTTGGTATTGGTTTTAAACACGGGGTAATTCCATAGGTCCCCACATTTATCTATAATGTATAACCATCTTAAACATAACAAGCCAGTCAACCTTAGAGTCCAATCTGGGTTCAAAAACGAATAAAACTGCGTCCATAGTGTTCGTAGCATTTTAAATTATCTCCCTTGGTGAAAAACAAATACGGGAGACTGCACTCTCTAAATAAGGTACGATAAGATGGTTTTTGGTCAGTCTGGAGAACCTAACCTATGTGAGGCATAAATCCTTCGGCATTTCTGCCCAGCTCAATTCAAATAATTTTATTACTTATGCTTCAACAAACATTACTCCGATAAATTTTTCCTCCCTGGACAACATGCACGACAGAGGCACGGTTTGTGCCTATATATATATATATATATATATATATAGAGGCATAACAGAAAAATTGCCTAACCTTCAACCCAGGTAATTATAGGTGACTATCTCGACTACTTACAACGGGTTTGTTGTTGGCAAGGTTATTGCTTGTGTGGTTGTGGTTATTATTAAGATGATGCTCGAGACCATGAGGACCGCTGTTCGCACTATTACCACTTGCACCGGAAGTATTGCAGGGTGGAGTAAATGCGCCGAAAGATGGCGCTTGACAAGCGTACGCGCTGAACCGCAACAGTTGTTCAAATAGGACCGGCAGCATGTCCCATAAGTGAGCACACGCTGAGAAGAGAATTTCCTACAATAGAACATCACCGCAACGATTTTGTTGACGTATATTGTTTGACATTTGTTTATAGCTTGATTTTGCGCATTTGAAGAAACAGAAATTAGCACACCCAGAGCATGTACCCCTAATTCTGCAGTGGTAACGTATCTACCCCCTAACTTAGGGACACGTAGTGCTCTAGGTTCGAGACAGGACATAAACACATTTCGTCGCATGCTACGACCCAGTTGTCTGAAGCGACGTTGCACGGCAGTAGTGCCAGATGCGACGTTCGAAATATTGGTCTACATAAAGAGGAAAAAATTAGCCTGGGGTACCGACTCGGCAAGAAGCTAAATTTCTCACTTACCCTTTGTATCGTGTCGATCGTCGACAGGATCGCTTCCTGTAGCGGACTAAGTACGACATCAGTAAGTGATGGTAAAATGAAAGGTGCGGTATCCGCGTGCATCGGCACTGCCGATGCGTTTTCAAGGACTCGGCACAACTTACGCAGATCGGCCTCTTGGAAACGTGACTTAATATGCTGAAATAGTAGCGGAAAGATGTGGATCAACGCGGTCAAGAAGGGCTGCGATGGAATGAACATTTCCTGTTGATCGCCTTCGGCAGGAGCCTGCGTTGAGTTCAGCCCAATGGTGCACCAAACACGCCAAGCGGTCTCCCACAACATCACCTCTTCAGACACTCGATCGGTAGAAAGTGATTCGAGGCCGCTATCGCCATTGAATGACGCAGCGCTTGACATCGAATCACCGCAAACACTGGCCGCAATGTTACTCGGTGGGGCGGTGCTACCCCCCCGAGACGTCATGTGTAGCATGTCCTGGAAGCTCTTCAACGCGGACAGGGACACCTCATTGTTTTTTGACAATGCCGAGTTCTCAATAAACTCGAGAAGGAGTGCCCAGGCTCGGCCAAAATCGCCTAGACTTTGTAATATGTCGCGTTTTACGTAGAACACGCGCGCAACGCCACCTAATGTCAGGACCTGCGTTTCAGCCCATTGCTTTTGGGCCGTATTGCGCGAATGGTGAATCAATATGTTACCTGCCATATCCGTCACTTTTTCCGTTGACGCACTGCCTGAAAGATTTCGCACCCGGTCGAGCAGTGGGAACAATACGTTCCATAGGACAGCCTGCCAGGTTTGCTGTTCGAGCAAGCCGCCATGCGCGTTGATTGTTGAAAAGAGAGTTTGTCCACCAGATTTTCGCACCGCTGACCTTGGATCGACGCAGAGGTCACCCAGCGAAGAGAACAGTGTCATCCACAACTGGTCAAATGGAGGCAGCGTGGCTGTCAACTCTCTGCTCGGGGACCCACCTGTTGGGGTGCTCTCCTTTGATGAGCCTACGGATAACAGGACGCAACCCGCCTGTCCTAGCTCATTGGATACCCGCTGCTTATTTTGATATAGATAATCGGCGATGTTCCACTAATAAATAGAATAAACACAAATAGGTCGGTTATGAAAAGGAGAGAACTGGTACGATTGATACAAAATCGTGTATGATGACAGATGGAGGTGTATAATATTGATATAAATGTAGTAGTCATTTTTTTTACACACCCTGAACAAAATTAACAACGTGTTTGATGGGAGGACATTTAATAACACAGAATAACAATGTATTGATTATAAATTCAATAACTGTAGAGCAATGGACTAATAAGTAAGTGACATAAGAATGTGAAATTGTCATCCTTGTTGTTGGAACATGCGTGATAAAAAGTATGCTTACCAATAGTCCAATAGCCGTAAGGGAGACATTGAGATCCTGTGTTTGAAGACCGAACTTTGCTGCCGTCTGAATGCAGAGCTGTAGAGATGAGCACGGCATGATTGGCAGGAAGTCTGCGACCACCCGTTGAAGACACTGAAACGCTGACCGTACCAGAGCTTCGCTGTAGAATCCGCAAAGAGAATGTCACATTCAAAGAGACCAAACAAATAGATTGATTTAATTGAATCGTTTCTTCTTATTTACCTATAGACGAAGAAAGAGCTGCGTTATTTAGTATAATATGTGCACATAAAAACTGACAAAATTGTATTGTCACTTAATGCATCTAGCTATGCATTGGACCTGATTACTCCACTGACTCCTTACAACACCCCGGACCAATACAAGGGACCATAAAGGCTCCCAACAACAAGGACCATAGAAACTTATCAACTTACCCTGTCGTGCAATTTTTAGCGACGAGAAGTGGATAGTGAGGATCGGCGTCTTTTTCGCCCACGCAGATTACACTGCAATGATTTCCCAGAAATAACGAAAGTCAGACTTGGGGGACAATAGACACAGAAATGTTCGTAGCAAAAAATTTCGGCAACCCATTGCACGTTTAACGATGCAAAAAGACTTTAAATAAAATTGTAGTTTAAGTAAACTTTTTATTTTATATCCCAATGCACCCTGGCCGGCCTGTTGATTCTATATAAGACTACGAAGCCACTGGAATTTTGTGTGCATGTAATATGAAAAAAACTATCTACTTCATACGATCTAGATCATACCCCTGATTGTCGGTGATATTTCCGATGATCGAAAGTATCTGCTGCCATCCATGGCTAAGGCTCTCGCCAGCAACTCCCGCATGTAAAATTGCCAAAGTACACTCGATCTGCTTTGCCCTGATGTCAAAATGCAAAGTCGTCGCCCCCATGTCGACCAGTGGAGCTAATAACATTTGCTGAAGAGCCTGTCGTCCGTCGGATAGGGAAATCATGACGAGGCAGTACACCGCAGCAAGCATGTCAAGCGGACAAACCAAGATTTAGGTTCACCGAATAATATATCAAGAAAAAACAAATAAGAAGTTTAGATTTCGCTTAAAGATACTTATGGGGCCGCTGCTAAGTGTAATTAAGAGTGGGTGAATGGGCTGATCTTACACACAGCCAGTCCATTTGGGGCAAAAAGATTATTGTTAGAGGCCCACTGAGTGCATGTGTTACGACGAAAATTGTTGTCTCTAGTCACGTCAGCCATTTCCGACGAAGGATATTGTTAGCTTGCCTAGAACCAAAGGACTTTCGTGTAAACAGATCAGGCAGACGCTAGGCGAAAGCATTTGCACTCCGCTTCAACATATCATACGATGGCCTGAATTATTATTACAGTCGGATTAAGTATTATCATTAACATTACTCATACATGTTAATAATGCAATTACGGTCGTGAGATACCAGCTCAAGCGTTTACCAGTCGTACTGTAGTGGTTACGTTTACGCGTTATGTGGGCGTTTTTTTTTCTGACAAAAATATCTACTATAAGTACTATAAGCGCATTGTCTTGGCTAGACATCAACATGTATCCCAGACAGTTATTGCAGTCTCACTGATTCATAGCCATCCGAAGCACCTAATACTAGAGAAAACAAAGGAATCGTTCGAGACTCGTTAACTTATTCTCAGAAGACAAACACATTGAAGTTAAAATACATGTATTTTGTATGAAACGAGCAGTCGAGTATTTCTGGTTACCTGCGTATTCGTACTGTGCCAAAAGGAGGTCACAAATTTCTATTTGAATTCAAAGCTAAATCATCCATGCAACATCAATAACTCTGGTCGTTTTAATAATGTACACGGCGCCGGCTGCGATTCGTTATCTATACATTGGTAGTTAGCGCTAAAAAAACAAGGCCTACCTATCTAACCTTGATCACAAGTATGAAAACTTGTAATAAAACAAAAAAAATCTTACCGGGTTTTCAGCCAGTGGTGGGTTATATTCCTTGCAATTTAAAGCCGACTTAACGAGATAAGTGAGTGCCTCGGCACCCCACTCGCGCATCGTTGTGTGAGGATGTTGACAAACTTCATTTAGATGAGAACTTAACGGACGCCAAAAAACTGTTACTCTACCAAGATTCACCAATGCTGTTTCTAATAATTTTGCCACAGCAAACAGGGAAGGCTCCTAGAACAATGCATCGATCCAAGTTTAACGACAAAGTAAAAAAATAAAGGTGTGTTATTTAGGCTGCTTTCCAATATATGTTCGTATCTGGTCTTAGATTTAACCGGCGGGATCTGCCCCACGTCCATTTTGCTCCCTGTCTAAAAAAAAAACACGAATGTTTAGCATTACTGAAACGTATTAATTTTTAGCTATACAATTAAAAGCTGACAAAATATTTATCTTATCGGTTGAAGAGTTGACAGCTGAGTCGTTTCCTTCCCAAAGCGTACCTACCCGAAACTGTGATTAGCAAAGTCTTCGCTAGGAATTGTAAAGATTGTATAAAATGGTAGTGATCAAACATACCCGATTGCTAAAAGCCAGCTCCATAGACTCCTGCGAAAGTTTGCAGAGAGCATCAATCAAATGGTGCAAAGCAACTTCGCTCAGTTTTCTGTAAATTTGAAAAAAAACACTTCATAAGCCGGCAACCGGTAGCGTGAATGAACACGCCAAAACGTGCTCGAACGAACTAACAAAATTGAATGGCGGACGAAATTTCCAAAATCAATGGGAAGAGTTACCCTAAACACTATCGTCAATAGTTGAAATCACAAAATGCGAGTCCGAGTCGATTTATCCGGTGTTAAATTTTGAAAATCCTAGTTAATTGTTATATGTATACGACCCATTGGCTCCGTGGTAAACTTCAGTGTAGTTTTTTCGATTTAGCTACTACTTACTCCGACGCATGGAAGACCTGTGATACGCTTCCGGCCAATGGCACGTAGCTGTTTTTGAACGGCAGCGTGCAAAATTGTAACAGAAACAATTCTCTTGTCATAAAATTTATAATAATTACATACCCTAGATCTGCGTTTGCCCAAAATGGTTACCAACGACGAGGTCGAAACTATAACTGATGTATATATAGCCTATTTGTTAGCGCTACCAGGGCAATGATAACAATTGGAAAAATGAGCAAAGACTATTCGGCGTTGTCAAATCTGACATAAAATTCTACCTTTACAACCAACCAACGATCTGAAATTTAAAACTGATACAATTTTCCCATTTTTGGTAGTAAAAACAAGAAACATCTCTGAGACACTTCTGCTGCCAATATTATAATTACGTGAGCATAATTACGTTAATTCCACGATAAAATACTTACTGAGAATTTTCAAATAATCGGCTGAGCATGGCGGATAGTACTGGGAGATCATTGGTAATAGCTGTGGTTAGACATGCTTCCCCCTGACCGGCCACACCCTGGTTGGTGGCATTAGGTCCACTCTGAGCTGCCGAAGCCCCACCTCCTTGAGCAGCAGTTCCCGAGGGAGGTGCCTTTAGACCACCTCCGGCAGCAGGCTTCAAACCGAGAATCCAGACGAGATGCTGAAGAGTTGTAAGCACCATGTGCCACGCTGTAGAGAGTATTGCACCGTTGGATTGAGACAGTATTAACAATGCCCGCATACATTGAAGATTCTTGGCTGTCAGCTGCAATAAAACGGACAGTGAGAAACGGAAACTGTAATTATAATTTCACACCTGCACTTCGGCAAAACATGGGGCTCATAAGTCATGAACTGATTATTACTAGATTTAAGGCCATTTTAAATGATAATAATACTACTACACGGTTTTGTTAATGCCGGAATGGTAATAAGATGCATACCATAACAGGACCCTGATGTGCTCCTTGCGGGAGCGATCTTGTAGGCAAGGGTGTTCCGACCGCTACAATTTGATCGGTACGTGGTGCAATGTCACTCCCACCATCGAGAGAACCGCCCGACCCTAGATAAGGTCCAAGAGAAGGCCGCATATCAACAACAGAATCCGCTTCGAAGACAGTTCGTGGCGAAATATAGCTCGACTGATAAATCGTTGTTAGAACGGTAAGCGTATAATGTGGTGGCAAGGATCCTTTGCACATGGCTGAGATAAATGCATCTCGCGGTGTACACATGTTCAGCTGTCCACAAAGTACCGCATAAGATGTAATGCATGTCAGAAGCGTGTCGGTAATCTGTTCGTCACAACTGTAAAAGCGGGGTATTGAGTGAGCTCTTGTTTTTATGATCGAGAACAAGTTAATAATATATATGAGTACTGATAATTTTCTCACTTTTTGTGGTTTGCATTATGACTAATTGGTAGTACTATGCTGAACGATTCACTTTTAGCTTTAATCATAAAAACAGAAAAAGACGAAAAAATTCACCTACCACCTCCTTACCTCGTCTCGAGTAGAAGACCCATTACCGAAATGAGTCCACCCCAGGATGAATGTACGAGCTGAATGCACAGTTCCTGATTCGCAGTGGCTTCCTCTTCGGTCGTAGGGCTTTTCTTTTGGTATTTGTGAATTAGTTTAGTGATCGATGTGATCATCTCGATAATGGAAACGTAACCGATGGAAAGACAGTAGCCCTCAGGAACAACGGAGGGTTCGACTTTATCTAGCATTTCCGCGCTGCAGACAAATAGATAAAGAAAAACTTATTAAACAAGCCAAGTTCTTCTTTAGAACTAAGCAGACAACCGCATTCACATGTCAGTTGTAAATCAAGAATTATTCCAGACACAGCTTACCAGCACTTCAGGATTAGAAAAATCTAAATGATAATTGATTCTGTTTGAAAATACTTGACGGACAGCTCTTATACTCACCGAGGTCTAGAAAAAAACATGAATATGACGAATTAGCTGGCGGATCCACATCTAAACTCCCATAACTACCGTAACTTAATATGGTACAGCCTACAGTGATCATAGAAAATAGAAAACGCTAATTCATTTTCCTGCGGAACACAACGCAAAAATATACGTTTCAGAGCACACCCTCTTAAACAGCTACTCATGGCATCTACATGTACGCGTACTCGCTAACTTCTGTCAACTAAATTAATTAGATAATTATCATTAAACGCTGGTCCTTGTGCCTACACTTACAACAACGGTTTGAGTGGACCCTGGGTAACTTTGTGAAGAAGAGGCATAGCGCGGCCTTTGTAGTTGAATACTGGCTGAGGCGTCTGAATTGGCTGACCGGGCTGCGCCGGATTAAGTTGCGTCGGTATCTGATCTTGCAAGAATAACGACTCAACACAAACACACAGTGAATTGATGATTTCCTGGAGAATTTTTGATGAGTGTGCTTTCATATCATAGTGTATGCAAAAACATCGGAGTAGGTCCGGCTGTGAGCACATCTTGTACATAACTTCGAGCGCAAGCGCCCTCTGCCATTCCACCTTTTCCGGATCGAGAAATTTCGTGATCAAACTGAGGAAGATTTCACATTCGGTGACCAGACACGAATAGAATCTCGCAATTAGCACAGAGACGATACGAATCAATCGCATGCAAATAGCGAAGAACGGTTTCTCTTGGCTAACCCCCGGTGTTGGCTGGGGCGCACGAAACTTCGTATTAGGTGAAAACAGCTTTATGACAAGAGGACATACGCGCTCTTTTAGCAGAAAGGTGAACTCTGGATGTGTGATAAAAATCTGGTAAAATTCGGCGAGTATGTCCTCGATCAGTTCGAGACCGAAGCTTCGCGTCATTTCCTGAAGGCCAAGAAGCCATGTGGGTTGCTCCGCGTTCACCATGAAAGTGAGGTCCTGAAACAATAAATAGGCATCAGCAGACGGTCGCGCCAGTGACGGTGGGGCTGCATGTGTTCCTGTCTTAAGTTCGTCTACACATTGGTAGGCCTTTGTCAAATCGGTGCGCTCCTTAAGATGATCCCTGGCCCTCTCAAAGACGCAGTTAACACATTGTCGTATGGTGGCGCTAGCTGTATTGTTTGTGGTCAAATTTTTCGTGAAATGGAGACGGAACGAGATGACGAGCGCTTTGGCGAGCACATGGTCCTGCACGGAGTCCGTTGTCACCAGGAGCTGGGTGATCGTTTGTAGTATCTTGACCTCTTCCAAACCTGTCTCCATCAGATTCCACAGGCAGTTGACAATATTTGAAGCGGCCAACTGCAATCAAATGTGTTAGGCACCAATGATAATCTAACAAGTAGCACTAGATGGGTACCAATCAGCAATGTTATACATAGTTTGCAGAATTTGTTCAGAAACTCAAATCTCGGACACTTTGACGCCTTCTACCTATAATAGAACAATGACGGTGTCGATTTATAACAAAAAAAAATGCTGCAATCCCGCCGCGCTACGTACATTGTTAACTGCTTTTATGTTAATCATTCGCTGAATGGCGTTTAGCGATATCTGGACGATTTTCGGATGTTTACTCTCACATCCCGCGAAGAACGGTTCCAGAATCTCTGGGGAATCAGAACGTAGAGCTAACACTAACTGTTCGTGTTTTGTGGCCGCGTTACGAAGCTTTACGATGCCGGATTCTGCCGCCTGAAGCATTCGGATCAGTAAACTTAATTAGTTTTAGCTGAACAACAGCCACGTATAATAGCTTGGTGCAGGCAATAGACGGCTGGAAAAATAGTCTTTAAAATAAACTGAATAACGCTTACATTATTTAATGTATACCTTGTTTTGGGCCTTATTTGTCTTTCGACCTTATGCATAATAAAACTGAGTAGCATTAATTTTCCTCTAGTATCTATTTGCTTACCTCCTTGACGGCCGGAAACTTTCTTTTGGCTTCATTGGACAACTGTCGGAGATCAGATTGTAGATTGTCCAACAACTTCTTGTCAGTTGCGTTCATCGCAGATCGGCTACCCATTTTTTATCGGTCTGATAACAAATCGCTTCGATTTCTAATATCTCGTTATAACTGATAATGCACAACCGCACAGACCTCTTTGCCGCTGGCTTTCAACGGGCCAAAAATGACAAACTCGTACCCGCCCGTCTCGATCTCACACTACAACGGCAGATTACGAACTGTAACAGTTTTGCACTCCTATGCTCAATACCTTCACTATTTCAAAGCGGCACGCGTAAATAGCCCTGGCGACGTCTCTAGTTTCTTTTTGTCGCTGCTGTTCCCTTCCGTTACGACAACTTCGTCGTGAAACGACAGCTGTACAATAAGCACGGTTATAGCGGATAGGCAGACGTGCACACGTATACAAATCTAAACATCTGCAGTGTGCGCACAAGCGACTCGTACACATACAGGAAACTCTAGTAGCAAATAATAGTCATTTGCATTGCTTGATACCGCGGACGCCCCAAGTGATTTTCCTCTGTCGCTGTTTGTTTTCGACACGCAGAAGTCCGGTTTTCTGGCAACGCTTAGTTCGAGTTGTCGCGAATGGTCTCACGTAATCGTGGTGGGAGGGACCCGCTGGAATCACTGTCTCTAGTGAAATTCTCTACCTGGGAAGACTTGCGCTCCCTGAGAGCTTTCGTGGTGTAACTCTGTAATTGAGTTGCAGCGAGTAACAGAATGTTGATGGCTACTGTCTCCTTCTCTCGATTAGCAGATACCATCCTTACGTTTTCACTTGTCCATCCTACTTAAAAAAACGAACCCACCTCTACCTCACACGAAAATTCTGCAAGTTTCCACTATTTAGGAACTAACGAGGACAGTTGTGGCGTGCCGTTGATATGTACTAGTAAATTAAAAACGAAAAGTCTTTGAAAGGAGTTGTTCGTATCGTAAGTGGTTAAGCTACCCAACATGATTTTGAAGACCAAGCCGACATGTATATTTCATCAGGTCGCTGAGCTTAAATATATTTTTTTCTTTTAAGATTTTTTTGTTATTTCATAAAAATGGCGTGTGCCACATTTATTTACGTTGTACAATACAGTTTTTTCGGCAATAAGCATGCCCGATTTATTTAAGAAATCCGACGGTAAATTCCACTTTTACATATTAATAAATACCCCACAGTACCCGTAGGGGTCGCCGGTAAAAATAACCATTGGCTGGTTGGTGATCAATGCAGGCTAGTATTTTCGTTAGTGCTCAACTTCTAATTCGTCGATTGTAGCTTTGTATTAATATCTACATTCTACAGTCTTAAAACAGATAAAGCTAATATACTAGGCTACGTAAAAAAAAAGTCCTCTGCTCCGTGTCACTAATTGTCCAAGCCTCCTTTTCCAACAGGAATAATAGTTCGTAATAGTAACACCGGCTGTGATAGTAACTGCTGCGTAGTTAAGCCACGTGCAATTGAGCGTAAGTGCACGGACGCACACACTGCTCAATAGTAAATATTCTCAATGCAGTTGAATATTTTGGGTATAAACAGGGCCAACGATAAAAGAACGTCCTAAAAACGTCAACAGATGCAGTCGTTAATAGCGATCAGGTCACATACATATTTACGAAAAAGTCTTCTTCGGAGCAACGACAAGAAAAAGAAACTCCGGAAAAGAAAAAACGGATTCTGTCACTTTTTAGATTATAATAATTAGCCTCGTTTTATAAAAAAGTACTTGTCATCTAGTGCTGAACGGTCTGGATCAGTTCTAATGGAAAATGGTGGTGCGGGTACATGTTGCTATGACCGGACCTACAGCAGCAAATGTTCATAATACGTAGAACTGGAAGGCAGGGAAGTAGAGGTTCAGCCCTGGTAGGCTTCTCAACTTACCCGAAAGGAGGTAACTACAAGTCCCTGCTATCTTACGTTTGTATCATAGCATCAAGTCCGTGTCAGTGTTACTCTTCATAGCTCTAAATTCGTTTATTTGCGTGATTACACCCTATGAGATGTTGTTGGAGCCGTGTGGTTTATCTAGTTTATTTAACCCTGCTGCACGGTACGTTCCCACCAGTCGGCCGAGCTACAGCCAATCTTTGATTCCGTCAGTTTGTTTACCGAACTTTAACTTATAGTTCAGATATTTAACTAAAGCGACAAATTTAGAACTACGACCCTAGCCAAAAATATAGGGGGATGAAACAGACGTGTTACATGCATCGACTTTGGGCGGAAGACTCGAGAGCACAGACGCATTCGCGTGCACGAATTTTTGAAACCCATTCAAATAAAACCAGTGCCGGTGCCGTTGCCATGTAACGAAATCGCTCAGCCGGTTCAAGTTTCACCAGTCGATAAATAAATTCACGTGCGCCAGACAAAGAGACAGACTGGAAGATGCTAAAAATAATGCTTCACAGATATCACCATTGTCCAACCGTTCTTTCAGACATTACCACTTGAGCTACAGCTGCCGCTTCAATCTTACTGGTATTATATCTCTTTGTTGAAACGGTACCACATTGGCTAGTTGGTACGACTGGTAGGTTTCCGGTGAATGAACGGATTACCCCCTCTCGGTGGTCAAACCAACTACCCGGATCAAACGCGAGGAACTGGTCTGCGGCTGTGTTTCGTATGGCCACTTGATTTACTACTATTAGTAGCACAAAGAGCAAATAATTGAAATCCCAATACAGCAAAACAGTTGCTCTTCTTAGCCCCAGTCGTTTGGCCCTAGTACCCCCAGAACTCACCAGAACGAGCCAGAGTTACGGCTGTGACCACCCGGCATTGTTGATAGGTCCGTCGCGCAGGTCAGGCTTATTCGAACACAGGACAATGACAGCACTTATTGATGGAGCACGCTGAATAATCGCAGCAGTCGCTAGTCATTCATTTAACGTCTAGCTGTGCTATTGATATTAGCTTTATTATTGATTCCTTCGAAAGCATCGAGACACCAAAGTGCATAAGCGACACTTCACGTTGGCTACGACCAGAATCACTACCATTGCTGATACTGTCGTAGCTGCAAGTGACTGACTAGTAGAATCGGCTGCCTTCGGTTTTTGCACTGGCTTCTTTTTTTTGCTTGCTCGTTAGCTCTTGTTATTATTATTATTATTACTATACAATCGTTGTGATTATTATAGATGAGCAGCTATTCAGCAAATTCGGTTAGCTGTTACCCACTGCTAACCGCTGATTTCTAAACCCACTCAAAACACACGACTAGCCCACTCTTGTGTATTCTGGGCTGTATCCTCGAACACTGCTATTGACTGCTGCTGCTGAACGTATACTGCACGCAGTAGCCACTGATCGAAGTAGGAGTTTCAGTGGCAGAATGCTTTACTACTTGCTCCTTACGAAAATCTACGGAGCAACCAGCAGAAATCAGCCTGGCCGCCCGCTTTGCACAGTCCCTGTTGCGGCCTACTGCCGCTGTCGTGTAGGCCGTCGTGTCTACAGGGATAACTCAGATCGACCAACAGCAGCAGAATGATACAGTTCTGATTAATGGAAACCGAACACAACGATAACGTAACGCACAGCTTAACAGCTTCTCATCTGGACGGTACTGGGGTCTGTGATAATGATAGTGGGGCCAATGGCTTCTTTGTCGTCAACGTCTCAAAACATGAGCATTAACTGCGGCCAGCAAAAGCGGGCAGAAGGTAGCTATATCTTATAAAGGTTTCACCTTTTCTAATAAATAGCAGAACTATCGTATGCGACAAAAAACACACGTAATAATGGATCTATGGCAACATTTGTACCTAAGTAACGGTAATAATACGTTTTGCACCACAGAATTTAACGAAATTGTTAAGTCTTGTTTCTTCGGCGGTCCAAAGCACAGCACTTACGCTCGTAAAACAAAAAAATGTTCAGTAATCAACTCGATTCGTTCCTCTATTCCGAAGCCGTCAATGTCACATGCTAATCATATTCGTTCAGCCGACATCTACAAACAAAACAGAGATACACCTGTTCAATAGCTTTGTTTCGGCCCTGGCCTCCGTAAGAAACGTACTACTATTCGCAGAGTAACAAACTGCGTTTTGGATCTACCGCAGAGAGAAGTTCAAATTTACCGCGCCCTCCGCCCGTGTATCATATGCGACCCAAAACACGCAGCAGGGCTCATCATCGACATTTTTCGATCGGCCTCACTCACTCGCACCAGACGGCACATCGGAAAAGCACAGGGACGGCCCGTTTTTACCCTCGGCGACTCAGCCGTTGGCTCCTCACTCCAGGAACATCGCCTTCGTTCCATCGTTCTTTGAGTCATTCATTTAGATTGCGTTTCTGCAACGATTGACTGTTTCAAACAATGAGTTAATGGCTTTATAGTATCAACTAAGTGAGTATATGACGAGAACTGACAATCGGCACATTCAGGTGGTGTTGGATCTTGTTTATTCGTCGTCGCGTGGGTCGCAGCGATCCATCTAGTACGGGAAGAGGGTATCCAATGTGTGGTGGAATCAGTTACTAATCCGTGCGTAGCGACGTTCTATAGACCATCGCCATAATACTTAGTGTTGGCTATTGACGTCCACTAGGAAGTCATAGGGAGACAAAGCTGCGTCATATCGGTAAAAAAAATTAGTCCTACTCGACGGAAGGTGTCTACTACTAATCTGACGAGGCTTTGTAGGTAAGCAGATCAACAAATCTCTAGTGCACTTTTGCAGCGTCGAACTGTCACTCAGTTACGGATTGTTTATGTGTGTTATCTTTGGATGACTCTGAGAGAAGTTACTCTTGATGTTTTGAGTCAGAATGTTGGTGAAATTCTGTACGGGAATCAGTTTAAAACAACATTGTACCGAACAACATCCTTAGCAAAATCTTTGGTGATCTTCACAGTGGCCGAATCGATTGATTCATTTAGAGGCTGAACACAGCAGTAACATTATACAAGCAATGAGGTAAGCGTCGATAAACGCGAGACTCACCAGAGAATAGAACGTTATAGAAATATTAAAGCATACATTAACCTACTGTCAGTTGTGCGCCGGTCTTGGCCTTCCTGCGAACGAGTCAAGTGCCATAATATGCTTGGTCAATACTGGCCATGACATATTTCATTGATTGCCGAAAAGGCTGCTGTGTTGTTGTCGGTTTCAAGGTCGATAGTGAGCGCGTGAGGATATCCTGATTATTGTCAACGATGTGACTTCACATAGGAGCAAAGTTTCGCATAGCAAATGTGCGTTAATCATGAGTCATCTTTCGTGCATTACATAATCGTTGCAAAGAAGTATACTGTTCTATATTGTGCTATATATATTATTAGTATTACGGCCATTTTTATTAAAATGTTTATCGGTGTATTAACCCAATAGCATTACATTACCGTTGCTATAGCTTTTCGCGTACAATTTTTACAGTTTTACAGAGATAGCGTTAACCGTAAGCTGACTTAGACAGTAAAACGTAGGGGACATTGCGAAAACGGTAGCTAGGAGCGCAGCTGCTCATCTCACGAAAATACTGCAAGTAAGCTCTGGGGAATAAATATAACACTGGTATCACCTCTCAGCAAGCCTTGTGCTATTCTCACAGCTGACCTCAGATGCGTCCCACGCGTCGATTTACACGACGTTTAGACAAAACACTGCACAGGTGGCCTGACTGAGCGTTGAAAAACATACGTACCGTGTTCAGTTATCGAATAGTCATAGCTATCAAACATCACTGTAATGCATTGTTCATTTTTGAACAGTTCCCGAATCTTTGTATCCATGAGCCATCTCTGTATTTCAACTAATTTCGTGCTTATTGATGCAATGAGCCATGCTGTTGCGCTGGTCCTAATGTGCAGTTACGGTATGCCTGGCGTGATTTACTTCGTTTAGGGCTCGTTCGACAGTTTAAGGCACAAACCCTCGTACCATTATATTTGAATAATTTGATAACGAACGGTTGCTTTTAACGGAATGGGAGTTGATTTTTGAGTTTGCTAGCCATAAAAAAAGTATGCTCTTTTGATGATATTTGTTTTGTGCGTTAAGCCAATTAGAACTCATGACGACATATATTTCTAGCTAACCCCAACAAACTCTTTTATGAAAAGTATGTATAGTACCAGTTACAATATGAAAAGATACTTCAAAATTGTCATTGGTGAGGACAGTTGCTACTGACCCTCGTGACATGGAAATATGAATCACCTAACAACAAGCTCATTCAGCCGAATATTCTATATGTTCAAGAAAACTATAGACAGGCGTTTTCTCGTACTAAGTCGTTGTGAGGCTGCCCAAGTGGCCACAATCGCAAGCTAGGTCACGCAACCAAGAGATATAAATAATGCCTTATCTTAAACTATATAACCGTTATTTGTGTAGCATGTCTGTTACATTTGTCGGATAAATTTCGGGCACCATTTAAGCAATCCTGTAGACATTTAAAAATCACCAAAAACTGCTGTTATCATTAATTGTCAGTTCCTAAATATGTTTAACGTCCAGTCAGCTTTATGTAAGCTAACAACTCTGTACAGATGGATGCCTAAAATCCATAGGACTAACGGCACACATACAGTCAAAAGTAAGACTTAGATTACGCAGTGAGCTGTAAGAATTGCGACGTCCTTTCGGTGCAAAGATGATTGCAAAGGTTACGGTGTTATGACTGTCGCATGACAAGTTGACAATATATAAAGAGCTATTATGCTTTTTTTATACGGTAAATTAAAAAAAAGATTTTTCACTGCATGTTGACCACAAAAGGCATTATTGATTTGAAGGGATCATTGATAATTGAAGGTGTTAAGAGCCAAAGATTTATTCGTACTCAGGGTTGCTTTACTCGATTAACTCTGCTATAGTTTATCTACGGATTAGAGCGCCATACGAATTTGTTAAAGGCTAGATTTAACAAATTGCTGGAGGATTGAGCAGTTCTAGAAAAGACATTAATTTTATTCAACTGTGATTACGAGATAAATGTGCTCGTTCCAACAGCGAGGGAAAATATCTGAAGCGTAACTCAGGTCAAGCACTATCAAATTTGCTTTGCAACGCGAGTCAGATCTAAAATTTTGTTTTACTTTGAAATACTTCGGACTAGCTAGGTGCTTGCTTTATTCTTGTGATTAACGGAAAGATTCGTGCTGTATAAAACAGCAATATTAATTGCCAATCAAGGAATTTATTTAAGGAAAAAAAATTAGGTAGGTATTATTTCGTTATCAGGTTGTGATTGTCATTTTGGTACTCGGACTATTCAGACATAAAATCAGTGATCAATAGGAGATTGGCAAATAGTCTTTCTCTGTTCATTATAGGTAGAAAAATCAGCGCGTAAACCGTGAAATGCCACCTCATGAATTGTGCCATACAGCCGATATCTCCTGCACGAAAACAGTTGTCCAATTAAAAGAAGATGGAGCATCATCTTTCTTTACGGGTAGTCTCTTACTCTATCGCCTTGCAATTAACGTGAGGTTAAATAAATATGAATTTGAATATTTTTCATAAATAAAGAATCCCAAATTAGCGTTCTATATGCGCAGTTCTGTACGCTGAAAAAAGTTATATAACGTTTTCCTTTTATCAATAGGGCTCCCTATGTATACGTAGTCTGATAACACTAATCTGTTTTTAAGAAACTGTTACGGGGGTTATTTAGAACGTGGATGCTGATAATTTTCGTACTAAGGCAAAATCATGTTTAGTTATTAGGTTGGGCATAAACAGGCTTAAGTTATTCTTAACGGAGATTTTTTTTTGTATAACGGAAACTACTAGTAGTTCACGAGTATATATGGCTTCTGAAAGGTTCAATATAGTGAGTCAGTAGGCAGCATGTCTACAACAACGCTCCATTTCGTATTGGAATTTGACATGTACTAAACAGCGATGTTTAGGCCCTAGCTTGTTTTTCATTTCGGCCTGACGTTGAATGAGCTTGCCTACTCTAATTTTAAGTACTACAAAATTTACTATATGTATATACATAATACAATACGTTTTCTATTCTAATTTCGCTCTCTTACACGAGCCTTCTTATTTTGTTACCGATAATAGTAAATTATGGCTTTGTATCCTAAGTGAGTCAATGCTGGAGAAACATGAAGGACAAAACGCCATTGTTATGATTCAATGGACGTTAAGGTGTATGAATTACCGTTTTGAGTCGACTAAAATATAAGCCTCCTCAAATTATTTGAGAACATTCTTCATAGGTGATCTACCGCTGTCAAATATATTGGGTAGAGATTAGTGACAATGTGGCTAAAAATATTTCATAATATATCTAAGCCTGTGCATAGCTTGGAATTTGAAAATAAGCCTGTTTTAGTCCCTTCTAAGGGTTTTCGTTCTTCAAAAAAGGAACCTGAGTAATACGCTTCTTCTTTTTAAATAATTTTCGTTTTGTGTTTTTTTTTTGATTGCAGGGCTGTTTCCTCTTTAAACGTCTTATATTTAGTGTAAGATCTTTGCGTTGCCTTATACGAAAATGTCGCTGCTTGCGAGATTCTTCGGAGGTGGTAAATCGTCCGACGCCAAATCCCTGTCACCCGCTGAGGCAATCCAACGCCTTCGCGATGTCGAGGAGATGCTTGAAAAGAAACAGCAGTACCTCGAGACAAAAGTTACAGCAGAGCTTGAAATCGCCAAGAAAAATGGCAGTAAAAACAAACGAGGTAAGAAAATTTATTCAGATAAGCCGACCTGAACTCTAATAATTTGTCTTTTGGCAAGAAAAAGAAACCAAGCTTCTTGAACCTAATAATAAATGTAAAACATTTAGAAACAACCTACATGCATCGTTGAAAAACGATTACCGAGGATAATTATAATATAAATTATAGTAATTAGACTAAATATTTCCTTGTCGCAACTCTGTTTCCATTCTATCGTATTCGTTGGAAGTGGCTCTGGCGGCTCTCAAGCGAAAAAAACGCTTTGAAAACCAATTGAAACAGATTGACGGCACGTTGACGACGATCGAGTTCCAGCGAGAAGCTCTTGAGAATGCCAACACGAACACCTCGGTACTCCAGGTCATGGGAGATGCTGCCAAAGCACTGAAACGTGCACACGCTGACATGTATGTAGGGAACCTTGCTCTGGTGGCTTTAGGAGAATCATCGATTCTCTCTTTATATAAAAACACGAAGTACGAGAGCATGCTTTTTATAGTTTTCCTGTTGAGACCGTTCCCCCTAAAGTTACAGTTTTTACATCTAAGGACTGTAGCTTCAGTGTTGTTGTTGCCACAAATCAAGATTGATTATGAAAATGAAGAAGACAAGCTGAATTTCCCTAATTGAATACTTAAAGCAGAATGGTAAATTGGTAAAAAATAACGGAGCTTCGATCGATTACAGCTTCCTATAAAAAGCAATAAACTTTTTTGTACATAATTTTGAAATTTTTGCTAGGGCTTTGCGACGTTTTCTCGGCAACTAAAGACGTTTTTTCTTTTTTATCGCTCTCTCCCTTTTCCTTCTCCCCTTTTCCAGTAACTTCTAATTTAAATACTGCCTGGTGTAAACATCTTTAAAGCGGCTGAAAACCGTTTCTTCTTTGAAATTCAATGTTCTTAATGGCTGCTACGTATATATGATTGTATTTCCTCTAATTACCCTTACAGGGATGTGGACAAAGTGCACGAGTTGATGGACGACGTACAGGAGCAGCAGGAGATAGCCAACGAGATCTCGGAGGCCATCTCAAACCCGGTTGGCTTTGGCACCGATGTGGACGAGCAGGAGCTACTGGACGAACTGGACGCGCTTGAACAGGAAGACATTGAAAAAGACCTACTCAATATCCAAACTCCGCCCGTGGCTAACGACCTTCCGTCAGTCCCAGTGCACACGCCCGCCGCTGCTGCCAAGACCAAGGAGAAGAAGCAAGAGGATGACGATTTGGCGGAACTCGCCCAATGGGCGTCATAGATACATAGGTGATAGGATAAAAAAAATAAACAAAAAATCCCACAACGTAAAGAAAGTAAAGTTATCAATGAAAAACGAATCTAGCCTGCGATTACTGGACAGCCTCTTCCTCAGCGTGTGTTAACCTGGCAAGTGTAGACTTTCGAAGGGGAAGTCTAAGGTCGAGTATTTTATGAGATGCTTTTGATCCACCTACACACATACACACACGTACAAACAAAATCAGATGGGAGTCTCTGCTACTACGCTTTTTTCTTATGAGAAACTACACGTGTATCCAAATACCAGAGTAGGAATCGCCAGGGCTTGCAGTGCTTTGGCTAGTATAAGGCAACACGTGAAACGATCAGAAAATGTATGCTATGCTGGAAAATTTGTGGCCAAACGGCACCAACGTGCGTTGGCGAGCAAAAAATAACAGAAGACGATGACCAATAGACATGTATCAAGTGCTTTTGAAAACCCATCTAAGACCTTGTCGACAGACCTCCAAAAGAATCGTAAATCGAAATCTCCTTGTCGCATACACATAGTTTCCAGCATTTCTGATATGAAAAAATTAAGAGCTTTCGGCCCTGGTTGCTGCCATAGAAACAGACGTGAATATGAAGACACGCAAAAGCCATGTGTGTCCATATCTATAGTGTTCGGTCATGGCGGGAGAAAAATGCGAAAAAGCTGGAAGGCAAGGGTGTGAGCTAACAGCTGTCGATATGGATGCGATTGTTGAATCTGTTAGGTAATCTATTAACAACAATACAGCAACAACACGAACAATAACAATGCTGACAAAACAGTAATAGAGAGCACGTGAATAATAATTAAATGTATAAAGCTTTCAAAATGTGTGATGATATTTTGTTTGACTGCATAACGGATCGTTTTAAATTCGTAATTTAATTACGAGAAGATCATTGATACAGTAGAATAGGGGAATATCTTCAAAATTGTATTCAAGAAATTTTAAGCATATGATTAGTTGAGGCTTTGAGTAAATGCATTCCAATATTCATCAACATTATTTGACAGAATTGGTATCCGCCAGCGAGTCGATAGACTGATATAGGTACCATGAATTACTGGTTCGTTATTCTTTAATATAAAAGTGGTATTAATTTATGCAGTACATCGTAATGATAACGATAGAATAACTGTGGAGTTATATTAATAAAGGATGTCTTCGATGAGCAGCAGTCTTCGACTCGTAAGTCCAACTATAGACGTTGGGACGTTGATGCGTTAGGCGAAACCTCACTTTATCGGAAAGCTGGCTGGAAAGTAGTAGTAAACTATCGTCAGGGTAATTTAGTTTTTCACTTGATAGGGGCTTGGAAAAAAAGCCGTATACGAAAATTTGACTCAATTTGAGTAATGCAAGTCTTCAACGTATCCAACAATTAGGTAAGACTCCTTTAATGGTTTTCTGCTTTATTACAACGTAATGTTTAATATATGGGCAAACAAAAGTTTTAAAAATTATTTGCTTGTGTTTCTATCTTCCTCAATTGATTTAATTGAATGGATTGATTTTATTTAGGCGTAAAGCAGAGAACTTTGATAGTTGCTGGCATCATCATTTGAGTGTAGAAACAAAATGGAAAAAGATCCAATTTTATGCCGTACGTTTGGCCTGTTTGAGGTGGTTGGTTCATTTTCCATTCTACTTAAAAAATAATATTTTTTAACGCGTGCTAGAACATCGTTACAGAACGTACTTACGTAACTCGTTTAAGTTTCTACTTTTACATAAAATGTACGAGATTTTATTAATAAAAAGAAAACTACTCTCAGTCCGGACAGCAGAACCGGGCAGATATTATAATAGCTGCTTCGTTTCTAGTATATTTCTCTGTCAAATTATTTGCAAAGCAAAGAATTTAATTGATTTTGATTAAAGCAATCCATGGGTGAGAAGAACGGCGTACCAGGTCATCAGTATTACGTAAGTTGGAGCGGATTAATCAACCCGTTGTATTAGCTGGACAATATCAAGTTTAAATAAAAGGCTGCAAAATATACCTAACAAGCGTTCAAATGCCACTAGCACCATAATTTCGCAATGGTCTACAGCGAAAGCCTGTAAACGTTTGCCTACTTGCTTCTGCTGCCTTTATTTTATTAATTACATTCGCAGTCATTTTCGATTAAAGCCGATTTTTTTCATCTTTTTGTTTAGTTTTTCTCTGTTAGCGGCTCTTGCGAAATGCAAACTAAGTATATCACAAGCCTAATTTATCGCAAAAAGAGTTGTAAAGGAACCAATGACAATCTTAGCCTCTCGCTTACAAGACACGCCCATGAAGACTTGAGTGTTGACAGCACTCAGCGTATAACCGAGCTCGACTAAAGTGGGACGTATAGCCTGTCACTGGCATTACAGGAAATTCTTTCTATATTGACTCATACAATATTCGCGCTCTTTTCAAAAACCCCAATTATATTCTGTCGCTTGACAACGAAGATTGAGGTGTTCTGCTCTGTGTAAATCTTCTGAACTCTGAAAAGGTTCGGGATGAAACCGATAATTTTGCCTTTTCCTTTGCACAGTATGATATAATAAGTGGCAAAAATTTGCATTTGTACCAAGAACGTCCAACAGCCTCTGAGTATCCTTCACGTAAAACTAGATTCGCACCGACGATGACCCAAAAACGCGTTACCTGATTCACATGTTTCATTTAGAATTCGTTGTCGAAATGGGCTTCCAACATGTCAAAGTACTTCGAATTCACTCCTGCATGCAACAACAAGCGTGACCCAAGGAAATATCTCTTGAGAGAGAAACTCCGCCCCGGACAGGTTCTTCAATCACCTTCTAAAAATGTTAAAGCACATTTTTAAAAAGTTTAGTGTGTACGCATTCATTGTTATTGAACATTTGTAAGTTATTGATAGAATAGTAATTAAAATATTCAATGAACTGCGAAGTCAGTGTCTCTGTCTCATAATCGATCTGGATTACTGGTAACCTACAGATCTCTCTTCCGCCGAATTTAACAGTAAAAAACTTATGAACTACGTTGCCGCTACATAAACGCTTTCACTAAATGGGTACTTTCACCACACACCAATGAAACATTTAAGTAACTTCATTTGTATTTGAAGTTTGTTGGAAAAGGCACTGTTTCTGAATAATATGTCTGTTTAAGGAAACAGAAACTTTATCTATACTGTAAACGTTTTAATACACGTGATGCGCGATTGTTATATTTTTCGTGCTTTTCCCAAAATGGTTTTGTTCTATTTTAGAGGTAAATTTATAGAAACGTAAAAAAAACCTACGTGATTTTATCTTTCGATTTTTTTTGCGAAATTGTTAGTTAGCTTTACAACTGATTTACGTCGATAGTTCAAACGTCAGTTTTAACGTAGTAATGAATTTGTCTAAAAAAGGTCTCAAAGAGTTGGTGATTTAAGATCTATTATATTTATGAGCTTCGAAAATACTCATTATCATATAGCGCCAACGAGTCAGCCTCTGAAATTTGGTTTGCTTCAACTTGCTGAAAGAAGCCAAATAAATTTATTGAATACCTATGGCAGATTCTATAAGATAATTGCTAATAAAATTCCTCCAGCCGTTAATTTTGGGAACTAGACTGTGCGCGAAATACACAAATTATGTATTTTAAATGAGATAGATGCAAAGGAACAGCAGAGATTGGTACCATGAATAGGCAGCGAGCAAATATTTACTTAATCGCTAGTTTGTTGTAGAAATGGTAGAGTACTATGATATTACTTGACGTTATAAAATTAGGATCAGGTAATGCTAATGAAATGAGAATCAAATAGTCATGATAGGTCTATCAGATGCCTTTTGTGTGTGAAGTACTAATCCCTTCGAAATTGAGTTGGCTATCTGAGCGCTAATGCTGGACTTCTGTGCGTCTATAATTCAATGCATCATCTTTGTTTTTCTTTACCCAACTGAATTATTACCGTTGATATGAGAGGAAGCAGCGCTAGATTCTCTGAAGAAACTCTTCGCTTTTATTCAATATATTATTTTATTATTATCATTATTATTATTATCACTAATTAAATAATTATGAATAAATACTTATTAAATGAGATACGACTCGTGAGTCAAACTCCATGTTGTCGATGCTGTTTATAAGGCGTTCTATTTCGTTATCAGGCTATACGAGTGAGACCATCAAAACCATATTGTGATTAGCGGCAAATGTTTTGCTGTCTTTCATTGCCTTTATCACAATTGTCCTTCTGGTTTCCATTTGGATGTGGTCGCTAGGGCGTCGTAGTGTGATCCTTTCGAGAGATCAGCTCCTGCATGAGGACCTTGACGCCAGCCCAAGTTTCCTCTCCCGTAGGAATAATGTGCGAGGTTGGCAAAACGAAGCCGTAACGGCCATCGTCACGAAGTTCGATTGTGTACGAATAAGGGATCATTGCAACTCCATAAGCCCAATCGTCTGAACCACCTGAGGCCGCGTATAAGAGGTTGGTCGATGACCCAACTTTGTAACGGGTACCATGCACCTTTGTCAAAGCCTTAGTAGCTTTTTCGGCCAGTTCGATCATGCGGTTATAATTCGGAGGTAGAGCGTTCGTGTATCCCCAAGGTGTCATCCACAACTGCGAATAAGCGTGAAACGTAAGGTAAGCGAGCATATCCTGACGGCGAATGTAGATGAAGTCTGAAAGGGCCCGAGTTTCCGGCTCAGAGAAGGCGCTTGGCCCGGCATAAGTGTCCATGGCACAATTCGTTGATGCTCCAGCAGTTCCCCATTGGAAACGGAAGTTACGGTTCGGGTCTACGCCGACACAGCCGCCGAAGCGACCGAGGAAACCGTTGAACGAGAAGTCACGACGTACTGAGCGCGTCTTACGCCACATACGGTTCTATTAAATGGGTGGCATAACATTAATTATTAGCTAATCGCTTAGGTCAGTTTTTTTTAGTATCACGAAACTCTCCTAAACGTTCCCATAAGACTTCCCTTCTTTCTATTTATTAGCGTCGGGTCAAATGTACCAAATATGGCAACGCTATTTCGAAGGATAAAAATTGCTTCTAAATGACGTTTTGCACTCACTATTTATACAAGAGGCGCAGTACGGTTTTTACGATGGATGCTGCATGTCATGATGTCAAAAGCATACTCCGTTTTACCACTTACCGTCGTACGTGAATATTCATAGCCGTCAGGATTAACCACTGGCATAGCGTAAATCGAAAAATTGTCAAGAATATCCGTCACGTTGGTATCGACCTTGTAACCTTTGAGTAGCTCCTCAACGATGTACATTACTGTTGGCGGTCCAATCCATTCCCGCGCATGCATGCCAGAGTCAAGCCAAATGCTTTTTTTGAGGATGTTGCTCGCCGTTGTAATCTGCCAGGGAGACCAGCACAGACATATGACAGGCTTTACTTACACTTAGACATTTCGAGCCATTGTCTTATCGGTGTCAGTCAAAACAGGCGGACTTATGAAAACGAATAATAATTGTACAAACCTATAATAACAGATTGGGAAACAAATATAGACCTTCTATCTATCTCACCTCAAGAACGTGAAGATCACGTTTTTCTGACGACAGTCCAATCTTGTGCTTCTTCACGAGAAGACCCTTGTCTTTTGAGTTGTATTTATAGACGAGCTGGTCAAGGTATTTCCCCATCTCGCCATAACTTCGATAATCGAGAAAGAAATTGTGCTGGTTTCGATCTGTCGGGTCCTCAGGACTTGCGCTTTGTGAGGTCACGTTGCGAATCTCCTGCTCGAGATCTTCAATGAGTACAGCCGAGCTGATATTTCGCCTTTCGATTTCTTTGTTGAACCTTGCCTTGTTTGATGGTGAAACATTGATATCAACATACTGGCCCAACTCGGATGCGTGCTTCCAGAAGTCGTATGGCGTATCCTGTTCGTTTTCAAGTGAGGCAATGTACTGCAGTTGACTTGGCTCCTGTGGAAGCAACCGATAGACGGTGTACCCATCGAAATGAACCTGCCCTCCAAGAACTGCTTCCTCACGCACCACTTCTTCGATAGGCACATCGACGTTAGGCGAGATAGCACTCTCTGGGGTGGGCACATCCTTGGCGACAACCGCGATGGTTCCGATGGCAACAACCAACGTGAATAGCAGCATACGCCGCATGTTGTTTTTACGTCTCAGCGCCGCGTTTCAAATGGCGACTGCGGTGGTTTCGCCGGCGAACTGCGCTTTTAACGCGACCGACCCGGGTACCGAGTTCCGTGCCCCACCGGGTAGTAAGCGCTCAGCTGCTGCTGCAGCTGATGCCTGACTGAGGGAGCGAGAAAATAGAAAAAAACAACACTGCTGGCTTGCGCCAGTCATAGTCGAAGCGTTTTCCCGAAGCACCATCACGAGAAAGCGAAATCGAGCCGTACCGATAACAGCAGTAACAACGGCGATGGCGACAGCAGCAACAGTAACAGTCATGCGGGCCCAGCGCCAGTCATTCTGAATGAGACGAGCTGAGCCGAGTCGGGCCAAAAGTCGGACCCCATTTAACAGCTGTCGTTGGCCTGCCGCCTGAAAAGGTGGACAGGCGCCCCGCGGCTCCCAAGCCCACGACGTTGAACAGTCGTTAGGGCCTGCAAAACCAACGAGCAGTGGTAGCCATATTAAAAGCCAAGCGTTCTACTCCCCGTTGTACCTAGCTTCCCTTATCTCTTTTTTCCACCCACTTTCGCTTATTTCATTTCTGTATTCGTCACTACGACCATCCAGAAAGATGGTGGAACTATACGGGACACCAGAAGTGTGTCTTCTCTTGCGGCGGCAGCCGCAGCAGGAGACAAACAGCAAATAAGGACGATACCGGCCTTTAGCCGTTGCCAGGTGCTAGCGTTGGTGGTACCGTTACCGTTGCAGGAGTCATCGTTATTATCGCAGGAAGTAGCTGCACGCACTCGCAATCCGATGAGCGCTACTTCACGCTTCCTCACGAGATACAAAAGAACCGCTGTCATTTTCGACGGCAAGAGGAGGGACCATACGGCTGCGGAAAGCGGGGGCACCGACCCCAGCGCCGGCTCAACAATCACGCTATGTTCACCGCCTCGAATAATAGACACAGTGGCGCATACGGATAGATCGCATATCATTATCCTGGAACGACAACGAGAGAAAGAAGCAAGTCATCGAAAAAAATGGCGGGCGGTAGAAGTGGTCTGCTGGTGTGATTTAATTGTTGCGTTCATTGCCTCAGCACGGAACCAGATGAGTTGCAGGTCCTGCCACTGCCGATGTCTACGACAACGAATAACCAAGTGTTAGCTCGTTGGATAGCTATCATAGTAAACAAGCAACAGCTCGAAGAAGAACGAAATCTATATCTACAGGGGTCATCAAGAAAAGCGGTGAGCGATTATCAAACGATGCTTTCAAGCCACTGCCGGCCACTACAATAGCTTCGTCTGCTGCTGGTAGAAACCTATTCCTCTTGTACAGCTTGAGCGAAGAAAATTGTGCACTATATATAGAATATATATCTATGAACTTTATCTTGGTCTCACTCTCCGATTTTCCGTCTTCTACTATATCTTCTTCTGTTTCGATAGGAATGCACGTCAAGCCTCCGTTTTTAGCAGCGAGCCATGGAATAAGCGATGACCGGGAAGCATGGAAAACCGGCCAACGTAGAAAGCTGTCCAAAGGAAACCCAAACAGTCTGCAATTTCCTGGACAATACAATATATTGGTGGGTACTATAACATCTTGAATCGCTGAATTACGAGCTCGAAGCAGAGCGCGTCGTCCGTCCCCTGCCACTGCTGCTGCTGCTGCCTTTAAAAAAACATTTGGTCAGAATCGACGACTAGCATTTATTACAGAGCCAGAATCAGCATCTACTGAGCAGCGAAGACATCAATCTATCTAACGCGAAAGGTTTTCCGATTTCGGAGATCGGTAAAGGAAGCACTAACTTGCATTATCAAGAAGATTGGACAAAAACGGCGACAACAATGCCAGTTTGGCGGTGCAAACATATTTGATATATATGGCATACCGGGCTTGAGGACCAAACCGAGACGAGCTCTAGATCGTTCCTGTCGATGACAAACATACTCCCACGTATTGTGCATCCTGTACCGATATAATAATCACTGTAATAACCCGCGTGGAAGACGTAAATAGTTTTGAAAGGGGAAATTTTCTAGTGGGAAGAAAATATTGTTTACATGGCAATACATTAATAAGACACACAAAACGCTTTACAGACGATACGTTTAATACAAACAGGTCAGACAATAAATCATTACATGTATTTTGCACGGTGTAAATCGAACAACTATTTGCAAATAAAGCATAATGGTAAGTCTACAGTTTGCGCAGAACGCATATTTTTAAATAGATCTTTTTGGTGCCGCGGGTACCACCACGTTTTTAATTTTAGAAGCTGAACTGAAAACAAATGATGCAATTAACAGGCTAAATATTGGCAGGCAGAATAATCAATATATTTTGCTGAAAAAACCCACGTATAAATTCCTTCATAAGTAACTTCCCGCCTTTCAACTTCCAAAAAAAGTGGTCTTATTTATTTTTTAACAAGAAACCCTCTGTGTGTACAAGCACCACCTGCATAGCTGACTGATTATGTTATTGTATATTTTTTATGAACCTAGTTATCGTTCTGTGAAGTGTCGTTTTAGGACTCCAGTAAAAAGTCTAAATAAGCTGAAGACCAAATACAGCGTATGCGAAATATGATGCGACATCGCACATCAGAAATGCCAGCTTTTTGTTAGACGTAGAGAAACGGTGCACCTTCTCAGTAAAGTTCTTCGGCGAAAAGTTAACAGATAAGCCTTAGAGTTAACCAAGCACAATACTATGCTGATAAGGCCTCTAATATAGCCTTGAATAGCAACCCGCTATATTTAATGCATTATATTGTATCTCGCTTGATCTTAATAAATGTGTCTTTCGTTCAATTTATACTGGTTTCACTGCCATCCTGTATATTCTGTAGTTAGCAGACTCGTCAAAATCTTAATACAACGTAATGCGGGCTACGGCTGATATGTTTCAGTTGATGTCCTGCGCTTCGCGGCGCTGTTTTTGCGTTTATTTTGAAATTTGAAATTTTTTCTAATAAACCAAATCAATTTTGGGTATGCTTATGTCATCCGTCGTTGTTTCCTTCCTGTAACTGCCTCACTTGCCATTTTCGGTTGTGATAGTTACGCCGTCAACAACTTAATTATATATATATGGGTGCTCTTGGCTTTCCGGTGCTCCCGTTAAGCCGATTTCAAAATAGCCGTTTCTGTTGTTTGCCGGTGGCACCGCTGCTGCTTCAGCTGTGGTTTGCCGTTATTTTTTCTCTGTTGGAGTCAGAGCTTATCAGTATTCACTGCGTCATGTATGCGAGTATACACGTGTGTATTTAGAAGCTGAAGTGTAAAATAGTCTTTGCGGGTATTCTGCTGCCCGATGCCGGAAGGCACCGTCGACGAACGGGCAAAGCCGGGTCAAAATCACCTTTCATATATGTTTAATTTCCGTTAAATGGTAAGTAACTACCTAGCTGCCACAAACGTTCCCGGTACGGTCGCTGCTTTTACCACTGCCGCCCGCGTCACACCGAGGAACGAGGGAATAAATAAGAAACTTTATGGATGTATCTGCTAAAAATAGAGAGAATCATCGAAGAAAGCGATGCTAACCAGTGGCTAACGGACGCCGAAGCGAACATCATTGCCGGCATCATCAGAGTCACGATTATCACCATGAAAAGTTGTCAGTTAACGTGTCGAACGTACGTTGTGCGGGGCTGCGAGATCTGAAGTGCGATCATCACCAGCGCTGTTTTTATTGCTGTCCACAAGCAAAAGTTTTTCTGCCGCCGCCACTGCTGTCGCCGTACAGGAAGCGCGGCTCATAAAGAGGAACCAATGATAGATTCGAACGATGTGAAAGCGAATGCTCGAACTGTGCGTCTGCGTTGTGTTCGAAAAACTATGAATATCAAACAACGTTGCGTGTTTGTATTTGTTTGTGAGCCTGTTTGTTTATATAAAGAACCATTCAAATGTTTGGCAGAGTAATAAAAGTACCAGCAAGTAAATGGCTGGATAAGGAGTATTTGTATAATGTTAGTAGCTTTTCGTGGTGCCCGCAATCAACAGCTGACGTTGTAATTGGCGTCGCCGTCAAGTTCTTTCGTCGTTCGTCTTCAAAAGCATTTCATTATAATATAAGTGAAATAATTTTTAGCGAGAGAAGGATCCGGATGACGATACCTGTTTATTGTTTTCGTTAGACGTACCGGGTGTTGGTTACTTTTAGTTAGACGGAGCGTATTTATTTCTAGCTTATTTGCTTCAATGTTTTTATTGTATATCGTCCAATGTCTGCAATAAGCTAGCTACTCGAATGGGTATTGTGCACAAACTATTGATCATTTGACATATTGTCAAGCCATATATATATATAGACATGGTAACAGCAGGAAATATCATTGATTTTGCTGCGCCTTGTTCATGGCTCTTTCCGCTGCATCAAAAAGTTTTTTTCGTACTCCGTTGTGCGTAGCTGGCTATATGCGACATGTGATCCAGTTCATATATATATATATAGGCAGTCATAAACCTGAAAAACGTCCTCTTGCGTGTGTGTAGTTCTCATAGTGCGCAAAACACATTATGTACTTTTCGAGGCACGCATGTAAACGTGCGTGCCTCGAAGGTGCTTCATAAAAACCGCTGCTCTGCTCCGCTCCGCTATCTGCACGTTCAGCTTGAAGAGCCTACAACTTGGATTCGATGATTAGATGCTAGCACGCATTATCCTTGGTCTCCTAACTTGAAAGTTATTAAAGGATGTGCAGTCTTTAAGGTTCGTGATGATGCACGGTCAGTTTAAGGTGAGCTTACACATCGCTTGAGGACGCCGGCCGAGAGGCACCTCTGTAGAGCTACAACTACAAGACGCACGCAAGTAGGTAAGCTATCCCGTCTGCATAGTGTGGAATGTATTTGTTGCTAATCTATTCATTTTGTCGACACCGATGTCCCAGTCATACTATGCACAAGATGCTAGCAACACAGCAAGAAACTTCACTCGTTAATGAGTGTATGTAGATAAATTCGATAGCAGGCGGTATCTGTAGTGGCTATTGTTTCAATGTATAGTATCGTGATATTATTTGGGCTATTATTAATAGCCGATGCTCGTTAGAACGCTGACTAACCCACTTACTGCACGTTTATATCTTTAGCTTAGTCTGTAATATTCTAATTCCAGCAATCAACCAAAACATGGCGATTGTGTGTTATCAATGACATGGCGAGTATCGAAGGCTAAAAAATATCTAAAGGCTGTTCGCGTACGTAATGTCGCGCCTGCAAATACATCTGTTTCGATTTTTCATCTATTTCAGTAATTAGTTCATTGATCAATGAATTTATGTGCTCCTTTGTTCAGCCAAAAATTGCTCACAATGAGGGAAATTATCAACGTTCACATTGGCCAGGCTGGCGTTCAGATGGGGGCCTCTTGCTGGGAGCTATACTGCCTTGAACACAATATCAACATTGACGGTACGCTCAATGAAGGCGGTGATCCGACTCCAAGGGATTCAAGCTTTGACACCTTCTTCTCGGCTACCAACGACGGGCAATATGTACCACGAGCGCTTTTCGTGGATCTCGAACCAACGGTCATAGACGAGGTCAAAACTGGAAAGTTCAGGTGGGCAAAGTTCGCTTTATTTATTCTAAAGATATGTGTGTGTATGTGCGTGTGTCTGTGATTACGTATTGGGCTGAAAAAAAGTTTCCATCGGAGCTGACGGATAACGCTGATGTCGGGTCGGCTGATCGTACTTAGCTGAAATTTCTCCATTAGGTGTTTTGCCTGTCGAGCATGGCCTTGTGGTGTTCATGAGGCTTTTATTGTTAGAAGAAATGATTCATGCGTCCAGTCGTGGAGCTCGAGAAGATCTTTACTGGACATTGTTTACTTCACTGTTTTCGTGTTGGAATCCTTTATAAAGTCAAAGGCGAATGTGCACTAAACGTTACCTTTTGCCAGCTTTGACATAATCATTTCAAAACCGGAAAGTTCTATCTGGATGACAAGCCACGCTCCGGACGGTTATAAAGAGCGAACGATATCGAATCATTTACAGGACAAAGCCTCTTTTCTTCGCGATATATATTAGCTATCAGAAACATGGGCAAAATTCAATGAAGGACACCATTTCCACTTGTTAAAAAATTGCAATAAAATTAAATAAGGGGAACTTTCTTTTCAACCCAGTGCATATCTGTGTCAAATGATGCAACATATCCTAATTTAGCAATTATAGTAATGGACAAGTTAATTTTATCATTATTATCCTTCATGGTAATTGATATTTAAATCTTAGGAACTGCTCTGTTCTAAATAACATGTGAATTAGCTGTCGTATCGAAGTCTAACTTTGGAACAAGTAAAGCCAATAATCTTGGTATTCTATTTTCTGTATTTATTCTGCTTGGCAGATCTCTATTCCACCCTGAGATGCTGATTACTGGCAAAGAAGATGCGGCTAACAATTATGCGAGAGGGCACTACACAGTAGGTAAAGAAGTCATCCAGCCAACATTGGACAGGATGCACAAGATGGCTGATCAGTGCGATGGCCTTCAGGGATTCCTTATCTTTCATTCATTCGGAGGTGGGACCGGTTCGGGTTTTACGTCTCTCCTCATGGAGGGTATAGTACAGGACTTCGGCAAAAAATGTCGGTTGAGCTTTACAATCTATCCAGCCCCGCAGGTGTGTACTGCTGTTGTCGAACCATACAATTCGGTCTTGACAACACATGCTACCCTCGAACACGCCGACTGCGTCTTCATGATGGACAATGAGGCCATCTATCAGATCTGCCGTCGGAACCTTGGAGTCGAGCGACCGGCGTACCAGAATCTCAACCGTCTGATCAGTCAGGCCGTTTCGGCGATTACCGCTTCTCTACGTTTCTCCGGAGCGCTGAATGTTGATCTTAACGAGTTCCAAACTAATTTAGTTCCATACCCGCGAATCCATTTTCCCCTCGTCACTTACGCTCCGATCATTTCTGCTGAGAAGGCTCACCACGAGCAGCATAACGTACTCGAGATCACCAATACCTGCTTCGAGCCGGCCAATCAGCTGGTCGTTTGTGATCCCCGGAGCGGCAAGTATATGGCGTGCTGCCTCTTATACCGCGGCGATGTTGTACCGAAAGATGTGAACGCAGCGATTGCAGCCATCAAACAGAAGCGTACAATACAGTTCGTTGACTGGTGCCCAACCGGCTTTAAGGTTGGTATTAACTATAAGCCGCCAGCGGTAATTCCTACAGGCGATCTTGCCAAGGTACCGCGCGCCGTCACGATGTTGTCGAATACGACTGCCATTGCCGAAGCCTGGACTCGTCTGAACCACAAGTACGACTTAATGTACCAGAAGAGGGCGTTCGTCCACTGGTATGTTGGCGAAGGCATGGAGGAGGGTGAGTTCTCTGAAGCTCGCGAGGACTTGGCCGCTTTGGAGCGCGATTACGAAGAAATCGGCTCCGATTCGAATGTACCAGGCAATGACGAGGAAGCTGAATTTTAGAACGACTATTCGGTGGATAAATGTAAAAAGTCAGAAAAAGATCAAACAGAGATGTACTGAGATAAACTATATGAATGGCCGATAGGCCAAGAGCACATGTCTAATAATGCTAACGTATATATATAAAATTTTTTATATCTAATATTTGTCTGAAGTACAAGCTTGTAAACCTCTCGACGAGTGGTGCTCTCATAGCTTGCGACCGTTTTTATCATTTCCATAGTCATAGCAGATTGTAATATGTATATGTAGCTAGCTTAGGCACTGTAGCCGATCACTATACAGCGACGTACATTTTATAACAGATGGTCATTAATGCTATATATTCCAGAACCGAGTTTAGACCTATAAACTGTTTCCTTTCTACCTGTGCGGCAACCAAAGTTTGACATCCTTTCAGTTCAATTGTTTGTTTTATTCGAAACATTCGTTGTATTTGCTATAAGATATGGGGACCCAGATTGTTGTGATGAATAGATGATCGGAAAAATATTTTCCCCACTATATCTTTGTTAATGATATTCTGTATTCAGGTATAGAAACTTGTTTGATTTATAAGATCTTCAAAATATTTATTAATAAAATAAATAAAAACACATACAGAAAAGTAAAAAAATATACAGACTTTTATGCGCTACGCTTTTTCTTGTTACCATAACTGTATTAATAGAGTGGCATGATAAACAAACGTGAAAGTTACTAAGTCTAATAGTGGTAACTGATACATAATTGTTAGCCTAATTATGCTAACTAAAAATTGGGCCACCGCCTTGAGAGGTATAAAGGTACAATATTGTTCCAGCTTTAGTCTGATCGTTCAAATCTGCTACCATTTCAGAAGTGGTCATTTAAAGTTTCGATTTCGAGAATGTACATACAAATTATATGTACATATAACGTCTTTTCATAGAGAACCTGGCCTCCATAAGAGTCTATGACAAATTTACTGACCTTAAAATGAGAAATGACAGCAAATCCGTCTTAGTAACATAAGCTTTTGCTTCAGTTTGCTATAAAACTTTATCTCATTATTTATGTTTTGGAGATACCTGAATGCAATTAGAGACTAAACTATAATATATAATGGCAAAAAACGGAGAGACGGCAGCAATCACTTTCGGAAATGGCAGCAGCCAACCCCCACTTAAATGGTTAAAAGAAAAAATTGCCCGAAAACCAATTTGTGATATCTAGCTTCTACCTTGGCCAAATACAGAGTTATCAGTCAAAAAAGCAGATATTTTGTCTTGTGAATCTATGTGTTACTGCATATTATGAATCTCGATGGTAGGTAATCTGACGAAAAGTCTTGAGTTGGTCGCAGAGTGCGTCCAAATATCTAGAATCATCTTTGAGTATCCGTATTCACACTTCATCAGTGCTAGGCCACTGCGCCTATTATTGTATCCAAAAATAACCGTAGGTAAAAGAAAAGACATACGGTGAAGGACTGCGAATTAAATGTAACGCCTGAAGTTACACACCTCGTAAGCAAACCCCTCAAATATTCCTTTTTTATAATGCATAGAATCGAACCCGACTCGGCTTGTACTACTCTGGCAACACGTCATCCCTAAGTATTGCTTCATTAATATTCCCTATGTAATGTAATTATCAGATACTGAAGACCATACAAGTATACTATTAGTTATTCTGTTACCTATATTATTATTATATGGTGCAGTATATTACTAATCGTATACAACTCGCTGGTCCGTACATTTCTTTGGACGTCGGGCAATACCAGGACAGATCTGGAGACGGATTGGTACCCACTCAACTCAATGATAATAATAATACAAGCACGCAAAGACCTAGAACGTGAAGCACGTGACAGATTCGGCCGAAAGTGCGAGAAAAGAACCACCTGCCGATGGCCCCCAATAGGCTGCCTTCTGCGACGTCTCCCTGCGACAGTTTTAGTCGCAGAATTATACAATGCAAGGCCGATAGCTGTGGCCGAGTGGAAGTATTCTCCAATGTGACAGCTTCTAGCCCATCCATGTAAGATGTAGAGCCAGCGCATCAGGATAATTAGGCGATAATGGGCGCTATGCAACGCGACCAGAGATTAACGCTAGCTGATTGTCCTCTATTTATAGTTTTTATAGGCGCGAAAAGGCTGTGACCCTGTCCCGACAAAGCTGCTATTGCCGTGAGGAGACTTCACGCAGCCCCTTTTCGATGACAGATTTGTCCCGGTCGAACGCGTTTGTTGTTGTTATGTAAAATATAAAAGGCCACTTTTGTTATTTTTCAAGCTGTGCTATATGTTTAGAAATGGTGTGTACAGTGTCAATTAGTTAGTGACTTTAAGGCCTGTTTGAGATGCCTTTCATTTTCAAAGGTATAAAATGTCGTTTAATCGGTGTTACGCCGTATGGCAGGATCGAATTCATATTGATTACAGAAGAAATACCGACAAAGTGTATAGTCTACGATCAGGTACTGCATTAAGTTGTTGATTAGCTTGACAGCGTCCAATTGTGCCATTCATTGCTTCTATTAACGTAAAAAAAGTTGACACTGCGTGTTACTTCACCCCACTACTCTTCTATGCCAAACATTGTTACCAATGTTTTAGTCAAATTTTCTTCTTTCTTCATTGAAGTTAAACAAGAATCAGTTTTCGACCGACCTGTACAATTTACGTATAGCAATCAGTTGAAATCTGTATTGGTATTTAGACAATGAGACTGAAAACGGTGGTTGGTAATAACCTTGGTACACTCTAAAGGTCATCTCACGAACCGAACAGCTAAGGCGTTCTCAAGTATTTACCTTTTCAACTTCAGCACCTGCGCAAGTATATGTACAAAATGAAACTGTGTAATCGGCCGATGAGAGAACATCGAGCGGAAAGAATAATTCCAGAAAACTGATGATCTTTGGATCGCCCAGATCCAGAGTCAAATCAAACTGAGTTCGACCAGATCTACTAGTATACGTTTACCAGTGATAACCATCAAACGCTGGTAGAACTCGGGGTAGAGTATCGCAGCTACCAAATATCGGAAAATTTACGCGCAACTGAGTGTATAGCTATGATCGTGGTACACCGCCGAAACCACTATCGGGTACTGTTTACTACCGTATGAAAATAGTCTTTTTCGGGTAATGTTTGGTTTATCTACGATGCGACAATAAGAGGTTAAAAGGCAACAGGCCCTTGGATACGTTATCATTTACTCGTGCTGCGGATTTAGGTCAGTTTTGCTAACATGTTTGAGATTTCGCGCATCTTTGAGTGCAAACTGACCAAATAAAAGGAAAGATATCTCAGGTGCAACTGTCCGCCCTTGGGTCCTGCGATAAATCCGTTGCCTCCTGTCTGAAAAATTGTCGCTTCGGACTACCAGAAATGAAGTACACACTCACACTAAGCGAGCCATTTCAGTGCAAATCAGAGGCATCATCTAAGTGAAGTTACTTCTGCACGGTTTCCTCATTATACAACGCAATAGATAGCTTAGTTGCTTCCAGTAGAAAGCGCGAATAACTTACGCACTATTCTGTATGTTTTTTTTTGTGCCTTATTCCTCTTCATAAAAGGCAGAATTCACTAAGATTTTGTCATCGTAACTGTTCCTAGAACCCATCTTCTTGTGCTTTCCATGGAAAGAGTTTTCTTCCATCGGCACACTCTTCGACCTGGCTGGCTTAACTTCAACGTCATATCACTAATATTTGATGTTATCTATATTGTAGTCGATTTGTTCGCAACCAGCGTCGTGTCTGACAGGACGTGTCTCGACTGGCATGGATCTTCTCGAGATAATGCTGCTCGGTCCCATTTTCAGAATTATTAAAGGAATTCGAAGACATCACTAAAGATCGGCAACTGTATTTATTAACATACTTTAAAAGAAGGCTAAAACGGTTGTTGTCCGGCCCAACACTGCGTTATTCGTGGCCTGTATTGGGAGGCGCCCTAAGACAACCCTGGTTATGTCAAAACACAAAAGAGACGTCGATTCCACAATGCACACAATAGTTCCCAGGGGTTTTGGTACACTTTGCATATTTTACATGTATATATGTACAGGTATATTTACATGCATGTTTCTTCATGTTAACTTTTTCACGCGTATTATATGCAGTGGCTATAATGACTTAGCCAAAATCCTGTTTCTCGTACAGTTCAGGTACTTTTGGAATCAACGAATGATATAGAACAACAATATCTTTTGCAGCAAAAAATTTAGTAAAATCATACGAAAAAACCGTTGCAAGTTGAGGCAATGATGCTACAAGAAAGTGAACACCGTTATACTCCGTAAAGCGCGATTTTATTTTCGTCTTCTTTCCGTAGTATGTAGTCGTACAAGGTCTTCGCAATAAACTATGAATCTTCGCATTTAGTGAAGCTCAATTTGAGAGATCGTAAGTCTATAGAAAGCAAACAAAATGAAAAAAACTGAACTAGAAAGCCAGTTGAATCACCTTATAGTAATGATGGTATTGTATATATATATATATATATATATATATATGTAACGAAGGTAACAAAGTATGTATCAGGGTTATGGTTCCGATAAACTAGTGGACCTGACAGCGTGGGTAAGGTTGAACATTTGTCCATTTATTGTAACTAATAGCTGTTTTATTTAGAATGATGACTATGGGCAATAACTCATAAAGCTATATTTTTATTTTACTTGTTTGTCAATATTGTTCAAATATTTAGTTGTTATATATATATATATATATATTTTGCTTCTCTTTGGCCGCTTGCCAATAGTGGTAAAATTGAGTACTGCCTCTGACGTCCACCTCGTGCCGCACGAGCCAGAGTAATATTCTCAGAGTAGGTGCAGCTATACGTGCACCGCTTGTTTTTATCGAATCTATCTGCCCAGTACATAGCAGGACCCTGTGGGTTAAATCACACATACACCCTATGGGTATAACGGAAGTGTCTTACTAAGGATATCATTGTTAGCAACAGCCTAAATCTGATATTTAAAGGGAATCACGATGTCACTTTGTCGGGAATTAGACGAATTGCGAAATCACTTGAGCGATTCATCTTGCCTTTGTTTCGATTGAAACGCTATTAGTTCTTTGGCCTTTTCTAGCGAACTCGTCCGCAATGAGCACGCACCGACATGATGGCCCCATGCGCATATAACATAACAACGAGCAATGCTTTAAATCGGTCCCTAGGTTTTGATAACGATCTAGAAGTCGATAAAAGACGAACTTCGGTTTTGTTTAGTGATATGCATATGCTAAGCTCTGCATGTTATAAACGCAATTTTAAGAAGAGTAAAGGATTAGTTCAAATCACGAGTGGACCTGCAAGGTAAACTTGCAGTCTTAAAAGCTTCCCTACAAGTTCGTCTGCTTTTAGGTCGCAAATGACATTGTTTATGTAGAAGAATATTACATGTTGAATAGACAGGATAAAGACTTTTAGAATGAATATTCTCGAAACCCAAATCTACTAATCTTTCTCTAGTGTAATCGTATAAAAAACGTTTTTTAGGACATAAATATCAGGAAATATCTCGATGCGCCTATTCTGGTTCATGACCAAGTATTTCAGTCGCCTAAGCTACGAACGTCTGCAAAAGGAGCTCTATAGAAATAGGATGCACAAGTAACTGAGTCGCTAGATTACACGAACCAAAACATTTCCACGTGACGTCTATGTAAGTTCTGTACAGGCAGTGGCCCTAAGTCCGCAGTAGGCGTCTTTGCTTTCACGCAACAATCGAGTCGTAAAACTCCACGCCCGATTTAATCGTCACAAAAAAACCGCTTAAGTACAATTAGTATGCTTAGGTTGTCTGGTCGGTGCAGCTCTTCTACATCAAAATCGCTTTGCCGCTCTGATGTAGCAAGCGGTAATGGACATGCATGAAAAGGACAACTATCGTGTATGTTCTTAGTCTTAGATTAGTCTGCATGCATCACGATCGGCGCGAAAGGGTTCGTTTAAGGTCACTGTGATATTTGATATAAGATCGTGCAGCTGAACTTGAAACTTCTTTAATTTCGGGTAGAGCGTCGAGTATTAACGTAATTGAGAACGACGAGAAACTAAGCTTCTCATTCGTTTCCTTAGAGTTCTTTTGAAGTGTGTGTTAATTTCATCAGAGCCTCCTTCGATTTTACAAGAAGCGCACACAACGCATGCATATCGAAGTACGCTGTATCAACTACATTATGTTTTCTATGAGAGATATTCGTAAAACCATGGTACATTTTAGAATTATATTGATTTTCTTTTAAGGTAGAACGGCGGCTGGAAAAAGCAAGGAGATACATTTATGAGAGGCTTTCTTTAATAAGTTCATTGGGTATTGCTGCAAGTCAGCATTATTGTGTAGTGCACCGATTCGAAAAAGTTTGAAACAGCCCGCTCAAATAATTTTTTGTAGTCGCTAGACATTTGTAGACGTCAACGAGTAGTAATTAGACATTTTTTGGAGATACGTCATTTGGCAGATCAATGTACAGCGACGTGTTTACGTAAAATCGGTCAACGTGGTTTTAACAATGTTACTCTTTTGCCAATTAAACGTTTTTCTGCCGTTCTTCATTGCTATTATGAAGAAATTTGCTGAAAAATCGTGACTTACAATGGCTGACATTCAGTACATCCTAGTAGCGTGACCGCGTTTTTCAAAAACAATAATAATAATAATGACTACACTGAAGAGGGGTGTTCGAACCTGAATAATCTTTGCTCATTTAGATTTTTGAAATAATCATTTTTACAATTCAGTTTGCATACGTCTTCCTGCAAATGGCGCAAACATTGATGGGCAAATATAATGACATAGCATTAACTTAGTTCTATAGAAGTTAGAAGTTGGTTTTTTTTTTGAAATCGATGTACGAAGCGAACTAATGAAATCATTTAATCCAACCCGAAGATATTCATAACGATCCCACTTTGCACACGAATGAACTTCATTTATTGTTGCTTGATCGATCTAAGGCCAGCTCTATGGATTTATTGTTAATTCGAGTAAATTGAAAATATCCACTATACGCACAAATACTTAGTTCGACTACATAGACATCCGTCACTGAGAGACAATCGTCACAGATAGGGCGCTTAAGCACAGCACTAACAAAACCTAGTTTAGCAACCATCCCAGGCCAACCAACGTCAAAAGGCATACTTTAAAAACGGTGTTTAGGCTGACCATAGACGATTCAAAGTTGTCTTCTTTTAAAAATTCGTATTAATAAAACAAAAAAAATAGCATCGAGCGTCTAATGAATTTGATAAGATAGAAACCGTAGAATCTCCAAATCAAAAACAAATATATCTGTTGCATCTATTGACCTGCAGAACGAACGTACCAACGCGGATAGATAGCTCGGTTAGAGTAAATTAAAACAATCAGACTGTTATTGATTTATTGTCGAAAGTACCATTAAATTATATAGTAGAGATATACATTTTTAAAGTAAGATCCTTTAGCTACAACCTGAATTGAATCTATGTCCATAGGAACTACGTAACTTAGGCCCTGATATTCAGCTCTATCATAATCAATATTTCGTCCGATGTTTTCACGAAACAGGTTCATTTCCAGTCAGGTTTTAATCAACATTGAATTGGACTTCTGATCCAGGATGTCCTTTGACACAGTTGTCGTACGCTCGTTCGGCGAGTTCGTATCTTCGCAGAGGCTGTTGATCAAGTCGTGGGGGGCATTATTCGGCGGTTGCGCTGTAGGCCCTACTAACACGGTAACGAAATCTGCGCAGTTGGCAGATAGGTAGGTATCCAGATGGTCTTGCTCGAATTAGGAAATGTGGCTGTCACTGTTAAATACGGTACAATAGTAGCTCATGTCAAAAACTGATCCTGTTTTGGGAAGTTTCTCTTGCGCAATGTAATGGAAAAGCGACGGACTTGATCTTTTACGTTTAAAAAATGGTTCTGTTTCTGTGTATATCACTATGTTCCTGTACTATAGGTAAGGTTAAGGTAAAACTTGGTACGATTCGTGATTTAATGTATACTCATAAAAGTTTACTCACACTTATTCCGATAACGCTAATTATCAATAGCACGTAACGTTCATTGGAAATGGCGTTCTAAACTACACCTTTGACGCACCCTAACGTAAATCCCATAGGATACACTATTTAAATTTTTGTACCTGCGCATGTTTCAAAGTACTTATACATCGCGCAGGCGATCTTTCTTTGTAGACAGAGGTTAGAAATGCATTTACGCACACTACGATATAGGCATGGTACATTAGATCCTAGAGTAGCCTAGACCTCTTCCGATTGTTGTCCTTGGCCCGCTAAGATCAAACTTACCACTTTATCGCCTTTAAGCTTCAGTCTCTACTGACTCGATTCTGCATTGGTCAATGCTAAGGACTGGCAAAATAAGTAGTAGAATGCGCCTTTGATTAATGAACTGTCGTCACTCTATCCAGGAGTCCTGACACGCTTTTCCCTATACGGTAAGAAAGAAGGCCTTTTTGTGAACTATGTCGGTATAAACCGTTCAAAGCGTCATTATGAGCACGTCCACGTTGCCAATACGAGAAAGGCTTTCAATGCGACTTCTTTCTAGCGTCTCTTTTCCCAACAGTATTTTTCTCACCAAGGCTTTATATTCGCCCGTTTTGATTTCACTTTTTTTTATCGCATGTGTAGCAAACAAAGCCCTTTAAGGCCCTGGTGGTATTTTGCCTATGCAAGGCTCTGTCATGCTCTGAACTTGATCTAAAATGTAAGCAAACACGTTCGGCGGAGCTTTTCATATGCGAAAGGAAATTGTTACAGGCAGTAATGAGCTTGTAAAGAGGACAGAGAGGCCTCTTTCTGATCCCTCCGCCTACTCCTGACTGCTCGGAGTAAGGTCTTTGTCAATAATGCCAAGGAACCTCTTGGACATAGCATTCCATTCAGACCGGTCGAATAAGATCGTCGATGTGAATAATCTGTAAGTAACGAAGCGTTATTACCCATAAACTCATGACAGTTTAAAACAATTAATTGGACGGTTTCGTGTACTACTTACTATTTTGGCAGAGGTAAAATGAAGACTTTCAAGCTCTCAGGAAGTTTTTACAGGAACTTTATATATACATATGCCTTCTTTGAGTCCTGACTCGGTCATTTGCCTGTTTACATTGCCCAACTGTCACATCAAGGGAAACGTAACGCATCTATAATAACTGAGACCTATCGCACACTGTACACGTTGGCCACAAAAAAATATTTAAAAAAATGACAAGGTCCTTAAACACTATGCGTTGCTGTGTCGTTCAATGGAGGAAGTCGCTGAGATGCGGTACATCCAAAATCGCCAGCTGGAAGCACAGGTCGTATGAGAACGCGCTAATCAATCAGGCTTTCTTATCAAACGCTTGTAGAATGTTGATTAATATATCGTAGGTGTTATTGCCACTTTTGTGCTTTTTGCTTTAGATTTTTACCCGGACATAACTGCACAGTTCCGCAATTACCTGTCTGCAGCTAATGAGAACCATTAAATAAAAAGCCTGGACATAACTAAAACTATTTGCCACAAGGACTTACCTGTATCGGTCTTTTTCTAAATAAAATGAAAATTCGCTGTATCATGAAAAAAAAATGATAGCACTTCAGTGATATACACGCAGTATCATTTATGAGATAAATGTCTGTGAAAGACTCGATCAGGTGTCTTCTTCATTTTTGATTACCATACTCAACTTCATAGTCAAGCTAAATTACGGTTCATTTAGGGAGCTCCGCCTATTTAACCTTCTCGAACTAAGGTCACTTGCATCAAAACAACGCAAACAGCCAGTTCTGAGCATGAAACGTACGCTATAATTATTAGCTTTGAAAAATATGGCATGAACGTATTACTATATATTGTAACAGGTTAAACGAAACGTGTTAGCGGCAAAACGATCATTAGACAGTTAACAGTATCGCAGTACGACAATGTTTGAAGTGAAAATACTCACAAAGAGGAACAATACTTCAAACATTTTACTTATTAAATTTTCCTAACAAATTTCTCACAGTTGTGTATTAGGGAGATAACTTAAAATTAAATAAATACTCATATTCGCTTATGAGCTTCTAAAGCAAGCGGAAATGCGCTCTGTATAGTTGAACATTTCGTACAAACAATGTGTCTCATAATGTGGCTGGAAGCAAACTCTTTTATGAACCCTATCCCTGTAAAACATAGGTCGAACGAAATCCCCGAGGCTACTGTTTAATATTATTTCGAAATATCCGCCCATACTAAGACGCCGCAACGACATAATAAGAATGTCGCCGTTGAGGCGTTGCCCTGCAAGTTGGCGTCCATATGAGTGAATACCAGTTAAGGGTATTCATTTGCGTGCATTATCGTGTACAGCACGTTACTACCCAATCTAATTCTGGGAGCATTGGCTTTGCATTTGAGCACGCAAGAGCTCCGCCCTCAATACACATCAATCGAAGGGTCAGCCCTTATGAGTCGCAAAGCATCTCTAATAGTTGCTCTTTTCCAGCACTAATGTCTCTGTAATCGCATTCTGGCTTTGAGTCAAAGGGATCTAACGATAGGTACAACTAACTCGTCATCACCTGAGGACTGCAGCTATTCGTTGCGAAGGAGTCGTCCAGGCAGCCAGCTGGAATTATTTTGGACCAGACTGGTCCTCTTTTGAGCTGTAACTCCCAGTATGAGAAGCCCGTATCGGCGCAATCTGTCATTTTTCCATATGCCTAAACCGATTTTAAGATCTTCGATACTTCAAGAAGTTTGCTTTAAATTCATGGTAGTGCATTGTTTTCTATGTGGAGTTGATCTATGTTGTACTGGCAACGTCCGAACCTTTGCATACGGAAGTCAACTGCGAGTTCTACTGACTATCGCCATTCGAGTTGGAATAGTGTCTATATACACACTGTTTTTGACGACGAAGCTACAGCACGCCTATGCGAACTTTTCTGACAGGCCAGCTACAAGTGATATTTTTGACATTATTTATCTTCTAAACAGCTGTGCCCTCTTCGCAGAAGCAGGTCGAGCTCTCTGGACAAATCAGACCTTTCTCGTCGACTTATTACGTGACCCTCAGAATATTCGCTCTTTTAACATCAAGCGATTCGTTCATTGGTTCATGAGCTGCTGTTTCTACACGTACATTGACATCTCTCAAGCTGTAAGACACGAACAATTGACGAAAGAGCTTGAAAGCAAGTTGTTGATGAAGCATCGCATGGTGAGCTGGTGCGGTAGTTACGTGTGGCAATTGCAGTATGCCGTATTCCATCTCTATATTCAAGGAGCAATAATCATTCGTGCCAATCTTCGAGGGCTAGACGTGTCCATGGACATGCTATCGCTGTCGAAAGTGCTCGAAATGAAAATGGCGGTTCGCCGTTCAGTAGATCACTTTAATCGGACATTCAGTCGGGTATTGGTGTTGATATATGCGAAGATCTTTGCCCTGGCTTATCAAGGCCTTATGATCGGCCTTCGAGTTAATGAGTTGTCTAACGTTGAAACCATGATTGCGATAATCCCATTTCTTCAGATTGTCATGCTATATGATATGGCTGTTATTGGTACAGACGTTATCTCCAGTTGCCATCTACTACATCAAAAGTTATTTCTCAAGCATAAATTCACATCAAATCACCATGAGCTCTGGAGAGTCGGCACGCTGTTGATGTATGATGAGCGAATTGACGCCCTGCTGATTTCTGATTGTTTCCCTAACCAAAAAGGAACCTTGCTTACCTATTCAGGTACACTTATTACCTGTCTTGCAATTTTTCTGCAATTTGATTATCGCGTCATGGCAAGATTTGACGAAGATAAACGGACATTTAACTTAACACGATCGTGGTAAAGGCGAACTAGTAAATAGAAGCTTTTTAAAGACGATAAGTAACCTAGTAGCGGGCTGATCGATGCAGCAACAGGCCTAGACATCATAGATAAGTAAAAGGCAAAATACGGAACATATATGTGATGTGAAAGTTCAGTTTACTTCCTGTCGGAGTTTATTTACCTGATGAATATAAGTCTTACGCAGAAGAAACTTCATTTCTAACCAACAACTTGAAACAATGCTTAAAGCTCCAAACACATAGTAGACATAATTTGTTTCTTTACATCTACAAAGAGTAATTTTATATAAGTGACGTATTCTTGTCTGGTTAATCCTGTAATGTTCGAATAAGCCGCTGCAATTTAACTTAGAACTTGAACTTTAACATTCTATCGCCATTTCATGTAGCCATCTCATCCGATGAAAACAAAGTAAATACTCGAATCGAATTGGTATTTCATTAAAAGCTTTTATTTGTTCGTTTTCTTAAATGCGTTTCATCTTCTATCGTGTCGGGAAAAAACCAAGTGCGTAAAGGGAGTGAGGCTACCGTCAGCCTCCTTCGAGACCAACCACCTCGCTAATAAAGCGTTGACTCACGATTTATTTACTACGAGTTAAGTGGTCTTTAAATAATATATAGATAGAACCGTGGATGTTACTCTTTCCTTGTTGTCGAAATCGTGCCTACGAAAAACACCTACTACTAATGAACGGATGCTAAAATAGATTTTTAGTGATCTAAGAATAAGTTAGCCTCGTCCGTCACCCTGTTTCCAAGGCCTAAAAGTAAGAGATCGTAGGCCTTGCTGTTACCATTGTTGTTTTTTTTTATCCGTAATGCCATATTATGCTAACGCAATAGAATAATAATTATCAATCGACATTAAATGTTTCCTGTCATCGTCTTCAAGCATTCTACATACGTCCTCTACAAGCGTCGTTTTGCTACATGTAACTTCAGCAGGATCTTATTTTTTGTATCGTATATAATATCACCGTACAAACACATTACAACACGAGTATTATCCACGTGTATGAATTCGTTGTTAGATATTCTCTCTCTCTTTTTTTATTCATTTACTGTTTCTTGCCTAGGTATCATGTGCTCTTCTTCTGTTTGTCCGTATAGTTTCTGGCAGATTTGATGAGAGTTATCACACGCTTATGAGGACTTAAAGCTCCTACTAAACTCCGACACCTTCCGGGACAGCATAGATATAGCCCTGCTTCTAACAGCTTTTTCTGTTTATAATAGTGGGAACATCACGAAGAACTAATACGAACCTAAGGAACCAGCTGACCTGAACCAATTACGATCACGGCTCGCTGTTTCACGCACGTAATCACATAGCCGCTAACGTCGGTCATATTTATGTCAGCGGTATTATAACATCTTCCCACAGAAGGAAGGATGACACCGCAAAAGGTTTTACGTACCATTACTGAGAGCTGAACGTGGGCATAAAACTCATATCCATGCTAACTTAAGTTATTGTTGCACACGTACAAAGATCAATGAGCGAGTATGCTTCATACAGAATCGTTAATCTATCGACTTTATCTTCACAAGGTTTAATTCTATAATACGGCATATAGATCACAATAATCTCTCCACTGAATACGTCTGTCGTTAACACCTGTAACTTTTTATGAGTGGGTCGCTAAAGGTATAGATTTAATAAATTATTATAAAATAATATTATAACGTTAGTAATTATATTCTTCATTAAATAGCCGAAACGTCCCCGTCTAGTCAATATAAGACGGTCGGCGTTACTGCTGTTACTATGCCTTCAATTTTCTGCTGCCGAATTATTCTGTACATTACATTTTCATGTTATATTATTATTGTTACTATCAGTTAATCTGAGCACACGACCTCACATTAGGTGCTCAATCAATGGAGTATTTATTCTTTATTACTATACACTTGGGATTTCCAACCAGTGGGTCTCATGAGGTTTGCGAACATCACCGTTTAGTGTTTGCTTTCGCTTCCACCGCTGCCTCTTCATGAACTCATTGTCCCGGACATGTTTGATATCGTATATTTGCGCGTCCGAATGAGGTGTAATATATATATATATATATATATATATATATATATATATATATGATTAGTTGTTGTATATATCCTTCATTTGTAAATACCCTTAAATTGCAAGAGCCTAGTATGGTAAATTTGTTTTTTTTGCTGTACGCCCGACTGACAATCTCAACCCTTTCCTTGGGCATCCAGCCGTCGTATAGAACTTAAATAATACCTGTGCAAGGCTGCGTTCCCGTCCTCCCCGAAACTACTTTTTTTTACACAATTTTCACACAGGACACTCTTTCTTCTGCTGGCACTGTTGTTTATCATCTATTAACCCTTGCTGCTGGATCGGGTCAGGGCGCTCATCATAATCACGCGTGATGGTGCACTCGCCGTAGAGTCGTTCTATCATTCCAATTACCTGATCCTGAATAAAATCAACGTCTTCACGTGGACAGTAATCATCGGTACTGCTCCGTGAGATCGTGACAACCTTCGGCTTCTCTGGTTGCAATTTACCTAGAAATGATTCCATTGCTTTTATCATTCGCGACACCTCTTCTTTCGAACTGACATGGTGAGGCAGCATCGATCGGAGATCCATCGTACAGCCAGCATCGTGAATTAGTTCTGGCGTGATCACATAGTCTTTTGGTGGGTTGTCATCGAGGTCTTTAATGAGTTCAGCAACAAGCTTCTCTTGCTCAGAGTCAGCCTCGACGTCATGCTCTTCCAGGTGCGAATTATGCAGATTTGCTCCAATGATCATCTGCAGGTCGTCAAGCTGGTCCCGTCGTTTCTGCGAAAGCTCTTTAAGTCGTTCGGCCGTCACTCCTTGCGGCAGCTCGGGGAAGTCGTAGAGCTTACGCATAATCTGTAACTGTTTCGGAGAGAAGATTGCTTCAAATGGATTTTTTGTCGAAAAGTAATCGAGGTCGATGTCGAGTATCCACGACAAACTCCAGTCTTCTTGTCCGGGTTCGTCTCCAGCGCCGTCGCACGGCTTCTCGATTTTTCGCATATCAACATCCTCCATTCTGGAGACGTACAACATGCAGTCCTTTGTATTGCATAGTGATTCTTCTGGCGCCCACAGGCACTCCGAGACGAAATACTCTTCGGGCAGGGTAACTTTCACTTCGTTAAAATCTTTCCCGACCCGAAAATGGTAAAGGCCATCGCGGATCTGGTTTGCCCATGGTGGGCGCACCCATATAACATCTCTCACATGTCCTGCATAGACAAGAGGTAAAATCCAGCTTTCAATGTTGACATTATCGTAGACATACTCCTTTTCGAAGATGCGATCCGGATCGAACGGTCGTGGGAAGCAAAGGTCGGGGTGCGAGTCGAAGTGTATCATGGTGTTGGCTTCAAAACGAAGCTTCTTTCGAGCGATCTGTCGGTGAATATGTTGTACAGCATGGTGATGATACTCGACTACGTATACAGGCAAACAGCGAGAATTACGTGCTGGTGTGGTGCCAGCCGCTGAATAGATTTGGTGGTCGACAGGAGTGTCCGCTGACGTAGATGAAGCTGCTAGCTGGACCACATCAAGATCGTCAATCAGCTCGCAGTCACTCATCTTTAGCCAGTAGCGGTCGCAGTAGTGAAGTTAATCTGAAAAATTGTGCCACGTAAAGCAGATCACAAACAAAAAAACACTTTTTAATATAATCGCAAACACGCACACAAGTATAATTGAGATAAGTAAACGACTATAGAGATATAATCATGCTTCAGGTGAATCCAGGAAATAAAAATAGATAATAGCTTTCCTTTTTTCTCACACATTACAGCGCACCTATGCATCGTTCGCGGGACTCGAAGCAGATATATATATATATATATATCATATCTATTGCGTAGCATAAGTCATTGTCGGAGTTTAAAACAGTAACTCTTAACGATAATTTCAGCCTTTGCCGCTTTGCTTTTATTTGCTATAGTCTGACGCATTATTTATTGCCCCGGTAAGTCATGGTAAAAATATCGAAAATGTCGATATCTTTATTGAAAATATGCAAAAAAAAAGCTCAAAACGTTTTAGCTGATCATATTCTGTTTTTGCGTATGAGCGAGGTAGGTGTCGATCTACACACATTTCGTTTTAAGCATTGGCTCTGTTATCTTCGAAACAGCCTATAAAGCCCATAAAATCGACAAATCGCACAAGAATTCGTTAAGGCTGCTGGAAATAGGACTCACCTGAATCCTACAAACTTAATTCAAACTGACAACGCATGCTTCCGGATGCATGAAGGCCTATCACTTGATTTTTGGTAATTTTTCTACGTACGCTTTATTGTTCATTACAGAATCGAACGCCATCTACAGAAAGATCTATACAATGTAACAACATACAATTAAGCGAGATTAAAAAGTATATACACGATTTACTTCCACGAAAAATATCCAACCGCCTGACCTTTTTACACTCAGCAGGAATTGGCCAACGCATATAGTACTTTCAGCCACTACGACCTCTCAACTACGTGCCATTACACATACATCTTATATTTCGCATGCATGCCTCGTGTGACATATTTGACCGGATCGTGCGATATAGGACGTCCTATGCCATTAGCTTTGGAAATAGACGGTAGCAGCAAACATATGAGATGACTGCGGCCGGTTATATAGTATGCATGCATGCATGCATGCACGCACGCACGCACGCACGAACGAAGATAGGCTTGTTTACCAAGTTCTTCTTTGCTAGCAATAGTAAAACCCGTGGGGCCGCGATTACCGATATTTCGACGCTGTCAACTAATCTTTGGCTGCGGTAGCGTGTTCGTTTGGTGCTAATCACCAATAGGTTACACTGAAGCGAATCAACCTTTTAGCCTTGACATTGAGCATCGCGGAGGTGACCTCTCTTTTTCAGGCCAGAGCTGCTGCAATACGAAAGCAACTTCGGTGTAGTTGAAGACATTAGCTAGCTATGCGTCTGTTGCTAGTACGTACGGGTAAGTGCAATGTTAGTACTCACACATGTGTGAGCTGGGCTACCTGAAGACACGGGTAGACGGGAAGAGAAAGCATCGCAAATCACTACCATTAGACTGACCACAGGCCAGTCACGGGTCGGCTCAAAACAAACGCTGCATAAAACGATAACTCCGCAAAAATATCTACGCTTTAGGAACGTAGAGCGGGCCGCCGGGGCAGCTCGAACACCTCCTGGCAAAATAATGCGATGAGTGGCACATTAACAGCGGGCAGAAATGCCAATACGAGGAACACATGCAGCACATAGAATCAGCATATATTTAATTATTAGTGAACAAATAGTATTAAACTTCAAGAATACATATCACGAAGGAGTTGACAGTAAGTAACTTTCGGCCATATCTCATTTTAAAAACAATCAGTTGTTATGACATACATTCACGACGAACTGCTATACAATACACACGATATTCAGTCTTGTCGTACATATGAAACTGCATAAACTCTTTATGTATATTACTCTGATCTTCATCGATCCCCTGTCAACTATTGCAGGTCATGTTGTTTCGCCATAACATGCGTCGTTTGTTCTTCATATTATAGACATGCTCATTATTACTGAGAAATAGTATTGATTTGTTTCTAGTTACCTGTTCTTTACGTGTTTAGTTATTTTGATTAATCTACGCTAGAATTACTCTAATATATACTATGTTTTACCTCTTGAAAAGATAATTTAGCTTTGTATAGATAAGATCATTTTTTATTAGATGGACTGAGATATTTTACGGTTATCGCCTATTGTCAAGGAGCGGTTTTGTACGAACGTGCAAATGATTCGAACCTGCCTTTCACGCAGACTTGAAACGTGCGCATCGTGCAATTTGAAAACTGGCTTATATGAAGACGCTATAAGCTGATTCTTTTCCTACCAGTTTCCTTTTTTGATTACAAAAATGCCTGATTGATGTCGAGTGTAGGGACAATTTAGCAGGTTCTTTGAACATTTTGACGCAGGGCTCGTCGGAAGCATCTGTTTAAGGTCGTAGAGCATCCCCATTAACTTAGCGTTGCCGTACTTACCGGTGTCCTCTGATCGGTGCGATGTATCTAGCTCAAAATCAGCCGTAATTCAGCGAATTATGCTGTCATAAGAAGTTTCTTCGTCTCATTCCTTAGCGATGCAATGGTCTCTTTCTTTTCTCTGGCCGCTACCGCTATGAAAAATACATACAGTTACAATGTAACCGAACTTCTCGACACCTCGTACTAGAACGTCAGCACCGTTCCTTTGGCCGATCAAGATGATCGGAAATTTACCAACCACCTAACGAAGTCTCAAAAATTTTCGACGCTTATCAAATCCGTTTATAATGTGTACGATCTGCACGACGCGACCTGTGGGTTTGCGCCAATATAAACCACTGCAGGGTTACAGGGATACACTTTTGGCAAGCGCTCAACATCTGGTGACGTGATTGCGGTAAATATTGTTGTGCGCTTACACTTCAGGAAACAAGGTTTGATCTCCCTCAGCATAAGCAGTGCCTGCCTTGGGTTTGTGACAAGCACTAAACTTCATGTCAGTCGTTCGATCGGCTTCATCAGGAGCATTGTTGGCAAAAGCAGACATTGATTTTCCCGAACGTCCTCTGTGTAACTGTGACGATCTCGTAATCCCAAAAAAATATTCTTCCATGGAATGATCTTCAAATAAAGCTACTGCCATATGCATTTTTTACCAAATGTGGTCGTTCCTTTTTCGATCTGATAAACGAGCTCATCAGTGGATCGATGATGATGATGCTACATAGGATCTAGTCGGCTGTCTCAACAATACCTTGCTGTAACAGAAGTGAAACCCAACATAACGGCGGCAGCGAATCGTCATGCGTTTTTTCCAAACCCATCCCAACTGCGCTTATAATAATCAAGCTTTATGAACCAATCATTGCATCGAAGTTTCCTTGTTGTATCCATATTAATCGAGAGTAGTTATGACCTTAAACGGAACATTCCGTTCGCTGCACCGTGATGGACTCAGGATGTTGTCGTTTTTAATTGAAACAGGTTTGCTGTTAAAAAAGGTTTGCTAATCTGGTACTGGTTGAGTTCTTTCTGAGTCAAGGGATTACCATCAGAGTTCCAGATTGCTAAATTTTACCGAAGAGACAGGTCTTTACTGGTCTTCTTCCTCCAGAGATTCACGGCAAATTGTCCCGCTTTTCTGTTACCACATCCAAATAGTCAAGTAATATGTCCTTTCCTTTACGCTTAAGGTTATTATGGTCAATTAACATATTTTCTAGAGCATCCCAATAGAACACACTTCCTATCATTATATTTACCGATTCGTCTTTTCCACGGAGCTATATCTAGGCAGCGTTCCTTTATAGTCCCGACCACCCTAATCGGATTTCTGTTCCGATCTCGGCTTATCGAGTTCCTCTTCAACCTGAAGTCTCTTGGAGCGCCTTAGCTTCAGTTCAATTGTATAGTCAGGACTTCAGGAAGGACCGTCTACCTTATTGATGCTCTCACTTTGCAGCTTTAGCTGTCCTTTATGAGAAGTCCTTTCCTTTGGCAAGCAGCTCCTTAAGTATAGTGGATAACTTTTTCGTTTCTATTCTTCGAATAGGTCTTATGCCAGACGCTGCAATTGGACTGACCTGGTTCGTTATTTTCAATGATTATAACCTTTTCCGGGTCATTCCTTAATTACTTTTTCAAACGTCTATTTTAAGGCTGACATTTTGATCTGCTTCGCGCTGCCACTGATCTATCTACGTTTTGATTAATGTTACCTAGCGTCACGTGCAGATCTCTTTCCAATTTTAACTAACAGTTTGTTCGATTTTCTTCCCTACCATTCAGCGGGTCTCAGCTACCCTTGGCCATTTCGCTGGTCCTCTGATCGTTTGTTCTTTTGACTTGAAGGTCTTTAACGAGACGCATATGAAGGCCAAATATCTCCATTAGATGAATACTTCAGCCTTATAACTTCCTTATAAATCACCTCAATAGCGCCTATGCTGTCCTAATCAAATAACTCGACAACCCATGGAACAGTGCGTTCGGTGCATATCCGCAAGTCTAAAATATGATTTTCCCGAGAAACAGTGGAAGTGCATTCTGGAAACATAGGTCCCTAACCAAACCATTCTAAGTCGTAACCATCCTAACCAAACTAAGTTCCTCGTCAACTATAGTATTATAGTAAAGTCAGAAATAAATTGTTAAGTTTATTTGTAAATAACCCGACGTTGTTGGTATGTTTTTCACACTGTGAACAATATTTGTCTGAAGAGACAATACAGGATAACCATAAATGGTCCTAGAGCATCGGTTGAATAAGGTTCAGTGTCAGATTCATATACAAATCGTGTTTACTAAGTCTGTCACCTCAACACCGAATTAATTCAAGGTTGCAATCCATGCGCTGCACATTATGTTACAATAAATTAAAAGACACACACTAAGCTTTATAAGCATACTTATAATAAATGTTTTGAATTTCACGTCCGGTACTACCGTTAAGCGATAAAGTGTCCACGTCTAGATTCGAACCCAGATCATTTCACGTGTCCCTGAGATCAGTATGCAGGCCTGTCATCATTGGACCATCGCAGAGACTCGTACTGCGCTGCAGACAAATGAATTTAAAAGCCGTTTTTTTATGAACAGCCGGATTGTCATCTGTGAGGTCGCTCAGAGATCATATTGACTTCTGTCTTAATATCGTCGACACTGATTCTTGTTGTCCAACTCACCTCCTCGTTACTGCTAAATGTATCCGGTGTCTCCGTGATGGCGGCAGAGTCTCAGACGCAACGCTTTGAAAATGCTGCAGTTAAAGGTGTTGAACACTTTTGATAATAGAAGAGGATACGCTTCCTTTGGACACTCACAGTCTCGTAAGACGTCCACGACAGAATCGTATTCTCGATTATTGTACCACGTCCTTATGTCACTAAGAATATGACTCGTTTCAGCTAACACCGTGGCTGTTGCTCCTGCGCTGCTGTGAGTTCTCTATAGGCAGGGGTGCACTGTATCAGCGAAGTCCTACTACAGGCCAGACTTATTCATTCAACAACATTGGCCGGGAAGGGAAGCCAGGAAGGTAGGCGCTGGCTGTCACAGAACCCAAGCATCGCTCAGCCGCTTCACCGTTCTATGTTGATTGACGCTCGTCGTATAGATGATGCCAATGATCTATGTTGGGCGTAACGCTTGCCGCATTGCTCTCTCAATGAGCTACGATAGAGGGGCATGCCCTTCGAGGAGGACAAGCAATGTTGTTATTTAGTAGGAGGAAACAGAGAGGCCCGAAGTATTATAAATTCAGTGAAGGAAAGGACATTGGCTAATGGATTATACCAGACGTAGAGAGAAAGGGCTTAGAAAGCCACAAGCCGCCCCAAAAGGCTTGTTATTATAGTAATATAATTTGTCGAAAACTGTTGTAACATGTGCATATACACTGTCAGTCTTGGAAATGAATAATTGTACTTTTACTGTAACAAAACCAAGCTAATGTATTCATTGTGGTAATAGCTAAGTTCGTAAGTGAATATGTTGAACGTTCATTAGCTAAACTTAGCAGATTGAGACAGGGATCAATAAATTCATCAACGTTTATTCGATATTTTGCCATTAGAAGGAATAGATGTTTTAGGTGGGAAAAGTGGTTCATTCAATGTCATTGGCGCTCATTTATGTTGGAATTGCGGAAATACGGGGAGACATCAGACAAACTTGAGATATTTCCGAGCGTGGCAGGTTAGCAAAGAAATAAGAACAGGAAAAACATACAGAAGGCATATAAATATGCATTGATATAACAGCGACGATGTTTGAGACTGATTTCGATAGTTTTGTTTATTCAACTAAAAACAAGAAAAAATGCCCTTCTTGGTGGCCTTCTTGCTTATTTGTTTATGGCTGTTCTGTCAAAGGACAGCATGCAATGAGGCGTTCAACAAAAACGTCGACGAAAAAGGTCAGACTAAACTAACAATAAACATAGCGTATAATATGACATGATCACACGCGTGCCGTGATTTAATAAATTAACTCAAATTCTCAGCAAATTATGGACGGCACCTATCAAGTTGAAGTGCTGCTAGAATAATGATGAAACGGAAGTTTTCATAGGTTTAAGGAAAGTTTTGCTATATTGTAAGTCTGCATTCAATGTGCGTACAGGTAAAAAGCGGAGGTAAGTGGAATGAAGTTTTGAGAAAGTACCGATATAACTTCAGGTCTTTTTCGAATGTGCAGTGATGGCTATCAGTTGTAAGTTATTTGCGCTAGAACTGCAACTATATATATGTAGTAGTAAATTTTAAGAAGCAGACATTCATAACAAAATGTGACATGACTAATCCCTCGTGGTAGTCAGCGTTTGTCTAGCTACACACAAACAGAAGCTATAAAAAGATACAGCACGTGTTTAGTACAGGGAATGTGTTACAATGGCATGGTGCGTTTGTTACGTTATTTTTAGTTCGACTCGGTGTATGCACGGATATCGGTTCCAAAATCGAATGTCTCCCACGTTCGTTTATCTTTGAAGCTTGTCAAGGGCCTGAACAATGCTCTTGGGCTGCGGGTACCATGATTTGTGTTGACGGCCAGTGCCAATGCAGAGACGGACTTCGGTAAGGGCTACGTGACCTTAATGTGTTTATCATCAGATATTATATAGGCAGTTTAGTTGGCAACATGATAGAAAATAATAAATATTTACGGTAACGATTTGACCTGATTGATCGTTCCCTAAATCCCTTATTTTTGTTTCGTTTGTCTTTGTCTCAATCAGGTTAACTTCGGATCGTATATGTACGGTTCATGAACTGTCCGGCCCCGTGCGCCCGTTGGTGTTTAGCTCATTGGCCGTTATATTATTTACTTACGTTATAATTGTGCTCAATATATTGCTTGATATTGAAGAGCGTCGAAAATTCGCATCCTTGCCTTCTCCAACAGTAATCGTCAATGACCAGTTCGACAATAGGAAATTTAAAAAGTTCAATGATCAACTGGATGAAGCATTGGACAGCTCATTGAACAGCGTACCATCGGAAGAGATTCACGAACATCGAAACAAAAGCAGAAGTACGAAATCAGTAACGCTCCATCAAAACGAAGCAATTCCCAAAACGAAGAGCAAGCCAAGTGGCCAAATAGCTAAGATTCGAAGATCGACAAAACCTTCCATAAAGCAAACTCGAGGCTGTTTGTTTCTTTCGGATCATATCTACGAAGGAATAAGGCTTCAACCACTTCCAATTGAGCTTAGCACTAATAACGGCAATAATGAAGTCCATGACTCTGTCACACCGCTAAGAACAAGGCAGATTGCATACAGGACACTAGTCAAACTGTGCACGGAGCGTCTTGTTAAAAAGATGGCAGACATGTACTTCCTCCAGTGCGAGGCCAAAGCTGGCGGTGACGATCGATACGAGCCCACCGCTTCGTTTCTAGTAAACGATCCCGTTTATGGAACGGATATTCTGTCATGTGATGATGTGCATTTTTCGTTTCGTAGAATGAAGTCAATTATAACGTCTCTTTTGACTGAAAAAATACATATTTCTATTTCTGGGTTAGACATGGCTAATATGACCAAGGTAGCGGAGGCTCGTTTGATGTAGAAAAAACTTAAAATCGCCCACAAGACCTGCATCGGACAAAGGACAGGGTTCTGCAAGCTTCCTATATTGGAGAATTTTCAAAGTTTAGATAACAGTTTGACTGGAATAATTATCGTTATGCGTTGAATGCTTAATGGTATAAGCAAGGAAGAAACACATTCTGTTGCTTCAAAAATGCAATTGCACATTCACATAAACCTTTGACCCCTTTAATGACTCAAATAAAAACAGCTTAACAGCCGACAGTGATCTCTTTATATCAGTCCTAGTGCCGACGCTAAAGAACAAACTCCGACAATAGCATTTTTAATATATCAAGTAAGTAACCACAATTTGTAATTTCTCAATACTTGTATGTTTATTTTTCAAGTTTAGCTCTCTCGCTTTCTTACTGTTTGTTACTTAGTCTCCTGAATCCTGTACTCTACAGTCGACCTTCCCATTCCAACTCTTCATCCATATCATCATCTTCGACATTCTCCTCCTATATAAGTTATATACACAATCCTAAGACCTGCCTTTTTTTGTGTCGTATCTTTGTCCGTATATATATATATATATATATATATATATATATATATATATATATAGTCTTTGAGCAAAAATAGTTATGTCTAAGTGCGAAAAATTTGATTTTTTTTTTAATATTTTGCAGTTCCATATCGATTGACACTCCTTTTGCTGGTAATCTTTTTACTTGATTGCTTAGTTGGTGTTGTTTGTTGGCACGCTGCGATCCTCAACAGTAGTAGCTATTCTATGGACTAATTTACCAGCTCCCATAATTTACTTGTATGCGAATGTTATCTATATGTATAGCATAAGGTATCAGTTTTTGCCATCTCTGCCGCTAGTAGGCATGTTCTCCGCATTCATATGTTGTTTCTATTTCATTTCATCTTTTACAAATAGTCCGTTTTCCATATTAATTGTGTTACTGATACAGAGCAATGTGACCAAATTGCTTTAAGAAGGACAATTGTAGCTTATTCCTATCTTGTCTCCCGTGTTTCCAGGGCTCATTATCTAATCACCTATCGCTAATAATTGATTATGATCTTTGCATACATCAAAGGTTACGCGTATATAGATATCTATATTGTCGTCTATAAACAGTGTTTATTCGAAGTCTAAAACGAATTATGTGTCATGGGCCTACTCGTGGCTAGGTTATATAAAATAATTATACGATCATTATTTTAAAACAGAAAATAAAGCGTAATATATTTTTAGTACGTTTCTCTTTGTTCATTTTTACATAAACGCATAAGCAACGAGGTCGCTGTGCAAGCCTAGTATATTACGAAACATTATTATAATGTAAGGGTTTAGCTGTTTCCACTGGCTGATACTGATACATGTCTAATAATTACCATAAATATTGTAGTATTTTCAAAATCATATTTGTCCTATTCATTTCGATTCATCATTTTCTGCAATATTCCGTCTGCGAGTGTGTGTATCCAAATTGTATATTGTGAAGGAACCAGGTCGCCAATAGGCGTCTGACCGAGTTGCCGGCCAATCGAAAGACTTATGATATCGTCGGGATATCATCAGTTTCGGGATTCATGACTTTTATTTCGAGCCGCTACAGTATGAAATAGAACGCCAGGTATATTTGTTCTGTAGTTTTTCTATACCATCGGTTTCTGTTCCTCGCTGTATTTTGCAAAGAATGGTACGGTAGACGCGGTTCCTCGAATTTTTCGAAGTAACTTTTTTTTAATTTGTCCCCTAATTGATTCAAGTCTAGCAAGTTCATATACATCTGGTTATAAATTCCGTTTATTTCTTTTTGCTATTATATATCTATATCAGCATCTGTCTTACTTTTTTTTTGCACATCCCCATCGCTTCCATACGGGTGCACATCTGTTCTGTTTCGAACAAAGATGCGTTATTACACTTGAACATCCAATAATAATAATTATTATTATTATTGTAGTAATAATAGCAGTCATAGATTTGTCCCCTAAGTATTTATGTTCGGTTCACACAGACCACATATTCGATTTATATATTTAGACAAAGTTTCTCATTCTTTCTAAATAAATCTTTCACCCGTATCGTTAAAGCAATTGACTACCATTTTCTACAATTATCATATATAGATATAAATGTATATGTTGGTATGTTTATCCCATGTAGTAAATATTTATCTACATGATACTTTTTCCACTATATTCCTCATACTTAGCTTCTCCGCTGATAATAATCATGTTCGTATTGCTTATATTCCACATTTGCCCCAGCATATCTGTCTGCATAAAAAAAAATCTTTGTTTCGTTCATTTATTAAACCTAACTTCCTAGAACGCGATCCCACAATATTGATAGTTTTCCTGTTGTCTAATAATCTATGGAAACAGCTTTGCCGATAGACACTTTGGCGCTGTTAACCTGTAAAAACTGTCGTAGCGGTAAAAATTAGCGCTAGGTGATAATTCTAAAGCCACATGTAAGAATGAAGCTTTTGTTGCTTGCGAAGGCTCAAAATAGTAGAGATTCAAGCTGTGTGCGATATTCAAAACATTGCTCTACCAGATGGGTCGTTTCGAGCTAAGTAAAGATTAAGACAAACATCTTAAGAGGCTTCAGATTTCTCTTACATTTCTATAAACCACAAGCCAGAAAAGTTCATTGGGAAAAATCGAGCTAAAAAATCGTGAGTTGAAAAATCGTCGGCCAACTTAGCCAGTATAGTAGACATTCTAGTCCTGTGCGTACTTAAGACTTTGTGGTTTATAGAATCGTGGCAAAAAAATAAAAGGGTATTGTCAATTATTTTGGTTTATGAACACCTCATACATCGGGCACATATACTCTCAATTAAAGAAACAAAAGACCAACATATAATATGTGCGATAACTCACACTAATCAAATGAAATTCTGTGTTGACCATACGCTCGTCAAGTGTGTCCTTAATTTGATTTAGTAATTTCTAATTTTATTTGGATCAGTAGCCCTTGTGTATCTGCCTAGCATTTAAATTAATTATATGGGCTTAATTAATTCGTGCGACCTTCGTCGATGGTTTCTATTCATTAGGCCCAGTGAATCAGCTGGCGAACCCTCGCCCAACGGCTAATAGGTTGAACCAGGCGATATGTGGCTTCCTAAGGTCGAGTTTGTCAAGAACAATGTACGCACTGCCAAGCATTTCATTACCCTGCACTCGATCGTGGTCCCAGACCGACACCTCCAGTACTAAGGTCCGGAGGGTTTCATAGGGATATCGATACGAAACGAGCTCCATAAACGTGGGATGTTTACAGCGGCTAACTATACGAGTTTTGCGTTTAGTCTGTTTATCCGGGTCGGGTTTCAGATACGTCTTTACGTATGCATCTGGGGCAGTTTTGCGCTCGCAGCGCAGATTTTCGGCATGCATTACCATAATGGACAAGCGCTGATTGGCGAAAGTCAAATCCAGCTTAATTCGACCCGCGCTACCGGGCTCGTAATGTCCACTCGGCCCGGCCATTTGCAGCTCGTTGGTAAGCCGGTGCTCCTCCTTCAAGCCATCGTGGTCCCGATACAATGGGTGGAAGAATGTGTACACCAAATCACAGTGAGCAACCTCTTCCGCCATGTTCTGTAGTTCTCGAAGGAAATTGACTAGCTCAGTCTTACGTTTCTCGGCTACGTCGGCCGTATTTGTACGGCCGATCAACGAGCTTTTTGTTAGGGGCGGAAATGGAGCATTAGGAAATAGCTTGCTGAGTTTATAGTGAAACTCAAGAAACTCATCGTACGTCCGATGGACTTTTGTGTCCACCGATTCTTTGTCACGACGAAGGCGAATTACGTAGACGTAATGCTTTTCCGGAATGTGTTTCTTTTGGCAACCGATAATCTGGTAGTAAAGCAGACGTCCATCCGTCTTTTTCGTGTGAATCTTCGGGGCGAAGTTTAGCGTCAACGTATCGTTATGGTCGCCAGTGAAACGCATTTGGGCGATGTTATGAATAAAGAAGTTCATTTGTGTCGACATCGAACTCGACGCTTCGCGCACTAGCTGCGTGAAGGCGACAGATGCTTCAGCATGACTTTTCCCTAGCATAAGAGCTTTCTGTACGAATTGGACGGCGTCTTCATTGAGGCCGGGAATGCCTGAAGATACCATAAGACCAAATAGTGTAATAAGGACATTGCTACTTGCTCGAAGTATGTTGAATGCCTCGCAACATTTCTCAACGAAGATCTGGAACTTCTTCGAAGGCTTGTCTCCACCATTGATCACATACACCATGTCGCTTGTTAAGACAAAAGGAACTCGGTCCCGTTTGATACTGCCAAACATCTGCGAATCCCCAAGAAACTTGCCGAAGTCAATATGGAACATATGTCCCGATGGCCTTAGCATGATGTTGTCATTGTGCCGATCACATATACCCAATACGTATGTTGCAACACAATAACCGGCACAGCTGAGGCTGAAATTCTCTACTGCACGTTCATATTCGGCCTCGCTACCGTTGTGTTTCTTCAGCCATTCGGCGATTGGCTTGTCTTTGAACGAACCGGTAAGACCGTGTTCGGTCTGGATCTTGCGGAGGGTTTCCGCTTCACGCACAACTTCCACCATTCCTTCGTCCTTACCGGTGGCCACGCACTCAAACGTGATGATTCGAAGGTCTAGTCCCTGTTTGAGCCACAGCTTATCCATGATGCGGATCATCTGTAGAACCAACATGTCCTGACGGAGGTCATCACCCACTTTGAAAATTACCTCGTGCGATTCGGCCAATGGTTCAATGTTTTTAAACGTCACCTTTAACGGTAGCGTGTTCGAGGTAAAATACGAACAGTTCTTGACGTCAATTCCCGCTACTTCGAGGCAAGGGTTCAGTGGAAGACATAGAGGTCCATTTTGTTCAAGTTCATCATTTATGACGCGCATACTGTTCATGAGACAGCTGATACGGTCATTCTCTCGGGTACGCTTGAGCGCATCGGCCGACGTGCGTAAACCCCGTAAAAGCTTGTCTTGGGCTGTTATAAGACCTGAAAACGCTCCGCCAGAGATAATTCGCAAAGCACTCATCATCAGACGAACTCGCCGTCGGCTAAGCACGTTAGCTTCATTTTGACGCAGTAGCCAGTACATTTGGTGAGCGACTCGTGTTGATGTCAAGGCCCTTTCCAGCAAGAACCATGTAACCGGAGAGTCCTCCCACGCCTCGAAGCGTAAGGCCTGGACAAGTTGCGGCAAATGGTCACACAGCTCATCCGAGCCCACGTACTTTATCCAGCTAACGGCAACTCGTCGAACCTCGCTGTCGGGAAACTGTGGTAACAGCAGAGTCAGCGCCGATATATATGACGCCGGTTTCCATTCACGTAAAGTTGCGTAAATGTCTTTGAGATATATCCAACACCATGTGTCGCGAGACAGCAGCACTTTTGGTAGAAGTTGGGGCAACTTTCGGACGAACAAGCGACGGTCCCAAAAGAATTTCTTGTCTACTTCTGACGTGAGCAAACTGCAGAGTGGGTCGCAATCGAGCATTTCGCGTAGTCGTTGTTCCTCTTCTGGGTCTAAGTCAACTTCTACCTTCGGTACTTTCTCGTGACACACCTGTACACACAATTCAAGTTTAATAATAGCAAAACAACAAAAAAAGCCAGCATTACTATATATTAACATGTATGTTATGATAATGATATGATTGTAGTATCATTACGGTTCGGACTGGGGATATATTTAGTTGCACACAAATAAGTTAACTTCGAAGAGAAATAAGTTGGATATCATGTTAGTTTCATAATTATTTTCAGAGATAAACGCAAACAACAATTTACTTACTTTAGGAAAGAAAACAATATTATCAAACTCTGTAAATTGCATAAGCATCAGGGGCGCCGATGGTGAGTCACTGCAGCAGGGCGGTCCACTCATTTCGTCAACGTCAGCTCCCCATAAGGGGCACAATTTGATTCCTTGTACTAGTTCTCTTTTCGATGAGAACAGATTCAACGCAAACCAGCCCAATGCTACGCGCTGGCTGGGATCTTCTTTATTAAGTCCAAATAGTTTGACATAAAGTGCCGATTCCCTCGGCAAAAGTCGCATCGGAACTGCCAGCTCAAGCCAGTCCTCGAAATCGATTTTTTTGAAGAGGCCTTGACCCACGCGGCCATTCTGCGATTCTACCTGTTTTGGCAGCGAATAAAATTGCACAGCTCATTATAATATCATCATCACGCACTTGCATCACAAACGTCACTCAGATATTAGTAATAACTACAAGCTATTGCAGAACTATACTAACCTGGTGGATAATACGCCATCCATAGACCAGGTTGCAACACAAGATGAAACGGTCATGATTGACGAGCCACTCTGGTCGTGGCTGGTATAGGCTACCTGCTTGAAATAGCACCGAATCGCTATAAAGTGTAACTTCTTTTCGGCTTCTCTTGCCTGGGCTCGTTGGCGGGGTCATCTGATCATTGCACACGACGAAATCCACTGGAAACGTTTCCGAATATAAATCAAGCAACTGGTGTAGATTGCGCTGGATTTGAAGTAGCTGATATGATACGACTTCGCGTCGACGTTCCATCTCAATTAAGTCTGGAGCATCGGCCTCACACAATCGCTCGAGGCCTTCCAAAGCTTGTACCAGATCGTTTGTCTCAACTCGCGATAGCCTGGCGCATACCGCTTTAACGACCTGTACAACACCGCTTGCACGAACGACTCCGCTGCTTTGTCTCAAGATACGTGAAGCTTCCTGCCGAAATGTATCCAGGTAAACCCGGATCTCAAGAAGTTCCACCTATAGTTCAGCATATCACATAATGTAGCATCGCTATGTTAGTTTAACATTGCGTTAGCTATAGAGATTTTGTATACCAGCCAGAAATCAACTTGTCTGGATCTCCCGTGAGTGGAATGATGATATTATGCACACAGACAAAAAATCGAGACAATGCCTTAGGTTTTATAACAACCGTTCATATAACAATAATTTCTCTATTGTTGGACGAACGCTGATACACACGGATACGCAACGTAACTGAACGATGATTAATGAAAATATTGTTATAGCAGTTCTTAAACAAGGGTTTTTACGACCACACAATTTACGTCACTTTGTTTACTAATTTTTGTGCACTTCTTTCTGTTCGATGTACAGTGTCATTGAACACCAAAGCGATCTTGCCAATGAAAAGGCTTGGTCAACATATGTAAAATTCATCTTACATTGTGGGAGTCAGCAGGGAGAAGATCGCAGCTCTTTACATCCAGGAAGTGCGCGTCGTCCCGGAGCACTCGCTGCCATGGCCTGCGGAGCTCCTCAATTTTAACAAGCGTCAGATACAGCGGTCGGTCAAACTTCACACACCAGTGAGCGTACTCGTATTCGCGAACCATCGAATCAGATGTGAGGTACTCAGCTCGTCCACGTACCCGAAGCGCGTAATTATCCATGTTGATATCATCGAGCCCGGCTGAGTAAACAACCTGTGAGATGACATGCTGAATCGTTGTACTCACGTCACAGGTAAAGCAAAATGGTCTTTCGCATGCCGGGGTTGAGATTTCCATACGGACGCTCATTGGCTCTTGCCACCGAGTGTCTAAAGTTGGCGAGACGATCAGGCCTGGAAACAGAATGACTCAGTGAATGACTAAAGTATTACTCTTTCATTTGGATAGCCTGCAGGAGACAAACTGGCCGAATTTGTGTTTTAACTAATTAGCCAACAAATTTCCAGGCACGAAAATAGAGAAAGCGTGCTGATCCAATTCTGTTTTTCATTCATTAGAATGCTTTAAATATATTCTGGAAGTAATTGATTGAATAACAATACACTATTTACGTAAAACATGACTTTTTGCTTCCCATTTAGTTTCTCATGAAATAAGAAGTGGGCCGCGGTAAACTCCCTGTTTGCCTCATAAGATAAAACGAACGAAATGGTATAGAGGCGTACATAATTTATCAGACTCCTTTTGGCGTGTGCTCTCCTGGCCCGCCTGGGAACAGTATCATGGCACTTGGCAGATACGTGAAAACGAAGCTGCGTTTTCCGAAATGGCCTTTTTGGCTGGTATCCTTTTTGTTGGTAATGAGACATACTAACGGAATAGACAACAGCGTCTTTCAAGAAGGAGGACACACGATATGGTAACTTATCGTATCCGACAGTGACTGCCTTCGATGATATGTTTACTTCATGCGTTTGATAACGACGGTCACATTAAAAGGCGTGTACACATTTTGTGAAAAGTAAAGGACAGAGTTTGGCTCAGGTCATATGAGGTTTGAAGTACCTGCGCATTCACCATTAGCATGTGCGGTCATATGTAAAATGTCACTCTTTAGAAAACACGTGAAACCTTCAATGCAGCCTCTGAATAGCATGTATTCATAAAAAATAAAGCAAAATTTCTTAATGAAAGAAAGAGTCTCGCATTCGAATGATGATTATGACCTAAGAACGAGTCAATTTTTCAACAGTCTGCAGTTTTACCGTACTCCATACTCCCCAAATAGTAATTTGAATCAGTAATTACAAGCAATACTTTTCCTAGACATTAGATTTCGCCTATTTGGGCTGCGGTGATTCGTTAGGTGGTCTATGAAGTGGCGCCGCAGACTCAAACAAAGCCAATATTGTGGTAGATTTCGATACATTTAGAATAGAACATAATCTAAGAGGATTACGTACCAGGATTAGTAAGGTGGTCGTCATGGGTAAACTCCGATCGAAGTTGTTTGCATTTACTCCAAAATACCTCATCGTCAGGATTGGCTGACCTCTGTCGCTGTTCGACCCGAAAACCCTCGAGGAAGCGAAGGCGTTCCTCGCTCCGTTTGGCCAGAACCTCTGATACCGAGCCGGGCGACGATGCTTCACTTGACGGACTTGCCCTTTGCGTGATCTCGTTCTCCCTGACGCAGCTAATGTCATTTTCATTGTGCAAGGTTGTTGTAACCGCTGGCGTTGACGCATCTCCCGACGTCTGTGATGGATGCTGCTGCTGTTGTTGTACGACAGTAACGCTTTCTCGTTTCCGTAAACTCTCACGTTCAGCCGGTACAGGTCGGCTAGCTTTGGGTAGCTGTCTGTAAAACATTCTCACTAGGTCAATCACAACTGCTTGCCATATACAATTATACCCTTGTTTTATCCATACATCGAGGCTGAGCTCGCGTATACCGGCACTAAATCGAAATTTGAAGTGACTCTTTCAGCTCTACTTTCACGGTATAGTCAGATCATTTTACTAGTCTGAGCGGTAGCTACGCATAGTTATATTCGCACTTGAACAGTTCTTCTTCAGACATCGCGGCTCGACTTCAGTGTACTTCGAACAAACCGAATCTTAATAAGAACTGGCGACGAAGTCCTCCCACGCACAGCTATCTTCTTTATAAGAAGATAAGCTGTTAATTCGATTCCACATCGAAATTACCTAATGAGGTGTCAAGCAATGTATAATTACTCCATTTTCAATTTAATTACAGCTCATAAGTCAAGCTAAGCTGTCGAGGCTGGCTTGAAACGTCACCGAATAGTACAGTTTATCTAGTAACCGTCTGACGGTTGGCAGTGTGTCCGTTAGTGGACTAGCGAAAAACGACAGGCGGGTTACATATCACTGTAACATGCGCGCAAAGACGGTGCCGTAACTGTTTATCCATCCTGAAAGAAAAGCCGAGCACCCTGACCAAACGGTGGCAAACCTAGGTGATCACCACAAATCGAGGGATTATAGTATTTTCTTTAGCTAGCTGTCCGGTGCTGTTCGTTAATAACAAAGGCCGACACATCGTGATATATTGGTTCTAAGTAAATTGCCAAAGTAAAATCAAATCACCCTCCTGACAAAAACGAGCTAGCAAATCCTATTCGCTTGCACTCTAACGCCAGTGGCTGTCTGCCGCTATGGGTAGAAACGATGGTGTTGCTAAAAAGATAACTAAGCATCAGCACTGTCTACTAGAGGTATTCGCAATCATGCTACAAGTAGTGCGTGGCGGGATTTAAAAAGATAGTACCCAAGCCATCAGCGTAAGCTCCCGGTTGTTCGTTTATACCGTAAAGGGTTATCACGCGTTTCAATATTTTCAGACATTCGCTAACTACGAATCTTTCGCTGTATTTCTGCTTTGCCCTGCGTCGTTTTGTTGTCTCACCTGTTATGTTCATTTGCAGGCGCAATCGTTTGTTGACCGGCCTGCTGCTGCTGCTGCTGATCCGATATGGGATCTTGTCGGTCCGTTGAGGGGGGGCCGAATGGTTGACCGCTGCCGACCACGGGCGGACTGTGGCGACTCGATGGACTCGGAGAATTGACCTTTAGCGGGTCGAATAGATCCAAAACGTCGCCGTCCCCGCGAAGGGAATCGAGGTCAAGGTCTATCAGATCCGACGTTGCCTTCCGATGCTGGATACCTACATGATCCTGCTGGTGAAGATGAGCCGATTGATAAGGTGAAGCTGCAGTAGCAAGACGATGTGTTTGCAGAGTGCTAGGGGCGTCATGGTGGCCGGCTGATGTCAGGCCTGAAGAGAGCTGTGAGCCGAAATTGGTCAGTGTGTGAAGCTGCGCAGGTGGTGGAGCTGCGAAGTGGCCGTTCTTCATCGGGGCGGGGGCGTGAACTCCAACAGGAGTGCCTGAGGCAATCTAATTGTTAGTATGAGCTTGTACGGAAATTGCAAAGGTTTAATATTCAGAATGAGCAACCTCTCGTTTTCGCACTGAGATAAAATATATATATATATATATATATATATATATATATATATATATATATATATAAAGGTGAAAATAATTTTTTCCCACATAAATTGTGCCATTTACACCTGTGGATGTAAAACAGTTGCGGTATTAAAAGCACACATATGCAGATCAAAAGAGTAGACATTTTGAATTTGTTAGATGGTTTAAAAATTGACGCGGCTTGGTACAGTCAGACTGCACGAGATACATTTTACGTTCAATACACGCGATTGAATACACGAACTTGAGCAGAAGATTAGTCAACTCTTGTTAATTTGTAGGGATCTAATGCACCGTGATAACGAAGATTTGCAGCTGGTGAACGTCCGAACATTTCGAGTCTGAATAAAGGATAACTATAAGTTATGTTTTACAACAGTAATCGGCAATGAATCCTACTTTTTCCTAGCGATGTCAAAAGTAGTCGAATGAAGAATGTAGATAAAACGACCATTTTTTGTGTTTTTATGATCTTCTGCAGTTAGTTAGACGTATTCAAATAGAATACGCTATAATAAATTAGCTATTGAATGTAGCCGGACTTGTATTCGTCATTTGAAGAGGAGGGGTTTGACATTTTTGTCCTCCGATATGAAACTTACATTGTCATACATATGTTATGAGTTAGCTATATGCAGTTATGCTCATAGGACCAAGCCCTAAAATAAAACGACATGAAGGACCTGATTGAAATATTCATTCGAATCCTGCTCAGCTACATAGTTATTATATGCAGATCATCTGTAAAATGTCTTTCAACGATCTCTCGACCGGTTTAAGGAAACCTCCTTCACTACGTTTAACATTTAATAAAAGAAGTCCGATGCCATTAAATGTGTTCCTATGACACTATTGATATGATGGCTGGCCATTAGTAGTTCCATTTAGTCCGTCGCTGAATAACCCTGCCTATGTGTTTTCAGGTCCCATAAGGTTCTAATAGACACAGAGCAGCCCTCGGTCGTTGCTTGGTAGTTATCCATCCTTCAATTTAGCGGTCCGGCGTCATTACCACTTTGATGTAGGTCCTACTATCTCAACGCCTGTTTCGGCCATCAAATTGACTGAGCAGTACACTTCTGTAACATATATCCAATATTAGAGATGGATTTCTGTATATTTTGGTATAGAAAAACACGCCAGAATGATTAGCAAATATCCATTTAGTAAAATAAGAATCAGAAGCAAAGCGTATAGTCGGAACTGCTAGACACATACACTTAGTGATTAGCCTGCCCCGGCAAGGAAAACGCGGTGGCACTTCAATCACGGATACACTAACTCTATACTCTTGTATAATGCCATCATTCTCAAGTAATTATTTCACCCTCAGACACTCCATATTTTCTATGCCATCCCTCACTGTCTTTTCTTTGTAAAATGTTCCAGTGTACAACGACCCCTTGTACCGACATATGTTATCGTTAATAGACCGATCTCCCCAACGGAATAATGGCAGAGCTAGTAATAGAAATTTCTTCTATTCGTCGTCCATTGGCTTGAGTGAGTGCCGATTATCACAGAATGCGACGTCAACAACACTTGTACCAAACGTAACGTTCAAAAATACGCAAACAATTATTCTCGCCAGCACGAAAAAGACTGGATAAAAGTTATTTTAATGAGAGACACGATGGTCCATCGACTTTTCTACGCGGTCCTTTTCCCCTGCACGGCAGTCTTTACGGCGACGTACAATTTCCTGTTGTAGAGTAGCCGGTATGTTCTCCACTTTGTTGCCTTAACGGTCTTGACCGAGGCCGCTGCTATGCTTGTGACAATGGTTACCCGTGCCTGTACGTTGTTGACGTATCGTGATGCAATCGAAGGCACTCCAGTTGTTGTTCTTGCTGCTACAAATCGGCGTTTGTATTTAGCTATAGTGTCGTACCAATCTGCGTTTGCATGCTTTTTATTTACATTCTATTTTTCTGTATGTCATTTTATAATCCGCATTGCCAAATTGCCCGCTACGACTTTCCTGTTTACCCTGCTAGACGAATTATCGAAGATTTTCATGGCTTCTCAAAACGTATACCGTTGCCTGTGACACTCGTCCGTTGCTGACCATCAGGCGCTTCATTATATGGCACCTCATGCCGTAACTATTAGTGTAAAGGTTATATGCGGAGACTCTCTGTATTAGCGAAACTTTCGACCCGGTCCGAAACAGAGATTCTATAAAGAAGCAAACAGAGCCCAGGCTAAGTATAGGCTGTTGCGGAAAACGTTGGCCCTGGCTCGCCAAGACGAAGGTTCATCGTTTAATGGAGCGCCTTTTAGCGAAGCAATTACGCTGCACTAAGTTATTACATTCTACAATAGAAACAATGGAATGCATAGTCATTCGCGAAAGCGTTTCAACGAGCAGATCGAAGCGTGCGTTTACTATACTTCGGTTGCCACCGGGTTGAACGGCATAGACATTTGTACAGTCTAGCCCGGGGTAAGTTGGCAAAGCCTAATATTACTCATCGTTCACCTTTGCGGAATAAGCAGACACCCGATTCTTCAGCCGCCAATGAATCATCACGCTCCGTTAATTGGCGCACAGGTGTCGGAACGGGAAGGCCACCGAAGTGTGCTTAGAAGCCGATGACATAGGACATGTTGAAATAGAATGCATTCGTAGTTTTTGAGCACAATGGATTACTGCTTGTCGACTCTCACCGATTCCTAGAAAATGAAACATCACAGATCTGGTGATTCCCTATGGGCTGTCGTTCTGGGCTGTTTTTCTTCTCCGCTAGCGTCTTCTATTGCACTGCCTTTATATTTAGCTGGCAAAAATCGGCCCGTCCGGTCGATTTTTGTTTGCAACTGGCAATTAGATTTTTTTTACGTTCGCCGACACAGGCTTCACGACGACTCATTGAGACTGCATTTCAAAAACGTATCAAGTTTAGCTCTTTCTAGGAACTTGCCTTACCGGGTTCTCGCCGGGCACCTGTCAGGTGGCCGACAGAAGGCGATGTATTTTCTATTTCTTAAATGAAACTGGATAGCTTATACATTGGTTATTTGTAGAGGAACTTCTAGGTGACAACCAACTTTCAATAAAGGCATTTAACCCCTTCGTCATATGCTACTCGGCACTTGCAGAGTAGGCCACATCGATTAGCTTATTAGAGCCTTGCAAGGCGATCCCGGTATATATCCACATATATTACTAATGATACTTAAGGTAAAAAGGAACTCGGTCTATCAATTTACAGGGGTCCTGAACCATAAGATGTTTCGAGTATTTCACTTAGCTTAATATTTCAACATCTGTTTCCGCAGATTCAAATGTAACTTGCACATTTATACGCTTCCGGTATCATAAGCTAGAGTAAGTTACGTGAATACAGTTTTATGCCCTAACAATGAGCGGTAACGCCATCAAGAGGAACGTCCAAAAAAAGCCAGTTTCGGCCGCTGAAGCAATAAGAAGCTAAAACTATTATATGAACACCATATTGTCACTTTAAGATAACTCCAGTATTTGGTTTATTCCGTATAAGCTGTATATTACGCCCACGTAATCGCCAGATAGTGAATAGCAGTTTAGAAGAACCTAGGTTAGCCTTTACTTTAATGAAATCAATAACAGAGAGTTCGTTAGCTAAAATATTTTTACGCAGGTTATCTAGGTCAAGCACAAATCTAGTCTATCCCATCGCATTATACATTAATCATGTCTTTACCACTTGGTAGAAAACGCAAACTGGAAAACCTACTCGTAAACGCAATATGCTTAATGCAAGTTATTTGGAAGCGCCCCAAAGGGCAAAACATTCATGGTCCTCGTGTCGGCATGCAACAGCTAGCACGCTCCAGAAATGTGTTTCTTTTTTAGATCTGTTCTTAAAACGCCGCCCACAACTGAATCTTGCAAAATGGAGGGATCATAATGGTCTTCTCTGAAATTTATACGTAACGTATGCGGAGGCCGTTCGCACTTTTACGCAGAAAATCCATTCAACATCGTACACCCGCGCATATTGGCATATGCGTCGAGCCTCTAGGCCATTGTACGCCGGTGATCGTGACTCTGGCCTGACTGTGGCCTACGTATATATATATATAGAATATATTACATTCTTTCTTCTAAAATAAATAAGATAAAAGTTCTTTTAGATATCGTCGCTTGGCAGACATATCGTTGACGATGCTATTTTGAATGACATGTGTATCTGACTAGACAAAACAAAGTTTGCCCTCGTCTTCGAACTGGTTTTGATTTCGAATTTTCGCTCTTTGATAATACTAGATAAAGTTACGTTCGGCATGCCCTTCTATTACTTACTAAATTAAGCCCACCTACCTAAGCAGATGCGGTCATCTCTGGAAATGTTGTTGACCAAGTACAGTATACTGCGACGACTTAAGAAAAAAATATCATTCATTTTAATAACTAAATTAATTAATTTTGGTACTGTGGGAGTTTCTCATACGAAAAACAAAAAAAAAAAAACACAAAAGTTAATAGTAGCAACACAGTTATTAGAAAAGAGGCATCATGGCATTCGTAACTAAGATTATATTAAATTGCAAGGCATGTAAAATTATTATACAAATTGCATTCTCAGCCGTTAATCGATCGATTGTTCCGGTCAATCCATGAACATACGCTTATAATAAGCGTTGTAGCTAGATAGCTTATGACCGTGCATTTTTCGGGGATGGAAGAAACCTCACAGCTTTCTAGCTATAGATCATGGACTTGACCGTGAGGTTTGGCTAAACCCCTTTCAAACACGACAGAATATATAATTGTGTATGCATTTAGTAAGTAACAGGATTGATTTTGCTGCTAACCGAATTGAAGCTGTCGTTATCCAGTTGAAATGGTATTCCTTGTTCATCGTAATGGTTGAAAACAACCAGAGTGTGTTACATAGGCCAAAATACCAATGAGTTATGTATAGAAATAAAATGCACCAATACAGAAGCCTAATCAATCGCTGCTGCACAATTGGCAGTGGGATCAGCTTAAACGTTGCGTTGAGCTCAACTATCCAAGCAACTATATGACTATGTATATGGTACCGACATAGCTCAAAAGCAATCCCGAATGACCTTAGCGTTGCCGTTTTCTGCGCAACTTACCCTACTATTATTTAACGTAATACTGAATCACTGCTGTTCTGTAATAGATTATATCTAAATATAACACTTCAAATGAGAGGGACTGCCGAACAGCGGTACGGTAAGAGAGCCGCTGTTCACACTTGAAAGGGTTCTCGGCCTAGGCCGGAAGGCACCAGCCACTGGTTTGGCATGCGTGATTCCTGAAATTCCAGGTAGACAGCCTGCTTACGGAACATAAAAAAATTGTCCTATGGCTGACCACAACGATACAATACCGGTTTGCTATGTAAATTGTTAGAATACATAAGGCCAGCGAGAGCTGCCCGGATAGCAAACTCAGACTGCAAATAGCTACATGATAGCCGTAGTTATTCGAGCAGTTATGCGAGGCAAGCTAACTTATAAAAAGTATTATATTGAAAACAACTCGTAAGACTCAATGTTCAATGAGATTATATCGCGGTATTCGTTGAAATTAGGTAGCAAAACAATGAACGAAAATAATACGCTTACGAATGTGCGGTAAAACATACCAGCGAGTAGAGTGCTCCACGGATCCGTACAGTTCAGTAAATGCGCGACCGGACTATCCCAGCTAATTAAATCACCAGCGCGATCTATGTCCATTTTTTTTTTTTAGTTACACTCTGCAGCTTGTATAATAACAACTATCGATACTTGTCCGTATCCCTTCCCGAACTTATCGATGTCCCGATTGAATTTATTTCTCATGGACGATTCGAACGTTCCTGTTGCACCAAACTCGATGGGAAATATAATGCAACACAACAGGACATTGACTGGGATCCATTGCTGCATCTTTAACATTTTCTAAATTAAGCTTATTCCCGTTAATGTAATTTCATTATATGACATTTTACAGTTCTGCCTGTGTCGTTGTCCATCGTCGTCACGTATTCGTCAGTTGCACGTCAAGTACGTCGTCTGACTGAGCTCTGGCATCAATGTGTGTCGTACACCTGCATTTCGTCGTAAGCCTTTTCGCAGTTAGGTTACGTTCTCGTTATCCTTTATACAAATAACACTTCTCATACATGGAGTGTTCATTGCGCTACACACTATGACCGTTATCACAAACGCTACCACCACGTTAGCTATGACAACAACAGAAAAAACGACACCACTGCTACGATCCGACGCAAAGCAACGTGCGATGTAGTCTGCGTTTCTGGAACGCGGACGACCCTTCCTGAAAGAGCGGTCGGATCGATCACTGAAGTAAGGTAATGGACAGCCGACTGGAAGAAGGCGTATTACCGTCTCACCAGCGCGTTTCGCTAAAGATGGAATGAGAGTGGACAGCAGTTAACTGGCTATGGCAAATGATAATGTTGAATATTTACATCGAGCCAGCTAGTGTAGGACGCCGTCAGCCGCCGCACCATCATACCAGCACAGGCAGCATGAGGGGTTTCGACGATATTGGCATAGAGCCACAGACTTCCTCCTGGGTGTAATAATAGCCTGCTTCGTGCCACGGCCGTGTTCACGGCCTGCGTATCATCCTAGGCGTACGCGCGTGGCCATCGTTCACTCTTTCTTCGTCTCGATGTGGCTGAACAGAGTTTTGGCAAATCAATGACGAAAGAAGGAACATACGACTTTGAAATCTACACCCCGGAACAGGGGCTAATTCTCTACGAGACGTCTGTAGAGAAATATCAACAGCGAACTTCGGATACGCCGTGGTGATAGCATCTAACAAGGCAAAACGGACCGGCAATCGCAACCTTTTGTGGCCTTCTCGTTCAGTATTTGCACTGTTCTAGATAGAACCCCCTGCGTTAGCAGTAAAGGAGCAATGGTAACACCGGCTTGACTATGCTTCTCAGTGTTAGCACAACAGCTAGTTAAGGCCTGTGAACTCTACTAGGACTATAATGGCTCCTGTTGACATTACTACTGCAATCAACTGGGGGACCGGTCAGGGAGATCGGTAATGGCGTCTGGTGATTGACTTTATAACTGCCTCCGTTTTAGCGGTCAGCAATGGACGTCTACTGCGGCGACAATTAATTGCAATAACAAGTATACGTGGACCTTTCCAGTATTCTAGGATAACGCTAAGCATCTGATAGCAACGACGGCCAAAGCAACAGAAAAAGCGTCTTCCGTATGCCTGCATACACTACGGCAACGCCGAAAATCGTAACAATGAGTTTTTCGGCGCGGCACGCTTTTCTATGTTGGTCCATCGACGTTTTGTTACTCCGCTTGCTTCGGTGCTTCGTCGTTTTTCTCGGCGTGGCAGACAGCCACGTCAGACCGATTGCCGTTGCTCCATTCTAGCTAGCGCGGCTCGTAGTTGTAGTTATCCACGCCTGGCTGGCTTGTTCGCCAATATGATCGCCGCGACTGGTATGCCCCGCCATTGACGCTGAACGCGGCTGTTGCCAGTGAGCACGCGAAGTCGCGGTAAAGGACAAAACGCAAAACATCGAGACTTAATAAAAGATTGTATGACCGGCGACATGGTAGTGATGCCGGCCAAAATATACGTTACCATCAGCGAATCGCGAGTGGTGGATACCCCCCCGTAAGAACAACACAAAGCCATATAGTCTGCCGTTACAACAAGTCCGGTGTTACAACGGCCATAACCACGTAAATAGCGTCGTCAACACAAAGTGTGAATCTTCTGGTTATTTTACAGCTATGGAACACGTCGGAAGAGTCGTTCTCACTTCTCGTAAACGGGACGTGCTTTCCGTGTCTCCAAGAGGACAGGTGTGAGCGGCTGGCCAATCGGCAGTTTCGCGACGATGTGTGGTCGAATCGCTGCGAGCGAGATCCTACATACGGGCAACAGAAAAGTTAGTTGAACCGAGCTGTTGCTGAGCATTACCTCTGATGATGGCGATCGTCTCTTAGCTGCCAGACGCGGTAGCTGTTACAGAGGTAGTATTTGCAATAGCCCTGTGCTAACACTGCGGTACGAGTTCGCCAGACATAGTTTATGCGTTTAAAAGCTCAACTTCTCGGACAAATGCTATGGGATATTTGAAACAAGAGAAAAAGATGAAAGACTTATTCGACACAGAAATCCCCCACTGGAACAGACTGAACTACGCAAGCGGTCAGCAGACGGTAGCCAAGTCTAGAAAATGGGCAAAAAGTCACGCGAAGTCTTCGCGGTGCAACGTAACCAAATGGGTTAACCAAGATGAAATTGTTTTAGAAAACTGCCAAGAACGACACTGCCAAAGGGGCTGCGTGTCATCCACGAACGTATATAGATGGACGCCCATAATTCATTGATTTGGGATAGATAGAGCAACAGACTAGTGATGGTCGCATTTATCGAATCGAGCTAGTTTTTCAACACACGTAATAGCAAGGCCGGCAATGGGATAGCTAGACAACAGTATAAGACTTATATATTTTTAGAAAGCAGCTTTAGTCTGAGATGCGCTAGCCTATAGGAACGGACTCCTAACAGCGTACCTCCTGTGAGCCAGTTAGGCCAATCCCGGGCGCTGCCTTCTTTGGCTTGAACAACGTTGCTTTTTTATTCTGTTTTTATTTGTAGCGGCAGCCATTCTCAGGTACTATTTAGGTCGTAGACAACTAGCACAGTTGGAATAGTGGGTGGTAAAGAATTCGTGGTGGGAATTAGGTGGGCGGCCCTGGACAAGCCGACAGACGCGTCTGTTAGCAGGGAAAGTGTTCACTATATTTTCCTTGATGAAGTCGGGGAGAGCGTGTACAGCTTAACATAGCTTAAAGCAACCGGCGTTTTTACTTCCATAACAACGATTAGACATATGTCTATCTCTAAATCCGTTTCGAAGTCAGAAGTTTTCTGGGTGTGGGATGAGGTGCAAACTCTACGAGCTTCTTCTTCATACAGGTTAACCTGACCTGGTAGAAATTTAAATCTGGTATAGTAAGAAGTAAAGCATGCAAAAATAGACAGTATACGCTATTTCTTTTAGCAAATTTCAATATAAAGAGAAATATATTTGACCCTGGGTGGAACCCTGGCTGCGTGATCGTCCACAAATTGGAATCGCATAAACTAGACCTGTCGTACTACGCTAGTTGCGTTCAGCCCTATGCTATCACAATAAAGAGAAACTATCTGATATAAATACAATTTACCATTATATAATTCTGTATAAGCATAGTCCGACTACTTTAACAAGCTGTCAATTGACGGTCCAAGGAAACGGTGCGCAAGAAGCTGCGGCCCTTACATACGCTTTGTCAAACGTAAAGAAAACGTGCACCCCCATTCGGCCGGCTCTCTACTGCGGATGCTTAGATGGATAAACTCCTTACACCTTTCCACATTCTCCGAGCTACCGACGGGACACAGAACTCGCTGATTCGCCAAGCCCACGTTTATTTCTACGGGAGTCTGGCTTAGCCAGTACGACATAAAACGTCAGGCCTCGATATCGTAAAATTATCTTGACCTGTCAATCATTAGGGAAGCACACGACTTCCGAATGTCGAACGCTGCTGTCGAAGCTTAGTTCCATAGTTGGGTTGAAATGTCTAAATGACAGAGGGTAATCGCGTGCAAGCTAGCCGTGATTTGTAATATTCATTATAAAAAATTTCACCACTTGATATTTATTAGTCAATCGAGTCCAATCTATAAGGCACCTCACTGCTGAATGATAGGCACCAGCACATCTGAAAATGGGCATTCAGCAATTGGGATGGGAATCTAATAATAGACTGATTTACTTTCGCGTTGACGATTTTTGTTTATGATTTACTCTGACGAGCGTTACTGCATCAGGGGCCAGTTCAAGCCTCGCAAGAAGATCTGATACCAAACGATTAAAATAAAATGACGTAAAATTCGTACAGCTGAGCTACATTAAACGTTTATCATACAATACTAGTGTGTCCCACATAACCCGAGTGCTTTAGATTGTCCAATATGCACTACTATATTGATGCTAGTAAATTCGCGCCTGTCGTCTATTCTTACCAAAAGGATCATTCGCAACGATCGGACATTCAATTTATCGCAGGCGGGAGTCAGCGGTCGATAAATGAACGCCTGTATTCGGGATTCGTAGATTCGGGAAAAGGCCGCTGCGCAATGCACATGCTATGGGTGAGCAATTATGGTTTTTGCAAATAAATGTTAGTATTTTCTCGAGGAAATAGGTTTGTAAATAGGATCGTTTTCGTCAAATAGTCCACTTTATTTTGTTACAATTTTGTGACAAAATTTGGAGTTACGGAAAAGTTTAGTTTGGGCAGCCTGAATTTTTACCTACCTAACTATCGTGACCTTCAGTTCTTACATGCATTTAAATACGTGCTTTGGTCAAACCATTCGTGAGGTAAATGTTCAACGGACATGGATGGCACCATTATATTCCTCAATAAAGCTCTACATCGTTTGACTTCTGTAGCGCTAGAATGTGAGGCTCTATTCTATTTTCATCTACCCTACCTTCTAAGGATATTCAATAAGCTTCAACTGATTGTCATCTTTTTTTCTTCTCTTTGCCTCTGAATTTGACCCCAGCTCATCAACCTCTTCGTGGCTTCACCCCTAGAGCGTTGCACCAAGGCTGTTGGCCGATGGCAGCAGTACGCAGACAAATAGGCAAGAGAGAGTGTTTGCCACGCTGAATTTCGAGATCACCGGATCCAAACTTTCATTTGTCGTGTGCTTCTATCTGCGCACTTTTACCTGACCAGTCCGTCCCCATTTCGTAGTTATCCGCGGATCTTTCTATGTTAGTGCTCCACATTCAGCTCGGTAGGTTTTCGTGCAACGGCAGCGATGCTAAATTGATTCTAAATATCGTACCCCTTTTCTCAACATTTACCATCCACATCCATAAACGCTAAACCTAGAAGCATCAGACAATGTTCTACCGCTGTGGCTCGTTTTGCGCAAATCTATTTTATCGGTTATCTAACAATATCCTTTGCCAGCCACCATGACCGCTAGGCCAAACGAAGGCCAATAGACAGAGCAGAATAGGTTTGTCTCCCGCCACCGAATTTAGGAGTTTAATTCGACTGAGTCTTCGCTTTCGGCTGGATTTTGTAGTCCTGTTGGAATTCCGCCGAATCTGACTTATATTGATTCTCAACCTTTTTGTCGCATTTAGGAGAAGGGATGAAGACCAGGATGATGGAGGAGGGAAAAGACAAACCGCCAGCTATCTCTTTCATTTTCAGTCCTCTCCGTCTTCAAGAGTTCCAGCAGTCATTCATGATGTCTTGCCACTAGAGTCAACTATTTCCTGTTTCGACAAGATCAAATTTATAAGGGCGGAATACGACAAGCGGTTGCCGATACACTATGCCTCTTTAGACTTTGTTTGAACAAGTCCCGCTTGTCCCAGAAGTTGTATTGTCTGTTAGCAAGCCCGCAGAATTCGTTAATTCTATTCGGTAAAAGGACGCGCGGGAGGAATTGGATGGGAGGAGTCGAGGGGTCCAGGGACGCAGGATGATCGGGACATAGAGTTCGACAGAAAAAACTCATTTGCAATTATTCTATAGCATGGTGATGTGGTGTTTTGCAGCATTCATTCAAGCTGAATGTACCTCTATCGTGCGCATCCTAGCGCTTGTCTCGACGTCTAGGGTTGAGACAAGCGGCAATTTTATCCAAAGCCAACGGCGGGAACAGGATGGGCAATAGACGATATGCGGGAAAACGATTCACCCGATTATTTTCTCCTTCTATGAATAATCTTGTCTTCGGAAATAAAAGAAGGAACCATATGGTGGATAATCATTTCATGAAAACTAATCAGCCGACTGCATTGGACCTTCAACTTTTTAAAAAAGTTGAAGGCAAAGCCCATTTTACGCTTGCTAATTAAACCAGTTGCACATAAGGTAGCATAAAAATCTGTGGGTCGGAGCAGACCAAAATGTTGCCAACTTAACCCTAATGATTAGTTTTTCAATTCAATTGAAAGCAATCAACTGCTGAATTATTTGGTTGACATGTCGTTAAGTAGTTGAACAATCGTGGCTGTTAATTCTGTATTCGAAACGTTGTGTAACTTCTAATTATTGCCCACACCACGCTGATGTCCAACGTTACCTTTCATGGTTTCGTCCAAGCAAAAACAATTTATCTACAAATCTATTTAATTACCAGTTGGATATTGGTCCAACAAAGATAAAGCTAGAAGTACAAAACTACTGACGGGTACTCAATGGGAAGAATCTACCAAGCGGGGTCTACTACATCCTAGACACCGCTACAACTTGTAACTAATATGTACAAGCTTTTGCTTAGAACAAAAGCACATTCATTGTATATAATACCCTTTGTCAGATGGAGGAAAATAGAGAAGGTACAAAATAGGCGCGAAACAGTTTCAACAACTGTTTAAGAAGCTGCTATAGTCTTATAGATAAGCTATACAAGATTAAAAGGAAAGCATATGGAACTTATTCAGACTGCAGTCATTTCAAGCCCATATGAAGCTCAAATGAATACTGCTAGAAAACAGCGAAGAGCTTGAGGCAGCTCCATTTGTGTTATTCGACTGCATCTAACTTACTAGCAATCTTGTTGTCCACTAAATGAAAATTCCTTTTCAGGCAACTACCCGATTACCGAAGCCAAGATGTCGTATAAGAAGATGCGCCGACACCGTCACACAGTGGTAGAATGAGAAAAGAAATAAAGGGGACAACCTTGATGAGTCATAAGCCTATACGATGGCCAACGCTTTGTCAACGTCTATCCTGTGACTAACGTTGCTTTCATCCACTTATGCTTGGATTACCGACACCGACGCCAACATAATGCAATGCCTTTGCTAAGCTATGCCCCCTATAAACCTCTTTCTCAGGCCGTTGCCATTGATCCTCGGCAAGCTGCCACGAAATGAGGCATCTCGCAAGGTACCACTGATCCTGTCCAACCTCCCATAGTTGACATTGACGGAGTAACGGCAGAGAAACTGCTTCTACCATATTCTGTCTTTGGTGGCTTTTACAAGTCGAGTGGTTTGGCTGCTTCGTCAAATGCTACGCAAATCGCAGGTCCACACACAGCAGGGCTTCATTTTAGCTTCCAAGGACAGTGAGGACGACGTTCGTCGCCAGACGCACTTATATCGGTTTTGTTGCTATTGTGGCAACGGCTGTTGTTATAGAGGCACGAGCCTATATTGGTTGATTGTGTTCGAGGTCTTGCCGGATCAAGCTCCACCCAAGTATCGCTAGGAGGAGCGGTTCGCTTTCTCTATGGCGAGCGAAAAATGAACGACCATAGCAGGTGATCCCATCCCAACAGTCGATGAAAGTTGGGAGTTCCTACTACCCAGTGAGCCGGACTATTCGAGCATTGGAGCATAGACTATCAATACGCCAGCGGTTCGTTCACTACTGGAGTACTGAAAGTGCAGCAATAAAATCGATCGTTGCTCCAGGTTCTGACGAAGAGAAAAAACGTTTTCGACTGACGTCGAAGATGACGACGGCAGTACTCTATTGCAAAGATCTCCAATTTGAAAAAACACTTTTCAAAGCAGTTACTACATTACAATGTTGAAGAGAGTCAAAAGTATTATAGTGTTGGCCTTTCTGCTTGGCAGAAAAATCAATTTTGTGTAGGGGAAAAAGTTACCGAGTTACAGTTATTAAAATGTATAAGATAGATCCGAAGAAGCACTTAAACTTCCTCAAAGCACCGTTTCTAAATACGTATCCTTCTTGAACACATAGGGGCGCACTAGCTGGTCGAGGAGACAAATTGGGACATGAATGTGTTTGGGCTATGTATTGAAGTTAATCCAATTCGTTAAGGATTCTCCAATCATTCATAAATCATGTCAATTCTCCTGTGAAATTTTGTACTCACTTGACAAAAAAGATATTTCTATCATTGTCTAACATAGTATATGCTACCTTGTCCACATAGAGAACAAGGCGTTTATCTAAACCGTCTAAAACGTTTGATGATTTAGCAATTTTTTTAGCAACTAGATGAAGTTCGCATACAGTATATCTCGTGCGTGACTAAACCACTTTCGAAATTTTAAAACAAGCTATGTTTTCAAAGTCTTTGCACAAATAAATCCGTTATTAAGTGTTCTCAAGCGACTGCCCCTAGTTACACTCATATCTAAAACAGAGGACCTAACAGCATGTTTCGATTAGGCAACCGACTAGCTTATCCAATCATCTAACGTTTACCTACTGCTAACGTTACTGTACCTAATATCCTTATTAATGGGGGTGCCCATGAACATGTTACTATCTCCGGTTCAAGTGGGCGAATGACTGCCATGGCATATGGTGACCATGCCATTGTATAGTTCTGTCGAAAGGATCTCATATAAGTTCACCTGTGTTGCAGTTCCATGCTTGGCCGTACGCCGTCAACGTCGGAAGTGTAGCGTTTAACTGCGTCGACAATGGAGTACCGGCCGCACTAAGAGCAACCGGTAGAAACGGGTCGAGCGGCGCAGGAGGGACCGCTCCTAACAATGAGGCAGCCATAACATTCCCGCCTCCGCCACCTCCAGAAAGTCCTGTCCCTTTACTAGACGGATTAGCCGTGGTTCCTGATAAACCGCAAGAGGTACTGGCTCCGGTGACCTGATTCGCCATCGCCATAACCGAAACCGTTCCACTATTCATTTTTGGAGGCAGCGGAGGAGCTACCGAGTTCAGGTTGCCTCTTCCGCGCAGCGGCAGGCCTACGACACCACTTGGGCAGCCATCTGTAAGTATATAGCAGCACAGCAAAATGCACAGTTAATTGCGTTTTGAAATACTTCGAAGTCACGTTATAGAGACACTAGATCGAATTAAGCGTTAATATAAGAAAAGCAAAGTGGACTGGAGATATGTAATAAAATAATGAGGTGTCCATGACGTTAAGTTTACGTTCTTGTACAGAAGAAAAAGAGAAAGTAGAAGATGGGAAAACGGAATGTGCACAAGATCTTTTTGGGGGGTTTATGTGACTGAAGCTAGAACGTGGAGGCAGCTACAGGGTTTGACGGGAAGGTCTAAAAAGGGATGATTTACAACAGCGGTCGCAAGCGCTAACCCGAAAAAGGCCAAAACGGTTGGGCTTTTGTAACAAGATGGAAGGTAAACCACTGAGACGAACAAGGATCCAAAAGCAGCTGTGGACAGTCGACTTATTTGGTAGTTGGACGGCTCCCATAGAGCCTCTGAAGCTTGTACTTCCACTTTGTCACTTTCTCCCATAAAACTCAGACGTGATAAGGTAGCTGGATAAACCGTACTGACAACGTGCAGTCTGCAAATGCCTCATCAACCGCGGTAGCTACATCCATTTGTTTTCGCATTATCATCCTCGATGAAAGTGTGACACGCTCAAAAAATAGGACGAAAAGGTACAGATAGATTGAGTGACGACTACAATGTAATGCATATTATTCTTTTTTATTGTTTATGTTGTTGGCGTTAACAGAAACAATGACAAGAAAAAAATTGTTGATTTACCTTAACCGTATTTATTTTTTAAGATGCGAGGCTTCTGACCTTCGTTAGTGTCATTTGTCGAAAACAAAGTTTACTTTGCTAAAGGAAATGCATGTTACAGGGACTAACTTACATGTAGGAGAAATGTAAGTCGATAACTGCTGTTGAGATCCGTGGCTATATTAGGGTTTGCGCAAAAAAGTACTCCAAAGAGACAAAATTAGAAATTTGTGATTTAGTAACGTTCATGCTAGGTACTAAGACACGCACTAAAAAGTCCTATTTTCGGTCTGTTTGAAAATTTTTAGACTCTTATAGGAGTAATGATGACATTCGTTCAATACGAAACACCTGTAGGCCTAAAAAAGCTTATGTTATGAGATGACACTTCAATGCGAATATGGACCCAAACGTGAACACTACGAGACATTGTGAGATCACAGGACCTTGATACCTATCCTCCTACTTACACTCTCTTGAAAAGTCAACATATAGAAATGAAGACCGTCGCAAACAGGTCTCGCAATGATAATGGCAGATCTTTGTAGAATAGCAAAAAGAAAAAAAGACAAAAAAACAAACGAGCGTCGAGATGTGTCTTTAGTAGGCGAAAAAACATCGCGAGTAGGTTTTTCCGCCCGACTGAAGCAATGCGTAAAGCCAAGCATTTATTTAGGCTTCAGGTAGGTACATACCTAAATTACAATTAGATCAGAAAAGTCTTTGATCTCGATATAAGCAACAACACCGTGACGATGTCGGTGATATTTTCGTGCCATCATATTTTCATACATCGTGTCACGGGCTTAACAAGGATGTTCATTCACAACATGATGCATAGACACTGTTAAGCTAAGCCAATATATATGGGTTTATATTTTACGGAATAGTTGTTGTAGGATCCACATTTTAACCAGTGATGGAGAATATGTACGTGCGCAACACAGATATTCCGCATTGTTAAACCTACCGGTATCCAAAGAAGTCGATCAGAATAAACACAGTACGCTCGAAAACACTGGGAACCAATTCGCAGAGGTGATATGTATGATAACCCATATATGATTAGCACGACGTAGCTTCTCACAAATTTCCTTCTAAGGATTCTAACTAAGTATAAGATTATCATTGAGTCCGTTGTATTGCAAATTACGTAACGCGCCTTACTTCCATAGCCTCACCGATGACATCTTCGAATATGCGGCACACATCTGGGCAGCTAATAAAATCGAACGCTTCTATTTATTGATTCTTGACTAAACACGAACACGGGTTAATTAATAAATATATCGCCAGAACGTCAACAACACTAACAGGTCTGCCTGTTCAATTCGAACTACGTCTTTCTGGAACTAGACCTCACTTTATGAATAATCCCTATAAAGCTGAATCATCCTCTCCAAAACACAATTTGGTCTTTTTTTTTTTTTAATTTAATTTTTTCTATCTTTCTTTGCTGGTACTAGTAATACATAGTTAATAATAAATATAGTCCGCCTGGCAACACGGCCTCTGTTAATAATGAACCTACTTACGTCTTCTGTTCTGACTGAATAATAAGAATTAATGGAACTTTTTAATTTGTCGTACACTTTTTTCGAAGTAAGGCAATGGAAAGTCAGGACAGAGTAGGACGCAACAAAACGATTAAAAGCACGGTGCTGATATTTTATTTGATAAGCAAGGCGGTCATTTTGTGTTGTCCAAAATCAATTACGAAGTTCGGTGGCCTGTACTAATCTTGAGTTATCCGTGAGCTGTATACACAAGTTTTGGGAATCAATTTTTGGTATTAGTTTATAAGATGTCCGGAGAGGTCATAATGAACTCATCAGAGGTTCCTCCAATAAGCCTAGTTTTGAGAAGGAATCACATCAGCAGGTTCTGCCGCTACTACCTTCATCACCTCTTTTTTGTTTTTCAAAATTTCTCCTTTTTTATCTCTATAACCTCTATGTTTTAAATTTTTTTAAATTTTCCACGTCATCTACTAACGCTGAGATGTAAATTAGCAAAAATATACACCATATTTATAACTTTGTGAGCAACAGCAATGCATGCTATCTAGTCTTTGTCCCGATAGTGGTTTTACCAAAACTGACCTACTCATACGCACCCAACGAGCCAATAACTAAATGCGAATCGTGCCTAAAAAATGAATATCTGCCGAGGACAAACAAAAACAAAATAAGTACATAGTCTTCGAAGTACGTCTATACCGTGTCTCGAAATCGATGTGACAAAGAAACGCTTGCTTGGGATATATAGTGTTAGCCTCTATAGACAGAACTGATATTGCTACATGTTGTAACCAAGGCGGTGACTACCTGAATCACGCCTCTCTCTCTCTCTCTCTCTTAGCCAAATTTTACATTACAGCATGTTTCACTCTGTTGGGGGTATGGTTTCACTGTTTAATAAATAATGCATAATTTCATCGAGAATTCGATTTTTCTATTTTAACCAAATTTTCAACACTTTTTTGCTTACACCGTCCATTGTGATTCCATTCATTGTATGGCACTCAGAGATCCAGCCGACACATGATCGCAATACGCAACATTTGTGTCCGACGCAAGCTGCTACGCCAAACCCCGTTTTACCATCATCAATGGCGCCCTTCCTACATGACTCACACCAAAAAGCGTGCTTTTCCTGTTTAGACTTCACTGGATAAACGAGCATAAGTAACGCAGGTGACAAGAAGCGCCGTAGCACCGGCTTTAAGTCTGGGCCACTGACTCATTCCCTCTTACTGTGCCTTAAAAATAACCGATGGCCGCGGTTACGTAATGGCTACGTGCCGTCCACCACATCAGCACCGGCGGTAGAGGCGTCTAAATAAGTTTCTCGTTCTCCCGTCTATTCTCGGAGCCAGCACTACACATACAGTATGCCTTTTCTATCCTTTCCCTCTCTTCGCTCTCCATGTCGACTTGTATACGCGTATTACACTGAGGTGCATCATTGCGGTTGGTGCAAAGTGTGCCTCATCAGCGCCTGCGCGAAATCGAAAGTGGACGTCGTAAGTACGTTTATGCAAGAAAGCCGAAGGAAAAACAGCTGTCATCGTAATCACCTTCTATATACACTAGGAAATAGTTACAAAAAGAGAAACATGTCCACTAAAACTGGCCGCGAACAGTCGGCCCTTTTAGTAAGTCCGGCTACGATAGACAAGTAGAAGTAGGACAAGAAAGGTCATGGTGACAACGCAGTGCCATTATACTGGAGCTATAGCGCATGGGTTACGGTCGCACTAGTAGTGTAGTAACTGAGAGCTGGTTACTGGCCAGGCTGCGTTTAATGCGCTGGCGAGCGAAAGAGCTATTACACGATGGAGGGGCTAATCATCGGCATCAATGCGGCTATTAGGTCACGGCTGTGTGTAGTCGGAGTTGTTCGAGGGCCAGCATCCCTACTAGCAGTAACTACTTCGTTCCCCGCCCTTATGCTATACCACTGTTATCACATTTAGTTCGTCCACATAACTATCTGCCTTTCGGCGTGTCACGACTTCTGGGGTTAGAGAGACACCGTTATATGAAATTACCAAACTGCAAAGTAAATGGTCTCGATCCGCTGGCACACGAACGGTCCATGTATGTTCTGTTATAGTCAAGGGAACGGTGTTGAAACTAAGGGATCTACCAGGAGATAGCTCGTTGCGCTTCGAGAAGGCCAGGACTCGCTAGAAGTCGCGAAGAGTCGAGGATCATGGACAGCTAAACGGGACAACGTCTACGCTAACAACAATGACGATGCTAATAATTATGCCATCATTGTAACCTTTGCGTAGGTCGTCTTGATTATCTAACTCCTTTGCGTACTCATACTTAGTTATTAGTAAACCTCTACTTATTATATCGCAAGAAAGAAAAACAATGCAAATAAGGCAGCAATGGCTTCGAGCGCTCTTAAAGGGACCAACTAGGTACTAAAGGTATGTCAAGCTTACAAGTACAAGGATGAAGCAGAATAAAAATTACGCTTCTAGTAAAATAACACCGTGATAAAAGATGCGTTGTAATTTGTGGTGATGTCAACGACAGCGACAGATAGCCAGAAGGGATTTCCTTCTTTTTCAGTGCTGAAAACAGGTGCTTTAGATGCATCGCTCGATATACGTCTAGCACAATTTTTGAAGGTAACGTCTGCTATCATGTGTATATAAACGTGACGGAATAAAAAACAAACAAGTGAAAAACATTCGTAGAACATGAAGCTTAATCAAGTCGTAAAAGTCAATTCTTAATCGGTCCATACACACGCTATATCTGCAAGTATTGACTTCTGTAAACCCCGATATAGACTGCCAGCCGCAGCCAAAGGCGGCGGCAGGCAGAACAGAAGAAAACTATCAGAAATTGGGTAGCGCTATCAACGGCGCGGGAACGTCCAACGGGAAAACGAGTAATAAACGACCGACAGAAACGCAAGATTTGCATGGCTAGTGACCAAAGAACCGGGTCAACGAACGATCAATGTGGGCGTGCAACAGAAAAACTTCCAAAGGCGTTGGAATGACGGGAAGGTTCCGCACCCTATCGATCGTTATGGCCTACATAGCGAATCGCAGCGAAGGTGCCGAGGGCTCGGGTACTCAATCGGCCTGAACGAGCCGCAGTAAAGCTTCACTTAGCCAAACCTTAGCCATTATCAACGTAAGGGAAGCCTGGTACTAATGTTCAAAGTGACGAGAACAACCACCATACGGCTGTAAGGTGAAATGTCGGTTACTCGGAATAAGACGATTTAACATGCGGACGAAAGGAAAATCAGTAAGTGGGGAAAAAATCGCTTTTTAGTCAGGCAGACGCACACTGTCATCACACAAGTACCCACGTACAGCGGTTGCCTTTCCAAAGAAGGTGGCACTCAATTGTGACATCGCTGCAGCCGTTAAATTTGCTGGACCTCCTAATTGAAAAAAATGACGAATTAACCTTAGCAATATAAGATGTGAGTTAGGTCTGATCAAGCTTAGAAACGCGTTACTAAGACTGTTAAAAAGATACTCACTTTACCAGCACAAGAATAGTTTGGTAGGCTAAAAGTTCGCCATATAGAAACAGCTACATATCTTCGATTTGAAAGCGTTTGTCGTGTTCTATTTAGCACAAGGCAACACTGTCTTCTGTGTACTAGCATACCTATGTTGATCTAATAAAGGTACGCAACGAGTTTCCAACACGCATACCCTATACACGTTAGCTATTCATAATTAGTCAGCGACCAACTATTTGATGACAAAATCTTTATCTAGGTAACCTTTCAGGTGCAAAATCCACTACAGTTACTCACTGAAGTAGGCTGCGCTGCCGACCGAGCTTGCGATGCCGCTATTATCGCTACTGCTGCTACTGCTACTGCTGCTGCTGCTACTGCTGCTGCTGCTGCTGCTGCTGCTAACACTATTCATAAAGGCTGGGCTTTTTTGATGACCAGCTGACGCAAGATGGTACTGGCGAGCGGTAGAGTTTGTGGTCGGCACGCCGACGCCGTTATTGTTGTGCTCTCTATTAATGCTGTTGTTGCGGTCGTTCATCTGCTGTCCTCCGCCAGACTGCGCAGTCGCTAGTGGTCCCGTTGGAATCGGACAGGACTGCATTAGGGGTTGCGTTGCGCCTGTAACTGACGCTGTTGTTACTGCGGACTGTGTGCTGTTAACAGTCGCTACCGAAATGGCGTGCAGGTGATGCCCAGCTGACGGAGCTGCTGACGGCGAAGGTCCGGCCTGTCCTGGTGCAGATCCAGCCCCCGCCGAACATTTGGCCGGCAAAGGCGGCGGAGCCTTCGCCTGATCCATGTTGCTACTGCATTGCCCTGTGGAAAAGATCGACGATTATCGATGTGAATAACCGCGGTGTAGGTATTAGTTTTTTTTTTTGTGCTGTTACAAGCTGAAAACTGGGGGGCAAGTAAACCGAATAACATGATCTTCAACAGAGTGACCGGACTGCGGCAGTTGCACTGAGCGAACAACAATAGGGTTTTCCATAGAATCAAGCCTTACAAGGGATGCTGTCCAACGCAACGTAGAGATGAGGCGCGAGTAAATGAAATAGAGCGATAGTGGCGATGATCAGATTCCACTCCGAGTAGGGTGGTCCAGGTTCGCGCGAAATTGAAAGAATTTACATTTGGTTCAAGCCGCGCATTGCCCATACTTCCGTTTATAACAAAAATACATAGTCGTTTTATAAAAATATTGGCTAGCTCAACCTTCATATTCTTTAATACGTTATTTTTAGATGCTTCCTTCTATCCTTCTCGAGCAGTTAGCTTTTTACGAAGTTCTTTTAGACTCAATTACAGGCTTGCTATTGAAGCGCGTCCACTGTTTTTTGCCTCCAGCCGGTAGACTCCCATATCGTCAGTGCTAACTCACTTCTATGTGCCACCTATAGCGCTCGCGTACACCAACATACACATGTGTACATGTGTGTTCTAAAGCGATACCGACAAGAACATTATAAATCACCCTACGTACCACATATATTCTGCTGGAGTGTAGACATTATAACAACGGCATCTTATCGCATTTACTCGGGTCAGACCACCACTGTGAATGTCCATACTTTTGTATTGATTCACAAACTAATGAGCGTTTATTCGCCGTCCACAATAAACGACACAGTCGCCGTACAATTACTCTTATTGCCCCCTTTTACGGAGTTTACGTATCCATATCACAGTAACTCAAACACCATTGCACGCCAACATTACAAGCAGCCTCAGTCAGCATTTAACATAGAACGCCGCGGCATATGCCGGTCACACTTTATTGCTGGATACATCAAGTGACTAGCACAACGATATCGCCTATAGTTAGTGCACAAAATAGACGCGGCTCTCCGATTCCGAAATGACGATCAAGTATAGGTTTAGATTGTCGGGTAGGAATCTGGTAGTAAAAAAAAAAGATACTTAAAGTCTAGCAATGTGAGCCATCGGTGCATGAACGCACCGGCAGGCACCACAGCCGCCGAACATTGCCCAAGAGCATAAGTCCATTATGCTGGTGACTTTGTAGTTTTGCACTTTCCGGGCAACGATAGGCCTGCTATTTTAGGCAGAACTGCTAGTGTGGGCCAAGTCGAACGGTCCACCAGCTATTCAGTCTGTCTGTTCTCCAGCGAGGGCTTTGAAATCAGTTGCTCTCCGTTTTGCAAAAATCAATCGCTCAGCAGCCAAACGCAGGCTACTGCACGTTCATTTCGACGTGAACACACGCGCGAAAGTGTGTGTCGCCCTGCTTCCTGGTGTATCGATACGTCTGCGCGCATATGGCGTACGGGCTCAGTGACTGGACGTCTAGTTGCTTTTGGCACCACAAGGTGTGCAGAAACTGGTACTTCAAAACACTGCGCGACATCTACACTAGACGTTAGCGACAGCCCTAGCAACAGCATCGGCGAGAGCAGCTGCCATTAGCAGCAAAACGCCGTCTGGACGCGATAAACCGCTCCTTTCCTATTTCACTCGGCGCCGCCGCCGCCGCCGCCGCCCGAAATTCAAGCCGAGTCGAATCGAGCAGTCCCATTCGCTACTGGTTAGGCCGTTCAAGGCTCTCCAACTAGTCCTCATAAAGAACTGGCTAGGAGCGACTATGACACTGGTTCCTCAAAGGGTTGTTATTGGCTACGTCACTATGTGAGTCCCTGGCCAATGCGAGCACAATGCAACGGTCTGTTAAATGTTATATTGTAACAGCGCTAGCAGTTCATAATTGAATCGACAATGGAGGCCCTCGTGGACCAAAATAGATTTCGCATGTAGAGTAAAATATGCAACTGCTGGTTAACGGTTAACAGCGTTTACATTAGGCCGAGTAATTGGTGAACCTGGCGGTTCGTAATGGCTGCTGGCTAAGCTACGCACTAGTTCGCTAACGCCAACGTGATCATCACTGAAAGAATGCTTGCGTAAAGGTTGTATAGTATCTGGCGGACGATGTACGTCCAACGCCGCTGTAAATCAGCATACAGATATATCGTCATGATAACGATTTCACGGATTCTGTGTAGCTGATGTCAGTGATCCTGACCCTATAAGGATTCGTTTATAAAATAGACACCAATTACTCTAACACGTTTAGCTAAATGCTACTACATGCTTATTTTGACTACGTAACACAATCGCTTACCGGCGTATATGTAAGTTCGTCTAGACGATCAAAATAACCAACAAGACGCCTACGCTATTGAGCACTTCTAAAGTGGTAATATAAAATATTGTTGAAATAGATAAATCTGTCATCTTTTCGCCGACAGGTCACGTGTGCATCTCTGCCAATTTTCACTTGTACCTGACGTTTCAGATCTTTCAAGCGTGACCTTATAATGGCCAGCCAGGTTTTAGATGTAATATCGTCGACAATTGATCAACCTTTTGTTTATGCGATGTCGATTCATTAGTGAAAATCCCAATAATGTTAGCGCACCCTAGTTTACCTTTCTCGCATATCACGGTGACACTGTTCAGGATTGATCGGGTTTGCGTTAGCTCCACATCGCTCCTATTGATATAGTGTAACATGGTCAGCCAATGAAGCTCGCACGTTTTTCTTCAAACGTGTCCAAACAATGGCTAGCAATACGGCGTGAATTTATGCCAGAGACATCGCTAAGGATCCAATTCAGTGATTAGATCGCAGGGACGTATCAATGATATATGCATTGCATCAAGCGACGCGTCAATTCTCAACGATGCATGCTGTCGTACAGCGTGCAACTTAGTATCCTTAAGGAGACCTAATTATCTTCAAGAAGAACATCATTTCCTTGGAATATGCTGCACGGCCGCCTCGTAATACCATCACTCTTTCCCCTCTAACTCTCGATTAGTTGTGTACGGCCCGTCGGACAAACACGATGAAACTAAATATGCACATTCAGTTCTCGTGAGCCATCATAATCATGGCTAGCTTTGGCTAATTACAACGATACAATGATTATTCAGTTTACCTTGCGAAGTTTATTAACTCGGAGTACTGCTCATCATCATCATCTAACTTGTATAGCATCTATATAAGCTGCTTCAAAAGGCAATCGACCCTGTAACAGAGACCCATTATCTGCAACCGGGCCAAATCAACACAAGCTGTCGCTTTTCCCCAAGAATGGGTCATTTTCCCGACTGTCTCCAACTCTTAGAGTCCCCCTCTATCATGGTAGCCTCTTTATGATCACCTATTCCGAATATCCAGTGGCCAGTTACTTCGACGGCGTAATTAACCTGGTTAAACTGCTTGCTCGCAGCCCTAGCGCCGTCTTAAAGAGGCACAGCTATCTCCGAACCGACCGTCAGACGTGATCATTCCTCGAATACAGGCGAACCACGTGATGAAGGTAACGGCGATGACAACGGAGGACAAGCAGAAACGGATCCTCGTGAACAGCGGCCAGATAACCGCAGATTCATTTCAAAAAGCGACTTCAAGTAAAAGTTATTCGCAGTGGCAAAGCTAAAGTCGTACGTCCTGTTTAAATCGACCGCTGTAGAAGGAAGCCTTTCTGATGTACGTCTGCTTCAGAATTATGCATTTGGCTCCTTCGTCGGAACGCGCGTGTATGAAACAATGGTCAGAAATAAGCTTCGGAAGGAACGCGATGCCAAGACTAAACAGGCTTCCCCTGTCAAGGGAAACCTCATAATAAAAAAAGCAGCGCTTTGTAACACGACTGGCCGAGAGATGCGAATTAAATGAAGGAATTTGATGAGAGCTTAAAGAATTTATATGTAGGAAGATAAAAAGACAATTATTCAGCTGGGTTAGGGTCGAAGACGAATAATTGTTTGTGATACGTTACTGGGTCTGATTCAAGAGAAAATTCGTGTGAAAGACGCGGTATATCGTTTCGTTACGCCGCGCCAAAACTTCACGAAGTGACGGATTTCACAGGGCGCGAACTCCATGTGGCTCCAAAAACGGCGAATTTTCGACAACGTCATTTAGAATAATACGAGTACCGATTATTTCTAAAATTCTAGCAATACTTCCGTACCGATCAGATCCGTGGCTGGCTAGCTTTTTAATGCTGCCGAGCACGGTATCTAGTAAATGGCGAGAAATTGTAGAGAAGATGTACGGCTTAGATTGTAGAATCCACCTAAATAATAAATAATTCGCATTAACTCATCTGCATTAGACAAAATATCGTCTATTAATGTTTGTGATTCTCAAAAGATAACCATAAATCGTCAACACTGGAAGCTGCACAGGTGGCTAGCTCATTGGTAAAAGTAAGCAAGCGGTAATTACTTCATTCAGGACAAAAGTTCTACCAGTTCAATGATTTGGTACCCCCATTTTAATTGAGAAGCAGACCCAACTGTTTCAAATGAATGATCTTGCCGTGTGTAAAAATATCTTTAATAATCAACTAATTACGCTATTATTCCTACCTCAAACTGTGTGGTTACTAAACAATTACAAATCATCGTAACAATCTAAATAAAACCATGTACATTTTAACGCATTTGCATGCAGCAAGGAATATTCGTCTTTGTTTAATATTCATTTGCTGAAGCCAGTCATTGCATATTGAACGCGCAACATTCAAAAAATATCATAGAAAACGAATTAAAAAAATCAAAAAACAACTATCTCTTTGACATTCAATTGTTTCATCTTCGTGACCTACTATTAGTTCGCTTTTGAAAAGGTCCTACAACATAATTTTCTGGTTTGAACCCATTAGCCGTTGTCTATGCACTCACAATGGATACAATTATGGATGCGCTAAATGATTTTTCGGAACTGTCTGACTATTGGTGCTGGGTAATGTAAGATGAATGATAGAGCGATAATGCGGCTGGCCAGTGCGAGTTAAAACGCAACGGAAAGACGGACGCTGTTCTACTGACGCTACTGCATCGGGGCAGAAGCCTAAAGTAGTCCTGCGGTACGCTTTTGACGAATCGAATGTAGCGGGAAGCTTCAGCACACAGCAAAACAAAATCAGTTACGTCGGGTGAGCCCAGAGCTTTTCCGCCCTAACTGGTGGCCCAATACCAAGAAAGAGACAACTATTATCTATCACGATTGAGTTTGATATGCTTTCAGTACTGATTTTAATAAAAAATAGTTGCCTATTTAGAAGTAATCCTAAATCTATAGAGTGAATATCCGCAAGAAGCGACTCAGTCAGTTCTAGACTGCTCCACCTATTTAGTTCTTTTTTAGCTTGATTATCGCGCTGTTAGATAGAAGCTTAACAGGCAAATATAATTTAAGTGTTTGCTCTATTTACAAAGTTGCAATTTTGACAACGTTTAGGTTTTCAAAAAATAAAGGATAATTTAATATTAAGCGGTCAAAGCGCATCAGTACCAAATCGTTGCGTCCTAAGTTTAAAGTTGCTGCTGACCAACGTGGAAAACCTAAAAAAGGACAACCCAAAGCAGGTATATAATACGAAGGACACATTATCCATAGGCGAGAATTTTGACAAAAAACCTGCCTTTGTTCTTTTCACGCTTTCCTCTACTACGACGGTTCGTACATTTAACGTGCATTGATGCAGCATCGCTGTTTATAGCTTTCATGTAGACATTGAAGCTCTCCAAAATCGACGCTAACTTAGGATTTTCGAATGCAAACTTACTCAAGTGCTTTCTCTGGCGAAACTTAGGGCATTTTTGCCGTGTTAGAGATATATCGATCCCTTGCCTTGAGTTCAACATGTCTGGAGTTTCATATAGCTTACTTGCACAGGAAGTATTTACGGCACTGTTTTTTTGGACGTCAGTAGGCAGCCTTACGCTGCTGCGAGATAACAGTTACTGTTCTGGTGGCCATGGCATCGACGGAAACCCTTGACTACAGCGGTTTCGCTGTCTGCGACGCGATCGCCACCATCAGAAGGAACACTGACAAGTGGCGGCACTGTCGCGGACCCTATCGTTGCTGTGGACAACGTAAAGCCGCTAGATTTGTAAAGGTACCTTCAATTGCTCTGGACAGATAAGACTTCGTTCTCAGCTACGGCTTCGGTCTCGTAGCCTAAACAGATCAAACAAAGGGCTCTCGCAGCTTCTACAGGCACAGACGTACAGTGCGGTCACTACATTAACCACGGATCAGTTCCGTATTGAATCTAGCAGCGTGAATGACGTGTGCAGACAAACCGGCGTTGAGGTAGGGGCTCACCGATTACGCGAGACTTCTTTCAAACCACATCATCCTCATCGAAACTGGCGAAGTACACAAAATGAATGAATGGCCAGGAAAAATTTGGGAAAAAAAAGAAACCTTAATTCAATGAGAGTCGTCAAAAAAAACATATGGAATACGACGGATAACTGATAAGGAGCGAGTCAGGCCGGTCAAAACAAAGTGCCAATATCGCACGAGGAGAAAGCGAAAAGAAAAAAGAGCGTAAACCTCCAGGTGAAGACCACAATAGGAAGGTCTGATGGAGTGTAAGATAAGGCATCAGAACTGAACCACTATCTATCTTAGCCCTCAGGGACAAATAAATCGGACAGCCGTGTGGATATGAAAAAAAAAGAGGGCTAACCAAAGGTGGCAGAGATAGACACAACGATAACATACGGAAGGAAAACGCAGGTCCGTTTGCAAGGAATCAATTTTTATTTGTGGTTGGTAACAACACAAATGGACGGAGACAGGATCAGTGAAAAAGGCTTCTCAGACTACATTCCTAGGAAAAAGCATCTCTTTTCAAAATATTATATCATTATTACTGCGACCAATGATCTAGGTGAGATTCACAGCCTATTCCGCTGTTTAGGCGCGCATGACTACTTTCAAGCCGGTTACGGCCTCTGACGCGAACATGTTTCTTTGGTCGTTACTCGACATTGTGCAACTAGGTTACATTGTACTTTTTAATAAGGATAAAAACAACAATAACAAATAGATAGAAGTTTGTAGTCTAACAAAGTCTAGTTTAGATTTCGTCTAGTATTGCATGTGTACTCTCCATATTTTCAACCCGCACTTGACCAACATTAATGCTAGCTATAAAATCGAATTTCGCGGGATTTGGTCAGCAACAGAAGGAAGGAAGCCTTTGTTGCCTGTTGAAATGTCGGCCAGTCCATTGGCTCTCAGGGGTTCATTGGCTTTAAATTGGGTGGGCCTTGTCAGCAGGTGTTGGTTCCGTCGTCTTCTGATTCATTTATTACGATGGCCGCTTACCCGGAATTTGGCCGGATGAACAAGAGCTCGTTTCACGCGGCCACTGCCGTGGTTCGCTACTCATCGAGCAACAACTGGCCGCCCAGGTAAATTAGAACGGTATGAATAACAGCCGGGCGTAACAGCGGATTCCTCACCGGCTTTAACAACTCTTGTTGCTACAACTTGGAGCAATTTTCTTTGTAAGCTCTCTATCGTCGTCACAGATAATACGGAAGGTTAACGTTGGACACTGGCTGCTGCCTATTTCGGACCAAACGTTTGGTCGTCCCAACTAATGGTTACAAACCTAAAAAGCGACAAGCCAGGACACGCCATATTGGAAAAAGTACAGTAGATGTACAATTTTAAACGATTCATGTACCGAAAATTACAACATAATTGATAAGGCAAGTAGTTGTGGTTTGGCAGACAGATATATAGATGTGTCGCCACCTCTCTAATGACCATTAGGCTAAACGAAAATATATTCGGATTAAGTAGACTGTTATAATATTTAACATGGGAATGTTTCACAAATACGAGCCTTTGTTTTGGTCGATGTAGGCATTGCACACGAACGTACGGTTGAAAAACTGCGAAGAAGCAGGAAAGCTTCAATGAATAACGGTAGCTGTTGGCAGTTGATGTCAGAATACTCCGAATGACCAAGTAAAGACCATGGAGATTGAACGCGTACTATGTACATATGTCGCGTTCAATCTTCATACATATATAATCAAAAAAGGTAAATATTGATAGTCCCATCTATCTAGCTTTCCGACGTAGCTTCAGCTTTAACTATAGATTCAGTAGGCAACAAGCATCGTTGTTGACATCGATTGTCATCTTTCTTCTTTTATCCGTTATCCTTTACAAATTATTTCCTAAACAATGCAAATGTTGTTCGAAACGCAATCCCAACAGCCAGTTTAGTTTTGCAAGTCCGTTATTATTGATTTGTTGATATTGTTGATTGGTTGTTGTAACTGCGTCGTTGATAAACGACAGGCCCACAGATCCAGCCGAAGTCGTTGAGCAAATCCTAATTAGGTGAATATTCCTAATTTTTTATTTAATCCACGCGTTCAATTAATTAATTATCAGACTAATCAAAAAGATTATACACAATAATTAAACCGAATGAACGCACGACCGAAGCAATACAGTCGCCGCAGAGTAATCCTTTTTCATTGATATTATCTGTGAAACTATAGAACCCATCTGCCGACAAATTAATAAAGCACTGACCGACGTTACATGTTTGTCTTAACTAAAGGTCCTGCCTACCAAGAAGTGCACTTCTAAATCTGCCAAATTGATGATCGCCTTCGCTGCCTTCTTTATTTAAAAATTTTTAATAAAATTTGCCTTGCTATTTGTTCGAAGCCGCTGACACCTGTTTATCAATGTCTCTAAGCGAAAATGTTACAATACCAAAAAGAGGATATCCGTCAAATCCTGATCACTAAACGTAAATATTGTAATCGGAAAACGTGTTCGAGATAAATTTTAGAGTCCCTTTCACAGAATTGTGTTGAGTTTTTTCTATCCAAGGGCAGCCTGTGTAAATGCATTTGGATCGAAATGGGCTTTCGCTGCACAACGATTTGAAAATTGCAAAATATATGATAATTTATATGGAATTAATATGAAAATGTTATTATTTGGTGATAGGATAGATTACACTTTAAACGAATAGCAACAGCTATGCTAAGTTTAGAGGCAGAGCCATTGAAGTCTAGAAAAAAAAACACGCCACAGCTAAATCCGAATCCTAAAAAATCACTAACATATTAGTGATACTGATTGTGTTGCCGTTGTACCAAGCATTTGTGGCTGCGTAATTAAGGCGTTGGACTTGAAATCCACTGGGGTCTTCCTGCGCAGGTTCGAACCCTACCGACTTGGTTTTTATTATGACAAAATCATTCCACTCTACGATCCAGACAAGCAACGTATTTTGTGCCCGATAACCGTTTTGTTTTTACTTCTCACCACATAGCACAGCATTCGAAAATATCTATTGCTTAAAGAAATCTTACGTCATTTAAATATAGTGCAACTACAACGATTTCTCTACCATTATGATGGCAATATTATTATTATTTAACATCTTAGCTCTTTTTCTATTAAAAAACAACTGGAATTTCATTAAGCGATAACACGTCTTAGCACCCGTAGCAGCGAACGTAGCCATATTCAAGAATGATTTGACTGACTCACTCTGTACCAATGCCGAAGCTCTCTGCTGCAAAAGACGTTGTCACACCGCCCTTTAGCTCATCGTCGCCACGGTCTTTTTTTGCCGAACTCGCTTCTAGCAACAGCAATAACATTGAGAGTCATCAAACTTCGATGGTACACAGCTTCTGCTCGCTCCGCCAGTTAACCCTTACCACTTCTGCCTTTTCTATTGCTTGATAGCAAGTCCAAGAGCCTCTGTTTTCTGCTTGATTCCGTTCGCCGCAACGTCACCTTTTGCCATCAATTTGATTCGCTCATCCCGAAATTAGCGTACGCCATCATATCGCCAACGTTTCTCATTGTTGAGAACATACGTGACGGATACGAGGTGAGGGGAAAGGCTCATCTTGAAATAAAGTCACTTAGCGATTTGAGAGTTTCCACCTTGCCAGAGTATACGTACATTGCACAGCGTAGGTTGAATATGAGTACAGGATACAATATATTCTAGGTAAGTGTTAAACGATTAAGAGACTTTTGTCTTACCCTCTCACTGTATACATATCTACAACTAGTGCTACTACCGGATCGAAAGTCCGATCGTCAAGACACAGCGCGTTAAGGGCATTCTTTTATAATCATCACGGTAGTCGTTTGCCGATGCTGTTTGAGCTCGCCGGATCATTCGCACTCCTAACGACATACACCTTCAATAGCCGTAGACATATTGGCCAAAGTGGCAAGAGCATGGCAGAGACACCCAGCGCTACTGCACGGTGGTCCCATGCGATAAGCTAGACGGGTTGTCTGATTGCCGTTGCCTCTCTTTCTCTCGTTTGCTCGTGCTATGTTAGTTTCCAACAGCAACGGCAGCTGGCGGAACGGAAAAGAGTGAAGGACGCTGTTGTCGCGATTGGCCCCAAGCGTCAAACGCCTTACCATCGCCACCCGTAAGAGCAGCAGCATCATCAAAGACACACAAATAGGGAGACGAGCGGGAATGCATGACAAGAGATCTCAGACAGCAGTACGGCACGGAAAAAATGCGGCTCATAAAGCTGCCGCTGCTTCTGCCGTAAAAATTGTGTCCATTCACAATTTTTGTTGGGGTTGGATGTCTATTGATATTAGACAGTTCACGCTGCCGCAACTGACAACGAATGCAATCCAACTTACTGAGTGTGGAGCAATTAACTCAAGCGCGAAAGAAGGGGAACACTGAACGCCAGCAGACGCGCATGCGGAGCAAGAGCAGCGCAACGCTGTTTGCAATCGTGACACCAACAACGATACTAATAATGCCTGCGAACACGACGACGACGACAACAGCACCAGTAAGACTATACTGTCACAGGTAATAGGCTCGATATTACGATGCGCAACTGTAGAAGAGTGTTAGGGAACCGAAACAAGGCTTTCCTTTACGATCCAGCCTAAAACATAAACACAAGAGGGTATATGATGTGAGGAAAATTGTAAATAAACAACAACAAAGTAGGTAAAAAAAATGTGAGGAAGCATTAAACTGCTGTCATTGGAACGACGTTGAGAAAGCAGCCGTTTCTAAGCGAACATACACCCGAAATCAGACAAGACAACTAGGCGATTATATAAGAACATTCAGGCATATTTATCTTTGCTATACTACGCGTAATCATATTTAAATGACATGAATATTTAAATAACTTGAACAGATCAGCACGAATAAACACGTTTCAGGCAAGGTCGACCAGTTCGGCCTCGACAGGCGTGAATGTTCAAAAAAAAAAAAAGATTTACCGAGGAATTCCTTTCTGTACGGAACAATATATGATCATTCTGTAGAGTTATTGGCATTGTATTATGCAAATGTTATTATTTGGTGATACGACATATTACACTTTAAAGGAATAGCAGTGCCTATGACAAGTTTAGAGGCAGAGCCGTTGAAGCTTACAAAAACAATGCAAGAGCTAAGTAGAGTCCCAAAAAATCGCCAAGATTTAGTCATACTTATTATGTACTCATCTCATCTACAATTGCATCAAGCAGTTGTGGCCGAGTGGTTAAGGCGTCGGACTTGAAATCCAATGGGGTCTCCCCGCGCAGGTTCGAACCCTGCCGACTGCGATTTTTCATTGTGACAAAATCATTCCAATATACGATACACACGACCAACATAATTCACCTTCAGATCGTTTGTCCCTATCGGCGTTTCTCACGATACTGCATAGCATTAGAGAATGTATTGCCAAAAGAAATTCTATTCGACTCGCAACTACAACGACGTCTCTAACATTGTGATGATGATATTATTATTATTATTATCCAATTAGCTATTCTCCTATTAAAAAAACAACTGGAATTTCATTAAGGGGTGGTACGTCCCGAAGCAGCGGACGCAGCTATAACCAAAAATGACTCCGAGTCACTCTGTATCAGTGCCGAAGCTCTTTGCTGCAAAAGGCATTGTCACATCGCCTTTCAGCTCATCGTCGCCCCACGGTCTTTTTTCACCGAACTCACTTCTAGCCACAGCAATAACATCGGGAGTCATCAAAACTTCGATAGTACACGTCCACTGCTCGCTCTTCCAGTTAACCCTTACCATTTCTACCTCTTCTGTTTTTTGACAGCAACAATCTGTTTTCTTCCTAATTTTGTTCAACGCTACGTCACCTTCTGCCATCAATTTTGCTCGCGCGTCCCATAGCAACGCATGCAGTCATCTCATCAGTATTTGTCTCTATTCAGAGTATGCGGTGCGAAGTGAACGAAGCAGTTGTGGGCGAGTGGTTAAGGCGCTGGAGTAGAAATGCAATAGAGCCACCTCGTGCAAGTTCGAATCTTGCCGAGTGCGATTTCTACGGTTATTTTTGCTTTTTTAGTGTCTCCATTATAATAAAATCATTCGAACAATGTTATATATAACTCGTTCTTACAGAGAATCGTTCTTTTGCGACACTATTGAAAACGACATCCTAAGTAACGATAAACTTATGAGTCAATATGCCCTTCCATCATATAATTTTCTGAGACCAACTTGATCACAACAAACGAGTCACCCTGGTATGTGCGCGAGATCATCCACCGATGTCTGTGGTTAATTGGCTTATTCAGGAAGCCTGATAAGCAGACGTCACCTTTACTGATCATCGATCTCTATAGTGTTCCCCTTCGACCATGTATTCTATTCTCGCTAATGAGCGTATTTACCATAGTAGTCGTCTGAAGTTAGCCTAGGTTGTTTCTTGCAGGATTACATTGCGATATGCTTATGTAAACATATCTGCAGACACAAACAGAGAAGCATTATATAAAAATTGAACAATAGCAGTAGGATCAGCCAATACTTTTAAATCTATTATGCCAAAGACTAATTAAGCTACCGATATCAGCAATAATTAGGTTACTAATAGGAGTAGTAGGAAAAAAAACAGACCGCAAACGCAACCGTAGTAGATTGTATTTCGATATTAATCTTTAGGAAACTACAGCTGAAACTTGCCATTGGTGTTGCTGTGCCAAGTTTTTCCCTGACGACTTGGGCACGTTAGAGCATCGCATTCGGCTGCTTGATTTCCTCATCGTGTTTAATGAATGGCAATAGAGCGGCGCACTCCACACACTTTTTTTTGAAGTAGAATAAACTGTAGAAGCTCTTCTCTCCGAGGTTTTACCATCTCCATTCATAGAAGCGCTTCGTGAAACATCGGTAGACTGACTTCACTTGAACCCATTCCATACTCGAAATCATGCAACTCTACAGAATTTGACACAAGAGCTTGTCACCAATGCGCAATGTCAAAATAAATGTGTCACACACTGTTGAGGCGTTGCTTGCCACTTGTACAGTCAAGCATTTTTAGCCAACGACAGTTTCAATAGGGCTACACAATTTGACATAAGTAGAAACGCCTCGTACGGAGCGGTAACCTGTACTGCTCGATACAATTCCCGTAGTCAATTTGAAACCTATGAAAAAGATACCTCATCTGTGAACGGGAGCTAACCGAAAGCCAGATGGATTATGAAATATTTGGCCAATTCCTATGCGTAACTCTTTCCAGTCGCAGCCGTGGGGTACTGCTAAGTTACAGTGTAAATCGGACCGAGATGCTAACAAAAGTATTAGCTCTAATTCTAATTCTGTACCATTCCAGCTGATGTATAAACTCACTAACCTGGTGTTTCGCTAAGACTCGCTGCGACCTGCTGGAGTTGGACTACGATGATAGAAGACGAAGTAGGTACACTTCACTCTCGGATGGAGACCTCAGAAGCGCGAGTGGGCACAACGAGCCCTCCCCGCCATCATCTGTTCAACAACATTCACCCGTTCTGACATCGCCACATACACTGGCCAATAACATTTGCGTTCCAACTGACCGAGATCTGCTTGGCTAGATACGGCGGTTAAGCATGCAAATGGGCACTGCGTGAAGCAGTGGTCCCAAAATTCAAATGTCTGTCAAAAACGTCGAAGTTAAAAAAGAGAATTTATTGTTTTGCTTAAACGTAAACGAACTCACAAATACTGTGACGAGTTAGGTGTTTTTAATGGGGGTGTGTATAATATATCTGCGTTGTCGTTCATGTATAACTTGACAAATTAGTTATAGATAGCTGGCTCACATCTTAGCACCTATGAGACATCTAGTCAAATGGTGAGACGATGCAATAAAACAGATCTGTTATCCGTTTGGCAACCGTCTTTTCGTGATCAATGTAACATGTTTTTATCCATATTTGCCCTCATGGATCACTATGATTCTAGCGCATCTATCTAATCGTAGAATTACAAACATCGATGCATTGTGTTCATGAATATATGCTTCTAAACTGACCGACACCAACGGTAAAGCGCCCGGAACCCTGCTCTGCTAGTAGGCCGAATCATTCTTTCTATTTGGCAGAGCCGTCATCATTCTTCGTGATTCATTCTGGAATAGCTGGCCGTATCGGTAACTTTTCGATGCATTAATGAACCTGTGTAATAGTAACATCGATAAGTGCTGCTTCGCGTAATTGTCCGTTAACACCGAGAAAAAGGACCAACTCGAAGCTCTCCATCACTGAACGGTAAGTGGACAGTCTCAGGATAAATTTTAGCCAAAAACCTACGTTTCGCCATTTTCCGACTACCACATTCCGGTTTGGAAACAAAGCGAGGTCGCCACAGGAACTCTAATTTGGAGCAACAGCGGTGCGGCAGAGTGGGCGTGACAGCGGTAGGTCGGCTTTTCGTGGCCACTGAACTACTCAAAACGTTCTCGGGAGCAAACGCGTCCTCGTAAGCCGAGTTGTCAACTTCGGATAAATTTCCCGCATGGGTTTGCTATGCGGTTGAAGTATGTTTTGTAACGAAAAATTTAGCCAGGCTTTTCGGCGAATCTTGATGGCCGAGTTCAGATTGGCCTTTATTTTATTTCTAATTTATACCTAAATGACACAGATTGCTATAGAAATTTGTGTGTCTGTGAGATCGTGTACATTGCCTGGTTTGATATTTCGCCGGCCGTTAGACGAGAATAAACGAGATTTTCGTATATGTGCCAGGTATCCGAGTCGATTGTGGTCGTCACTGACTACGGCCTTATGGATACAGAACGTATTTTGGTGAAGGGACACAGCTGTTTCCGAAAAACAGGTCTTAACCCAAACTATATTTATAATTAGGTTTAGTAAGATTCGGATTCCCGGCGAATGCAATCACAACACCAAAACTCAATGGGTGTGGTCATGAGATAAGATCTACTTTTCTTTTTCCACTGTACGGCAAAAGAGTTGTTCTGTTACCGATTAAACCGTTTAAATGGTTGGAACAAAAAAAGGTTTTACAATATACTTGTAGCGCTTGGGCAAGCTTACGGTGGATTTTTGAAATCTCCGTTAGTAATTAACGTCACCAATGACGTGAGCGGCGTCGTGTTCGTTACAGTATTGTGTTAAGTAAGTAAATGGCAGTTTATCTTAAGGCACCATCATCGTTGAGCGCTACAACCTAAATGGGTGGTTTCAGCAAATGAGCTATCAGCCGGTATATGCTTTGTACCCTGAGAGGTAAGCTACATACTGCAATTGATCTCTAGCTGAGACCCACCCCAGCTGGGCTTTAGCCTTTAGTGAAGATAAGTTTAAAATGTACAACATGTGTATGTGAAGTGTCGTACTTTTTTTGCTAGACATTTCGTTCTACCTAAATTCAAATTGCTTCTTAAGTTTTTTTGAAACTGAAACGAGATGAAATCGTTGCGCACGAAAATGTATTGTTTTCTTGCGGGTAAAATATATTATTGAAAACTGAGATCGATAATCAAAACGTAACGATAACTGCATTCAGAAGCCAAATCGGTCAAAACGATTAGCTGCACACGGGCTAGCGTTTCAATTGATAACCAGCTTTACGAAACAACAAGAAGATCGACATATTGATTCTCACGCAAATTATTTGTTAAATGTAAATTCAATCTATAGACACATGTGGAGTGCTTACGGTGCAAAATTATATCATCGGTGTGTGTATATACAATAACGAGACGAGGCGTCAGTTCATGAAACCCCTTTCCTCAGTTACATAAGCGGTCTATTTGTACACGAAGCATAATGATAGAATAAAGTTTAAATGCACGCCACTTCAGTGAGTACAATTGAATCGTCTGTGAATAAATGAATGAATAAAAATTCATTTTTATTAGCTGTTTGTTAACAGCTAACTAAAAAATTGCTTTTACGTTCATTTGTGCTGCAAATGCTGCTAGCATTAATACTCCTACTGGAATCAATTGGCGTTACGTAGTTGTCAGTGTGTTTCTATGTATATATATGAGAAAGAGAGAAAGAACCGAAATGAACGACGGTCGTCTGAGAAGCGAATCGATTTTCGGATTGCTTCAATCTCCAGACGACTAACAGGGCGCGACCGCGTCCGCGTGTATGCACTTTTTCAACGAAATCTGGAAGGTCTCAACAAATATGTGTGAAGACTGTATTAAAAGTTCGCAATGATTGTTTAGTTCGGCAACACTGCACAGTCCATTGGATTGGACTAAATCAGGCTATTTCTATGATACGCTGCGGTGTCTGTTTCTGCGGATTCGCGAATATGGTGTAGCGATACAACTTCTTGCCGTTCTGTCCTGTACCGTTACTTCGTTACAGTTGTCACTGGTAAAGCTGGCTGAAGTGGCTGAAAACGACGAGTATGACGTTGCCATGAACATCAGCGACGGGTACAGCAATGGTGGATACAGCTACGGCGATGACAGTGAAACGTGCAGGACGTTTACTGCGGCACCGGGCTGTTTAATCATAGCTTGTTTATTTGCCTGGTAACAGGACTGCGACGTGGAGCGATGACTGACAACAGAGCAACTTCTGCCTCTTGTTGTGACGACGAAGTCTGTTGGAATATTTGGCTGTGTGAAACTGCCCAAAGCAGAAACGAGCTGCCATTGACTTGTATGACGATATTCGTCTCAGACTTAACCAAACGATAGTTTGGCAAGGTGAATATTGGTCGGAGCGTTTCCTAAATGCGAGTTGTCGCGGCCACGCGGAGATGGGGGGGGGGGGTCGCGATATGCCGCCGGCGTTAGCTTCTAAAACGATCACCGCGTAACTGTAAAATGAGTTCCGCAGAGAATCATTCAACACGAGGCAAGTCAACTCGTCAAATAACATTAACAATAGCAGTAAAAGAAATCAGCGACGAATGCAGCTAAGGTCGCTTCGTAGAGGAACTGTGTAGAAATAAGGCTTCAGACTGCAAAACGATGTAGGAGAAGGGTCAGCAATAAATTTCTCCTTTCAAGACTAGATGCATCTTCAATTTTTCACCACTTAAATCTTTGTATGATTTCTACCACGTTTAAATGATTGAAACCTACTAGATCTTTTAGGAAGATACGATTAGGCGTCAAAGGATTTTCTCACCGAGGCTGCGAAGCATATGGTCTTATTTCAGTAATTTCGATTTGTGTGTACACCGAGAGGTATACGTGTAGTGTAGTACATAATATTTCTCTTAGATTAATTCGCCAATTATAGAAACCGACGCGTTATACTGCGCTCATAATTGTTGAACAGTACTCAAGCAAAGGCGTATAAATGGGCGTGAAACCCTTACAGGGTTCGACGTAGCATATGACTAATTACAAATAAAAAAAAATCAAATACATGACTATAGGTAGCGAGAGTCGGATCGTCAGTTTCGAAAAGTCGAAGCGCATTTGATGCGTTCTATAACAGTTTGGTTAGTACATCTTAGTAGTAGCGGTACATCTTCGCTATGTTTATCGAACCTGTGTCTAAAATAAAGATTTTCATATTTCGTCTTTTTATATTCAAATATTTCAGTTTTATTATATAACAGAATAAATTGAAATTGTATTTTACTGATGTGACCTAGTGGTCGTTGTAGAGGGAAATCAATACTATTAAGTCTGACCCTAGCAAGGATAGTCGCTCAGGTCAGTGCAAAAGAATTATTTAGAAAATCAAATGGCGTGCCGCCTTAGTTAAACGCAACTTTTTCTTTGTACGGTAGAAACAAGTAGCCCATGTTCAATTGATGAGCGAAGATTAACTGTTACTGAGTACTTTTATGCCGGACAAACTCCTACCAACACTGTGAACTGCCCAAAATCTAGCTACTCGAAATCGTCGGTTTACAGCATTATTCCTGAGTGCACGACCGCTGAAAACAATGCAACGAACGAACCCTCACCTCCAATAAATGAAAAAATGTCATTGCATTTTTTGATTATCGCCGTCTTTGGATACGTCGCGGCAAGTAAAATGACTGTAATCGTTTCCGAAGACTTTGCTACACATCGTATGGCACAAAATCAAGCATAAACGTTCTGAGAACATTAATGTCAAAAGATATGATTGGTGCATCTGGTACCTAAATACTTCGAAGTAAAAAAGAGCAGACCGTCTTCGATTCTTTCACGGTGAAAAATTTACACTATAAATACAAGACTCAATCTCAAAAATCGCCGCGATTAAGAGAGGGTTCCCATAATATGTAAGACTAAATTCTCAGCCAGTATTCATTTACTGAGGCTTGTTTCGTAACCAAAACCCGATACCTTTTTCAATTGCCGTGTACTGTGATCCGGATGCTCTAGAAACTGTCGCGAAGACTGTGGACAGTTATCGCGTCGAATAATTGGCCATATGTCCTTCAAAAAGCAATGCATCCGCTCACATGAACATATCAGTGCAGGGCTGGCTGGCTAAACCTGCACAGCCAAGCAGATTTCAATTCATTAGATCAAACAGGTTTGTGAATGCCGTAAATTACAAATTGAACCCGCGATAAAGTAGCTTCATGAACTAAATAAACACGCTATGTCAAGGATGTCTCTGCGGCCATATGCAAATAAATCCATTCAGATATTCGCCTCTATTTTAATACCGTTTATAAACAAAACAAACAATTTTCGTCCCACTTTACCCCAACCACTCTGTGCATATGACACACATATATATATATATATATAGTAACATGGTTACCAAGGTCACAATTATCTGATGTTCTGACCCCACATAGCGTTTCTATGATTAGCGTTTGATTTGAATATGGTCGGATAGATAAACCCTCCATATACGAAATAGACGCCAATGCCATATAGAAATGGCATTGGCGTATTTCGTATGTAAAATAGGTTAAAAAGCCGGCAACGTTGCAATGCTTAATATGCGTACGTATTAGAGATGTCAACTTCGATCGTGTCTACCTAGCACGGAGTGTAAAGCTCAAAGAGCTATGCCCTATAGGTTCTATATCGTCTCAATAGAATACTACAACCGTAGAAATTTGCAAATAGTAAATAGTTCTATGTTCAATGTATATTCAAAGTTCATGCAGAACCGTTTACGAGATGACAGATTATCGATTGAACGGTGAATCTTTTAAAAATGTTCTCTCATTAATTAATTTCTGTCTACAATAAATGTTGGTTAGAAGCTCTTCTTCATTGCCGATATGATGTTTTGATTGTTATTATCATGCTGTATTTTTTGGTAATAATGTCCCACCATTAAATCGGCAGGTTAGACCAGATCGTTGTTGTTGTTGAGTGGTGTGTATTTGATGCGGCCTTAATGCGTTTCGTGTTTACAATCTGATCCGATATATGGATTAGATGTTGGCAGACCGCATTTTACACCACTAACGTTCACCGCGAATCAAAAACAATTATATTCAAAAGCTGTCGGAATTTCCTCAGCGCGACCCGTTTCCAACGGTGAGTTCCATTAACTGGTAGCGCCGCCTGCCGCTTAGTTACTTACTGAACGCACCCCTGTCATAGGAGTTTATCTACGTTTCTTTACGTCATAAGTTTCTATTGTTAAAGTACAAATGATATTTTGCGTTGTGACAAAAACGATGAAGAAGCATAAACGCCAATTCGGCTACTGTTTTCGGAGACAATGTAGCGATGTTACTTAATGCTATGGTCATTAAAGTAGGTATCCTTGCCGTCACGGTGGCAATGGTTAAGATGTCATCATACGATTATATCGCTTGTAAATATATATAGGCGTATAATCGATAAAAACTACATTGGTCGCAAATACATTATACAGCACATATCTGGTATAGACAAAATACGCGCCTACAAGCGGCCCGTAACGTTTCATATTGAACCAAAATTGGGAGTACCTGAATAAAGCGGATTCTTGATATCCTTTAATGCACGCGCTGGGCAGCTTTCCAGTAGTTGTTGTCGAAGTGGCGATGTCTATCTCGGGCCGCTGCTCAACCAGCAAGAAGCGGTTGGAATCGATCGCCTATGTATATTATTGCGGCTTGTTTCTGCTTGTTAATAATTAGCGAAGCTGAAAAATATTTGAAATTATGTAAATACATATGTATAGAAACAGGGATATAAGTGTGTTGAATAGCGCAAATTCAGCTTGACATTCGTGTTGAATTTTTCATAATTTCATATCGAGGCATTGCGATTCGGTTTGCTAGCATTTTCGTTAGCGTGCTGCTCTATGTTCATATTCTTAATATGTGCTGGTGAATATGTCCAGGGTAGAAATTATAACCCGCACTGAATTTATAGTGACTGAAATATATAATGCATGTAAAATTATATGAAAAGTGTTAGCGTGTCTCGGTGATCGAGCAGTAGATGAATAGGGTCTAACGATTTTCTAAAGATTTCCCAATAATGACCCTGTATCAATGTGCCTACGCATAAGCGGGTGCTTCTCGAAGTTACGATGAGCACCGCCCTAATAAATAGAATTGTCGATGCGCGTGCCTTTCCCCGATCCGTCACGTTCAGTATTCGTATGAACGCTCCACTGAACCCCTGATTTTATTTCGTATCTCCATTTTTTTATAATACACCATCAGCCAATTAAGCACTTCTTCTCGGCTTCAACAATTAATCTATCTAATCATCCTGTTGTCTACAATTTGCAAAACACTTCACAATTATGCAGGTAAATGTTCCGCCTATGAGGCGCGGGGCGTAAGAGGAACGGATATAAAACTGGGGAGTCCGCATCTGTAAAAGTTAAATTAGGCGAACCTTTAATAAACACACGCCGGACCTTTACGGTTCAGTTATAAGAATGTAAAAAGCCTTCTGCATTTTAAGATGGCTTCAAGATTTAAAGTTGGTTACCCCACTATTACTGAGATATGAATGGGATACGAATAAGGCAAATAAAAATTATGAAAATTTTATAGAGTATCTGGTGTTATTTAAAACACCGTTCGGATAAAACAGTCCAACAATGTTGAGATAAATTACCTATAAGTGTCATTTCAATAAGAATCATTTCATGTGCATGCAGGTTTAACAGTCAATTTGAAATAGTATTTATACTGTGATATTGTTGCCTTACCAGAGTAGAAAAATGTTAACGGCCCAGTACAATCTTATCGTAACCCTACTGTGTTAACTAGACGTTATACCAATAAAATAATCTAATTTATAGCAGTCTGTAGAATAGCTCCATAAACTTAAAATTTCGTGACTTTATGAAATTGCGCTGTTTTCTTGTGTTTTTCGTAGAATATGGAGGTGGAAAAGATGTCTTCCGAGTTTGTGAGGCTCACGGTAACGACCGAAGGTTCCGATCTTGGATGCGAGCGGGCTTTCAATCGTAACATCACCGTAGGCGAGCTAAAACAGCGGCTAGAATTGTTAACTGGTGCTGCCTACAATCGCATGAAGCTAGAGCTACGTAACAAAGAATCACCTAACCAACTGCTAGAAGCACTTAATGAAGATGATAGAAAAATCGGTGACTACCCCGCGATGGACACTGGCCTGCTTCTCAAAGTGATCGATCCCTCTATGGGCATTTTTGACGAAGTGGACGCGGTTGAAAAGATGAAAATTTCAGAAGATAGATATGCCCAAGTGAATAACGTTCGAAGTTTTATGCAACAACATGGTTTAGGACGGTTTTCGAATAAGACGGTTAACGAATCAAACAAGACGGATAAGGAAAATTTAAAGGGTAAACGTTGTATCTAGAAAATATGTATTACTAGTGAAATTAGGCCGAACTTCGCCGATGCGTCCATATCGGTGATGCACAATTGAATATTTTATACTAGTTCTATAATGCGGTAGTTAGTAGTAGCAAATAGTTGATTCGCTAGTAATGACGATATTATTAGTCGCATAACTCACACCTAACCAATTGGCGTTTGTTTTTCTTGTGATTTTTATTTCGCTAGAAATCGAGGTCGGAAAGCGCTGTGAGGTACGTACTAAAGGAACCCCTGCTCGTCGCGGAGAAGTCAAGTACATTGGAGAGATTTGTCTGAAACCCGGTGTGACCTTTATCGGAGTCTGCCTTGATGAACCATTGGGAAAGAACGATGGTACTGCGGGTGAGGTGCGATATTTCAAATGCGAACCTAAGCATGGCGTCTTTGTAAGACCGGCTGACATTGAGGTGGGCAATTTCCCGGAAATATCGCTCGAGGACGAACTGGACGAAATCTGATTTTAACCGGCCTCGTCGACCGCGATGCCAACAACTGCTGAATCCAACGTCTAGAAATCGGCTTCAGCCCCAGATAGCGCAGTGGAGTTCTTAATTTAGAAAGGATTGATGCATCGATTCGAAAACGGATCTAACCAATAATTAACACTTCGAACCTAGGAGTTAAGCGAAGCGAACAGTCATCCTTAATGATGTAATATAAGTTCAAATTAAATTCAACCCTTAAAGAGAGTCAATTTAATTCAGTAACGACTGAAGGCTTTAAACTGATTTTAGTTCAGGCGGGCATTAGGTTAAGTAAAATATCAACAAGAGGGAATCTTATACCATTGGAAAATTATTAGAGGATAAAGAAATATGAAGGTCAACTCAATGTTCACACTTTCTTATACTGCCTGTCGGATACTGCAGTGGGCACGCAGTCGCTTGGCAACATAAAAGAATAGTCGAATATGCATCACCTGTGATTCTATAAAATTGAATTTAAGATGTTTTGCGATTCTTCTCTGTCTAGTTTTGCCAGACCGTCATCGCACCGGCCAATGGCAAAAGATCTAAGAAATAGAAAAATGACATATATTTATGACACAAATTCTCCACATTTTGCATTGGGATAACCTTCGATGACGACAGCATCAACAACAGTGGACTGCCCCATTTGAGCCGCGGGGAAAACAAACAAGCAAAAGTATTAAAACGAAATAAAACTAGTTAAAGATGGGAAAATTAATTATTTAAAAAGCACTAGAGCATAATAGAGGCATGTGACTTATTTATTTTTGCACCTATGGACTAAGCAAGCTGAATACCATGGTGACGAGCCTATCAGCAAGATAATGATGATAATAGCACCTTCAACAACATGCTTTAAAACACATATCTACACAATGTGTTACTCGGCAGAGACAGAAAAAAAGGGACTTTCGGCAAAATGCTTCCGAAAAACGAATTGTTCTTGCAATGCAGATGCAATGTGTTGCAAATACGGAAAATTATTTTGCGTCAACTCAGTTTCGAGGGCAAATGGGTAAGTACCGTCGACACGTGATACTTCGAACGCTTTCTAATAAAACGGAAAAATAAGATATTAAACAGACCGTTTGTACTTATTTTTTCATCGTTATAGATAGAAATTATTACTTTATGAAACGGAACGAGAAAGATAATCTTTGGAATCGAACGCAAACAAGTTACTTGAACAAGGTAGTTGAACTTGTCTATTTGAATCGTGAAATCCAATACATGTACATATTAAAATTAGGTCTTCGGTTTATTTCATAATTATAATAACCATAATTATTATCAGCTATTAGCGGTATTTATGTAATCAAAAGATAATGTGTGTTACAATTAAATTGTGGTAAGAGCATCGAACTGATTTGGCTAGGGAAAACTTTGTTTAATTTGACGACCGGTAAAATAGATTTCTATTATATATATATGTGTAGAAGGAGCGGGTTTTTATCTTTGGTTATTCGATCGACTGATTAGTTGGTTAAAATCCAGTTTATAGGTTTGAGATCTTTAGTGAATTCTTGAGCAAGGAACAAGGCATGTATAATCAAGACATAATCATTCAGGTCTAAGTGAGAACAATGCTTGCCAGTTTCGCAATTATACAAATGTTGTTATCAATCAATTCAGCTAGTTGAACGCTTGTTGGCTCATTGTGTATCAAGCTGCTATTTGTAATGACTACTCGCACGACATACCTAATTTTCGAGACGCAGAGAAACCTGTGTTTTCAATGTGCGTTCAACCTATGCCGTCATTGATTTGATAAAAAAAAAAAACCTGTGCGTGGCAATTCTAATTGCTAGGGGACCGCTGAAGGTTCGGCAGGCTATGACAACTGTTGTACTCAGTTTTACCCCTTAATGTGGACTATTGAATTTAATAAGCAAATGCAAAATTTGCCATCACATACGAGTAGACTGTATTCAACCTTGGTATTTAACATATTCAGTGGGAGCTACCATAAACGAGCTAAAAGAGTGGTTTTCCAACCTCCAAACTACAACATGCACTGCAAAGGATCGCTTAACTAAGCAGTGTATGGGACCGAATTCTATGAGATTTTGCTAGTATATATCCGCTAAGAAACAGCTCAGAACTCACTTGAGACTCATTTGCAACTGATTGCGTCCGTATCGAATAATAGTAACCACCAATCAGGTCAAGTTCCTAATGAAATTATTAAGGATCCCTCAGGCAATTATATACCAAACACTCCGATTAGTCAATCTTGGCTATTCAATAAGCCATCAATGATTTAAGCAGATTTTTCTAATTTGAATTTTTTTACAAGAGTCTTATACGATAGAATTCCAGTCTTATATTTAAAGCAATTACCATCGTTTAAAAAGAAAAGCGGTTTTCCTAATACAGTCAAATAATGACTTGCCCAGCTTAATCTTAAGGAGCAAATATTTGCGTCCCTTATTAGGCACCTTCAATAGTGAGCAATGTTTGAATTTTTCTTGAGCTACACTTGCGTATTAAGTCACATTTATTGGTTTTTTTTTTTGACATTCTTTCAATATTTGCCACAACCTTACAACCATAAAAACTAGCGTTTCCTTCAATAATTGTTTTTGTTTTGCTGCTTTAAGTATACTAATTTTATTCCCTTACTATATAACGTTGATTTAATGCTAAGAATTTTATTGCGTGCTATGCTACTAAGCCTCTAGAGATCAGTTCATAGGCTGACCACTGATTTTACTCAAATAGCTTCTATCTGCTAAGGGATGCAATACCATAATTTCCATTTCTCTCTAGAATTCTGATTTCATTTTTTCTCTATAACTGACTGACTTTTAGCATTTAGGTTGTATAGAGCAACTTTAAATATTCTTGATAATGACAAAAGTACCAACAAGCCTCAGACATTCTTTACTTCTATTTTATGTTCTTTTAATTGGTCTTTAAAGGTCTCTATACCGTCTAGATGGAACTGTTTGAAATATTTTGATATGTGCTTTACAGGCATAGAAAGGTTCTCATATTGCGTTTAACATGAGACGAAGACCTTGATTATGGAAACTGCGAACGAGGAAGGCAATAAGCACCCGCTAGTTTTCAAATTTACTTTGAACAATCTCTAGGGCGCCGATCTTAAATTGTCCTTGCAGCCGGATGCAATAAAATACAATTATAGCATATTCAAATATATTTTCAAGTTACTACCGCATTCGTGCACATAATTTTAAGGTAACTTTATTAGTTGGGTATCATCACATCACTTGCCAATATGTTCTGGCTATCAGTCTGTTTGATTATATTTGTATATGCGTTCTATACGACGGCACATATTCTAAGATATGCGATGCCGAGTTTAAAAATCTTGATAACAGCGGTACCATGACAACAGAAGTTGTTGCATCCATGGGTATCTAATGGCTGCTAATGGTCGATATTAATAGATTAGACAGACTTACACGACCTGATCACAGGCAACGCAATCAACAAATATTTGTTTCTAATGCCCCTTAGGGCTATCTGTGATGGATTCATTAGAGAGTATAGTATTATGTATATAAACAATATACCACGGCTCTCTATTTCGACTTACCCTAGGACCCCTATCCTACATAAAATAATAGTTGCTATTTTTAAGTGTTTCCGTCTAAATGGCGTAATCCTAACCCTCAATAAGTTCGGAGTTTCCCTTATTAGTACGTGCTTTCCTCGTGACACCGAAGAAACGTCAATTCCGTTTCGTACCATGAGAATTCAGCGAAGATGACAAACATATGCCAGATGTGGCATAAGTTGACAACACCGGCAGAGGGACACTCGTAAACATGGCGGATGCCAGCCCGGTAAAATGAACACCATGAGAACTTGTCGGAGGAGTCTCACAAAAGTCGAGTGAATACCGTCAGTGTGCCGTCGGTATAAGAGCAAAGACGACGTACAGCGTAATCACGATATTACGCCGCGCCTCGTAGCTGGAAAACCTATAACGGGTGAAAGATCGTTAGGTAGATCGTCGGTACACTGACAGACTCGCAAGTCAGATAGAACTGCTGCCATAATGGGTTCTGGTGAAATGCGTAGGTACCTGCGAAAATCAGGTTGTAGTACGGAAAAAAGGAGGGAAAATATTATGAGCATCCATTGTCATTTGCAGATGGTTTAACTGATTGCCTATCACAGACGACGATCAGCTGAAAATTAGGTAAAAAAAGAATGAATCGAAGCCTGCGTTTCAGTTGGTAACATTCAAAAATATGAGATATGCCATTTTCAAGAGATACTGCTAAGTAATTGAACAGTTAGTTATACCACCTAAAACAGTTGAAAACAGTTATGATCGTGACGCTGAGTAAAAGTTCAATGCCTTGAGCAGCAAATAATAAGCTTTTTCGTGTATGCACTTAAATGTGTGATACAGAGATGAAAGCAGTAGGGTCATACATCGCCGTTACAAGAACGCAGGTGAGACTCTGAAACACAACGGATAATTAGTAATGATTATAGGGGTTATTTTACGATACCCGGCTCACTCAGAACACCGCTGGAAGTTAGACATAGGAAACTCATAGCTATATTAGGGCATTTCAAGCTCGCGGAGGCATCTAAAAAATGGGTTACCAAATAGATACCTCTTTTCAGACAGCTCTTACATAGTCTGTGGGCTGATTTTGTATTATTTTAAAACTGATGGCTTAAATTGTGTTCTTCGCAATCTCATCTCCTTCGGTAAGTGAGCTGTTTTGGGCATAAACATTTAGTACTTTGTATACCTCTAAGTAAGGGACTTATTGTACTTCCTCAACAATGATACAGTAAAAAAACAGCTGGCTCTTGGCGAAGCGTCAATCAACGACAATTTTGGTATCTATATGCTCATGGTCTCGTTATGCCATTGCAAATATAGCTTGTAATTCATTCTCGTGGGCTACAGTGCACCAGCTAACTGAAATCAAAAAAAAAAAACAATACGAATTTATTTACAAGTAAGTACAGCATAATAGATTTGCTATGTGGTCGGCGCACTGGCCAACTGTTTACTCGCAATCATCATATCCAAAGCCACATTGTGCGAAGATTTTCGAAATCATTGTTCCACTGTCGTGAAAAATCTTCGAATTCGCGAATCTTCGAAAGCAATTTTCGAAGCTTTCGAAACTCTAATCAGTTTATCGTACTATTATATTTAAATGCGTTGAACTATTAGCTTGAAAACAAAGTCGAAGGAGTATTAGAATTCGGAATAATGCTGCGTCAGGCACAAAAGGCGACGTGCACTTACCTGCAACTAGCGGAGTCAGGAAACGCTCGTTAAATGCTTACAATACTATCATAGCAAACACCTATAGGTAAGCGCGTAAACAAACGCCACATGTCAGCCTAAATAAAAAAAGATTTGAAAAATGCTACGGAAATAACCCCGAATATTTGTTCCGTGTGCATTGTTCCTCTGCGATTAACAAAGGCTAGCTCATTTAACAACGTATTTGGCTCAAGGCAATATTTGTCAAATTTGAAAATTCGAAGGCAGCGTATCGCTTATCGGTTGAGGATGCCATGTTTGAATTTGACAAACCAGTTTTGAGCAGTCCTCTCAACTACGGAGTTTTCCTTGCAAATACATCGAAGTTGCTTGGGCAGTTTTTTCACTTTGATGAAAAATGAATATGTTGCAACGCTGTTTTTTTGCCTTGTGAAATACTTATCATTAAAAGCACAGATCCAGGAAAAGATCAGAAGCAAATGCTTACAACAGGCTTGTGATAGCAAAAATATAACAAAAAAACAATTCAAAAGAAAAAGTGTTTCACAGAGTAAAAGGGTTGTAAAGAGCTCTGTTTTTTTTTTACTTAAATTGCTTGTACTATTCGTAAAGCTGAAAAAGGTACTGAGAACCCTAACATAAAAATCCCTGAAAGACTTCTAAGGTTCATGGATTAAGCTGACACTGACCTATCTATAATGAAGTGATTGTTTCTCAGCCATTCTGGAATCCCTTCATAGTCCTTTAATTTAGGTCCATGGTGCATTTTCCTTGTAATTCCAATTTGAATCTCTTCAAATACGAGCGCGGAAAGCGAAACTTGAAAAGAGCATGTTGTCAAATTTCCTTTAACAGATCATGTTGCATATAGGATAGGGGGCCCTATTGGGCCCCATATTGGGTTATTGATAAAATATTGCCCGTTTCAAAGCCAAAACTGAACTAAATATATCTTACATTAATATTACGAAACAAAATATGAGCCATTTAGATCGATAACCTATTGCTGTTTTTGTGGTAACATCACTCTAAAGCTTCCGTGGTTGCTAAAAAAAAATTGTGACAATTGACGTTTCCATTCCTCTATTAAGACTAAATTCACACTATTAACTACATTAATTAATGAAGAAAGTTTTGCAGAGACCGAAGCAGATGACACACTAATTGTGTAAAGTGCGGGCTGAAGTTTTCCATTCAAGTTCTCGTAGGTTAGTGGGTAGCTAAACATCTGTGTGGCCCGGGGTTGTTTTGGTGGAGGACGACGCCTTTTTTGTTTGCTAGTTTGAACTGAATCTTTCATGGCTTGTTGTAGTTTTGTAGTTATCGATAGTAAGGGGTCGAATCAATAGTTCTATCAGACGGCAACAGCTTGTGATGCACAATTTCATTTATATCCCAGCAAACATGTCGGTGCAGACGTTAGTTTGGACCGTGAGGAACATTTTTATTCGCACATTATTGTTCTATGTGATCCATATTATGAAATCGTATATGTGTAACAGCTTTAGAAGTGGCTCGATTTCACTGCGTGTTTGTAGAGTTTCATTGATGAAAACGATTCAGTAAAACCCTTTGGCTTATAGATTCTTTATTTCTTGGCGATATGTACGAAGGTTTGTTGGATGTAACTTTTGCAATAATTTTATCAGCTTTTGCTGTAATTGACCGACTACTACGAAGAACAACTTTCACATCAAAATTTCCAGAACGAAAGCCACAAAACTATTTTTAAGCCGTTTCTTCCTATAACGCATCTCGACCATAAGCAGTATAATATTTTATGGACTTGAGAAGCATGTATGCCTTTATCATGATAAAAATACGAATTTTACTGGGATTTTCACAAAAATGGCTCATCTTCAAAGTGCTCTATTTTAAGTTTGAACTGTGACACGTCTATTACTGCCAAGGCCCAGCTTTCGAATGACACCAAAGTCGGCCTGACGCGGCTCACGTTGCTTGAGGTGTGTGACTTTAAAACCACGGACAATGGTCAGGACTCTTTCGATAGCTAAATATGGCCATAATGTGGGTCACCTGAATCAAACATTTTTTTAGTAAACTGTTTTTAAAAATTATATTTAAATAAAAGCAGATTTTTTAGTACCACCAATTAGTCATTTTTAAAATACTGCTTTTTTAATCCGCAAATATCTTTTTAATAGTACATGTGCCTAAAGAGACATTGGTAGGCGTAAACTTGTTAAAGTGTCGAACAAATATTCTATACATAAAGGATTCCAGGGGAATTAAATTTTGGGTTTATAATAAGCCGAATGACCCAAAAATATAAAGGTTCAAAACGGTGAAGGAATTAAAAAAATCTTAAAAAATAAATAAAGACGAGTCTAATCTTGGGCTCATTTTAAACATTATAGTATACTGGTCTCTTTCTTGCATTTTATTGTGAATGATATATATATATATATATAGATCCTACAGAATCGGACCCCACACAATGGGTAGCACTAAATCTGGTTTTATCTTATTCGATGGAAACTGGACACTATCATACCCTTACCGTGTTGAAAAATGCGTGGGGAGTCTTGGAAGAACAATGGTTTTACCACTAAGAAGTTAATATCGTCCACTCTGTGGGTTACCCCATATTTCCACTGCTTTGCATTTTATATATATATATATATATATATATATATATATATATCTCTTCTAGAGTGTTCTCAAAAATTCGGCGAAACAGTAGGCCAGTGATAGCACCCTCTAGGTGTAAGCACGTCCCGTTTTAAGACACCTTTGAGATAATGTAATAATAACTGACGCCTAAATTATGTATCTGAAACTTCCGACGTCTAAATATATATACATTTCTTGAGCGTCTTACTGCGATTCTAATTCATAAAATTCTTTGAGAACCACAACCATAGCTAAAAAGCACAGTCTCAGTTTTGTGAACCTCTTCCCCTATAATATTCATTAGGCATACAGAAGACTTTATTTTCGGTAATATGAGTCACTAGTAACATCGACTATTGGGACTATTCTAACGGATTCTATTTTATAAATAACACGTTTTTTATAGCTATTGTCTGTCCTACCCGGATATGAAGCTCACTTAACTGAGTCACATTATCATCTGCTGTATAATAATCAAATAGCTTTTTGTAATTTTTAACGAGGGTAGCTTACTTACAGGGAAATATCTAGCGAACATCTATGTTTGCTTCATGGCTTCATGGCATAGGACTTCATGGCTTAATTTCTACTGCTGCTGTTGATTGATTATAGGAGGATTTTAGAACTGTCGTTGTCCGAGGCGGATTCGCTTCGTCCCATATGAATACTATTGAGGGTTCCGAAAAGCGCCTCACCCTTTGGAGGAGTGCCCGAGTTGAGGATCTCCTCCGGTCACCAACCCATCAGTGACACAACATCCATATTCTACGAAAAAAACTTCACACAAATAGAACATACAGAAATTGTTAATCAATTTTCGCTGACTTTTACTGGTAAGAAAAAACATTTTCATAAGAACAATCAATTCAATTTCATCAGGCTCTTAGTTTGGATTATTGACTTCATCGGGTGAAATTAACCGAGTGGTGTCAAAGGACGGAATAGCCATACTGTTTTTGCTTTTCATTAACACCCCCGTAGAGCGTAGTTTTGCACCTTCATACAGGTAGGACCGAACCTCAAACACTGGCGTACCACCTGAATGTTCACTCATTTTATGATCTTGATATGGAATTAAGTTAGCTCCGAAATGCAGTAGAGTGGATCTGCATCTCCATTTAGCGCTGTTCGACATTATCGTATTAAATTTATCGATTTATAAATATCGATAAATAAATCGATCTAAAAACCAACGAGAAAAGAAACCAATTATCCGCTGGTCGATCTCAGTTTTGAGAATGAAAGGAGTAGTACACAACACTAGCATATTCAGCAGAGACTTCCGGCGACATAAAAAAATAAAAGTCACTTTTTATGGACTATCCCTATCGTAAAATGAAGCCTTTTGTTAGTATCAGAGTTAAACAGCATTATCAAGTAAAAGGCACGGTCTGCTACCATCTGCAATGAAGTCGGTTTTTTATTCTACTGGTTCCGTGAGCTATAGACGCCCACTAAATTAATATACAGTTTAGTGCTTTCATTCAGTCTATAACAGACTCGATAAGGTATCCGATGCTGTAACAGCAAATGACCTACTAATGAATGCAAGCCATAGTCCACAAGCAGGAAAAATTCACAAAGCGCATCACGTAAATTACGATTTGTCGTACCTTTACCTAATGAAATGCTATTGCAATCCTTTCAATATATGCAATTAAGTTTCACTAAATTGTGCTAATCAAGCATCTTTATTTAAAATTAGAAAAATTAACTGGAAAACAAAATTAAATGCCCATTCAAGTCTCGCATATTCACTGTCTATCGAAAAGCTGCTGCACAGTAACGCTCAAATAGGTTACTGCAGTTTGGACAAACCCGTAGTTTAAAGAGAGAATAAATAAGCCCAATATAGACCAATTTGATTGAATTAAGTAAGTATGCTTTGAAAAGTGGTAGTATTAGTAGAGGCAGGCATCAAGGTAACCAACGGTAGGTATTAACAGCACTTTTATTTTGAACATGATAAGGAGGTAAATATTAAATAAACGAATGACAAGAAAAACATATTCATACTGACAGAGAAGGTATAATGAAGCAGAAAAAAACAATCGACTTAAATACATTATCAACCTGTTAGGATCCTCAGTATCTCACAGATACACTGATATATATAGAACATGCGATTGTGTTAGGAAGTGTTACGCTCTCAATAAAACGTTTTGCCTATATATTATTTGCCTAGCAAGACGGCGTTGGCCGAGGCGCCCGGCATGTAGACTGTATTGTATAAAATCACTGATTTTAATTCGCCAGCGGACACAAAAATAAATGTTGTCAAAGATAAAAAATGTCGAAAATGATATTTGTTATTTCCTGGACCGTTCAGATCTGGTAACGCTTGAGCATCCGCAAACAAAAATAAAGAAAAAAGCGATGAAGAAAAGCGGCGATTACTTATGCACTGAACTACTTGCAAATTTGTCAACTAGGTATATTGCTAACGTTGTGTGGAATACCTATTTTGAGCAAGTTTTAAAAAGAAAAGTATATTTAAGCCGCAAAAAACGTGTTGTTGGTGTACTGTGTGTCCAAAATAGCACAAGAAAAGTCTGCACATTTATTGCAGTAGCTGACAAAAATTATTCGGTTGAGTACCCCGACAAGTTCCTATTAAATATACAAAACAAATGAGAAAATCCCTTACATCTTACATTAGTTTCTTTTATGGATCATCACAAGAATATTTATACTTGTTTATATTATTTATCTAGAAAATACTATCAATATACGTCAGGCATCAATTCAAATTCTGTGATATTCTGTCACAATGGATTCTATGATAGAATCGTCGATGCTAAAACTCTTGCTGAAATACTTGAGAGGTTGGTCCAGTGGCACCTTTTATACGGTACATATATTATATACATATATTATATATATAATAATGATCATTATGAATGTTTATTCGACTTCTTGTTCTATTCTATTCATGCATATATAATTCGCTGACTAAATCAACTTATCTCGATGATTACCTCTGTGTACCTTTCCGCAATGTGTAAGATAGGTGACTATTGGTCCGTTTGCTAAGATTAATCCTTTCTGCGATACCTATAATTGACAACGAAATCTTCGGTCCTTTGGCCCTTTCTTTCAGGTATGCTACAATTGCTGCCATTGTAAAAGTTGAGTGCAAGGAACATTCCTTCCTTTTCGGTAAAAACTACTGGAAATTATTCTTTCGTATCAAGGTCGGATTTTTTCTCTAGTTTTATTTAACAGCAAGTGAGCAGAGGTTCATGAGTGGCAGGTATCGATGGCCCCTCGCTGAATCGCGCCCTACATCTCTTGGCGCGACTCGCAGGTGAGCAGTACCTACGTGTTAGAGAGCTCGAAAGTGGCTCTTACCATGTGTCAAGCGGATGGTGTAAAATTATTAGGCTAGTTAATCTTGTAAGTTCCCTCTTCCAGTACATTTACCTATATTCGAGTAGTATGTCCAGAATTTCGCGCCAACATAATAAGTTATGAAAAATGAACTAGTTCCCTAGATTGCATTTCGAGATTATTCCTTCTTCAATTGTTTGTAAATACTCATTTGAGGGTGAAGACGACACCAAAATAATGCACCGGAATATTGCCTTACAACGCAGCACAACTAAATTTGCCGTATTTTTGTTTTCATAAATGCAAAGAGACACGTTTCATCTTCTTAAATCGTACTGGCTAATGTCCGAAATTTCAATTTAGCCTTATATCACATTATACTACCTAAGATGTCCCTTTCTGCACGCTGTCCTCTCCATAGCGGACTACGTGCCCCCTTCCTGTGTCGTCAACATACGAAATCAGCTTCTAATTTCGTCTGCTATACGTTCCCATCTTACCTTATACCCCTGCTCCTTTCTCTTTGAGATTCAAACGTTGCTTATCTTTTCTCTATATTTCTATATATATTTTTTCTATATATATACTTTTTCATATAATGAGTGCTCTTATACAATCTTAGAGTCGAGGGCGTTTACCATCTGTTGGTTGGTCTTTTCCCCAGCTTTACCTTCTAAAGGCAGAACAGAATGCAGCCATTTTCCCTTGCTGCCTTCTGCTAATCTCCTTCTTCTTTTGCTTTTTATCGCCTGCTGCGATTTAGAACGCGACCCTTTCCACGTCGGCCGTAGCACAGGTATCGGCCGACCGAGAAAATCACAGTGGCGCAGGCTAGATGTAAAGTGGAATATTTCCTATGCAAGCGTGATATATATATATATATATAAGGAGGGAGGGAGAGGGGGGGGTAAAACCAGCTTCCGAATCAGCCCGTGTGTTCGTCGTACAGTCAGTCGTATTTTCGTGTACGTGTGTTCTGCCTAGCTACGAATACGTACTTGGCTGCGTATTTCTCGATGCCGTGTTTTGTATTGACTTATCTGACCATTTTTGCCAACAAACGGGTCAGTCATATGTTGATTAACGTGTTGCCTGCCCTAACCTGTGCGTGCGCCTGTGTTCCGAACGCTCTCGCTGTATCTAAATCTGACTTTGAGTGCCCTATGCTACGGAACAAAATTTAAACCTATAGTAGGAACAGCTGCAGAACAAGTAGCCACAGAGGCGGCTAATGCATCTTACTTTGTCGGAGGTTCCGTGAAGTTAATAGCGTTCTTTTTGCTGGGGCCAGAGTACTAAGGCAACGACGGCCGTAAGGTCCTAACATAGACCGTCTATTTGACTCTGCATTATACTTTGTTCGGATTGGATCGTTCGCTTTCCGGCCATTCGTCGTGCCGTTCGTGCGTTGTGGAAAGAGGGAACAGCCCGGGTAGAGACGAACGCCAACGGGCCATTGCTTAGTGCAGAGAATCGCCAACAGCAGTAACAATAGTACAGTAATAATCACAGTAGATAAAAAGCGCAGCTGAAACACATGGCAAAGAACGTAACGGATGCATACAAGAAAGAAAATATAGGAAGGGAAGCGGCAGCTGGACGATACAAGACACGAGTGGCGGGCAGACCAACGAGCAGGCGTCTGCGGTCGTGAACAGAATGGCACGACAATAACACAGCAGGCCAGTGCCGTCGCTGCAGTTATATGTATCGAAGTGTGTACGTGTGTGTTCATGCTGGTGTTCGAACAACAACTACGTTAATACAAGTAACATTGGATAGGGTGCTATGGTGCGAGCACGCAGTTTTGTTGCGCTATGATGTTCTGTGCCGTAGTTTTCCGTGCTGTTCGATACGAAGAGTGTAATACTTTGTGCATCATTTGCTAGGATTACTACAGCTGTAGCAGAAAGTGTGAAAGAAGGGAACGAGCCACTGACTGAGATGCGAAGGCGTTGTGCACATTTTCTGGCTAGCGACAACAGCGACGCGACGAAG